>NC_139217.1:280223784-280698300 GCF_055691185.1 Crinia signifera
CAGGAGCCCGGCGGCAGATGACTACATTGCCTCCCAGTGTTACACCTCTGCTAGAAAATCTCAGCAGTCTGAGATGCAAAAACCACCCTACCTGACACCAGCATTCATTCAGCAATCACTTCGTTCCCAATCTGGTGCTTGGGCTCAATGGCAACTGAACCACTTGACAGTGTCTCTGTATGATTTTATGCATTGCGTTTATGCTGCATGACCAATTAGATTTTGTTTCATACTGGTGCGCTAGTCTACTTAATGAAGAGTCCATTGATGCATTTACAGTAATATATACTGTATGTACAGTACGTACACATATGAGGTGTGTGGAATAAAAAACCGTTAAAAGGGAATGGGGGAACATTGACCTGGTTTTTAAAGTTTCACACCACTAAAACAGATAGACTAAGGTTACACAGCATTTTTTGAATTTTTTTTTTCCTGTGTGTCGTAAAAATGCTTATTTCAAATTCAGAGCAATGTGTTGAGTTAAAATGTTTTGTTAAATAGAACAAAAGCCCAGAGAATCTTTCCGTACGCTGAGACTTATAGGGCAGATTGTATGTCGGTCATGAGGATGTCAAAGGGGATGAAAATCCCAGAACACCTTGCACATAAAAAAAAAAAAAAATGAATAAAAGATTATTTGAATAGCATTCAAATGACAGCAGAAAAGGAAAACAAAGAAATTGGAAGAGAAGTTTTGCAACAAGCTCTTAACATGAAAAAAGCTTGTGCAAGGGATGCTTCCAGGGCTTCTCACTGTCGAGCAGACAAATTCATAAGTAAATTTGTATAGACATTTTGAACAAATTAAAGAGGATTCACATTTTTTAGATTTTACTAAAAATAAATAAATATGGATCTTCTAGCATGATCCTGAGAGTAAATGCCAGTCTTTGCCGTGAAAAGCATCACCACCAAGAAGGAAGAAAGCATGTCAAAGTAAATCTAGTGTCAGAGCCATGTTAAGTGTTTTCTTTTATATCAATGGTGTTAACTTTGGAAGACTGGGTACAAGAAGGCGCAATAGGGTGTTACTACAAAAATGTCCTAGAAACTATGTGAGATTCCAGATGTGCAGAAAAATGGTTTCGCCAGCCCTCAACCAAACGACACACCAGCCCACATTGCACTCTCTGTGAATCAGTTTTTGGCCAAGTAACAGATTGCAGTGCTAGAACCAGCACCTAACTTGCCAGACCTAGCACCATGTGATTTTTTCTTTTCCTTTAGTTAAATCTGTACTCAAGGGAACCAGTTTTGCATGAATTACTGAGGTAAAGCAGAAAATGACAGAGCCGTTGAAACATCTGAAAGATATGAGCTTTGATCATTGGAAAATAAGACTGCATCAGTATGGGGATGAAGAAGGGGAATGCATACAAGGGGAACAGTGTTAAAATGTACTTAATATAATAAAAACAAATTAAATAATATTTCTGGGTATTTAATAGCCACATACATACATACATACATACATACATACCAGCTGTTCTAAATTTTGTTTACTGGATTAGAAAACACTTGTATAACATAGTTTTAGCATTAATAAATGACAAAGGTCCATCAATGAGAAATTAAAACTCTTATTGCTTACAGATATACAGCATATGCTAAGAAATATATACAAAAAGATCATATGTAGTTGCATTAAGTATATTGGTTACACTGGTCACACAAATTACTTGACACTTCTACCAAATGGAGCTATCAAGTGATAATAAGTTACCACCAAAGACCACCCAGTTAGCTTGGGATATAAAACACATGTTTCTCTTACTCTGAGAAAGGGTCAGAATTACGTCCTTGTTACTGGCTGAGCCTGGCAACATCATCTGCTGCATTTTCCTGAGCGTATCTGATTGTCTTGATATGTTAAATGAGTGCTTTTTTTCAAAGCAAAATAAGATCAAATGCTTCTATTGTGTAAAAAATATAAATCATTACACATGAATTACAGGGGTGAAATTAGAATTAAAGTGTGTGTTGCTTTAATGGTGCTTTTCTACATACCATGTCAGTGGAGGGCACCGGCTCATTGTTACAGTACTATTTACCTTCATTGTTTGGAGTGCCACCCCCTGGGACGTTATATATATATATATATATATATATACACACACACACACACACATACATACATACATACATACACACACACAGGCAGAAAAGTCCGGCACTCAAATAAAGCAATTACACACACTGTGAATGCATAGTACAGATACTTGCTGCGGTGCCATCCTCCTTCCCACTGGCCTCACACCGAGTTGCAATGCGCCCCCCCCCCCCCTCCTCCTAACTGTGCCCCACCTCCGATCTCCCACTCGGCAGCAGTGTCGCCCCCCTTCTCTCCTAGTCACAGTAATCGGAATAGAAAAATAAAGTATGTCCCCCGGGACCCTCGCTGTATTAAGTTGGGGGCCTACTGCATTGTCACGGTCCATCGGTGGTCTTCCAGTTTCACTCACCTGAACTCTGCGCCCACACAATAACAGGTTCCCCACACGTGAGGACGGTGAACAGATGTTTTATTTGGCAGCAGGGGATCACGGGTCACCTTTATAAGAAATTATGTAATAACAGTTGCAAAGACTAGTAACAACAATGGACGTGGTGTAGCAGGGGTATATCGTGCGCTATGGGACCCTGTCACGTGGGTTGCAACTCGCACGATGCACAACACATACAATTACAATTACACAATCAATATATAGTGCAATCAATCTCAATCAGTTAAAATCACTGAGCAGGAATATGTGACGAGCATTACACTGTAACACAGCTACTTAAAGAATACTGTGCGCGAAGGGGGCCACCCAATGTATTGGGCCATGTCACGTTTAACATTACAGTAATTACATACAATTAAGGCACTTCTATATTGACGGTACATTAATCGACACTGCGTAACAATGCGATCCCAATAGGATGAACTAATTCCCCTAAACTGCGCAGTTTTACCCCTACAGTTAGGTACCTTTGGCCTAGGTGCACCAAATTTACCGCCAGATGCAGTGTAGCAATAAATCACTGGGGAAACAGGCTCGGGCCTGTACAGTCACCAACTGGTCCCGATAAGGCACTGGGTGAGTGAGCAGTGTGGCAGTTCCTGCGGCCTTGCCAGTAAAGGGCTGTTTGGTGAGGCCTATGTTAAGAATGGCCAGGTGTCCTGGACTATGGCTGAGGGCCTGAGGAGGCGGCCAAGAAAGATGGCTTCTGATGATACAGTACCGGGTTAGGTGGTAGTAAGGGCAGCGGGTCACTGGGTATGCTGAAGCTAATGGGGTTCATGGCTCAGGGGCAAAGGGGCGCCCAGGATGGGCAATTTAAAGATACCTGGGGCTCTGGTGCCATTGCCAGCTCCTGCCGGTCACTGCTGAATCAGGAGAACACAGCTGGAAGCTGCTGCTGGGCACTTGAACCTCTCTCCCCTAAGGGTGTGGGCAGCACTACCAGTGCTTATGTGTTAACAATACAGGGGAATCTCTGCTCACAGGAATTCTGCTGCAGCGCTGCCTCGGGTACTGCTGGACGCTATTGGTAGGGAATGTGGGCAGTGTTTGCCTGGGAAGGCACCTTCTCCCTCTGCTGGGCACTTGCTTTACCACACGGCTCTCCTCTCTCCCGGCGGAGCACCTCTGTCTCCTTGTGCTGCTGCGCAATGCGCCGCTGGCTCTCCTCTGGCTTTGCACAGCGCTAGTCACATGCTGACAGCGGCGGCTCGGTTCCCCCTGCACGCTGCTCTCCTCCGTATCCACCCCGGTGGCTGTTCCTGGTATCCCCGCTGCGCATCACCCACTCTGCCCCACCTGTCACTGATCCCGTCCTACGGCTTTAGTGCGCCTCTCCAGTCAGTCTTCGCTTGGGACCGAACCGTAGCATGGCTCTCTTTCATGCCCTGCGCCCACTATGCTTACTGCGCACCCCTGCGCCCTCCTCAGGGGCATCTACTTCTGCCCAACAACAGGCAGAGCCGCGCCTTGTTTGGCGCCCTGCTGAGCCACCAATGGAAACGGCCCTCTCTCTCTCCTCTCCAGGGACCAAAGGTCTGTCCTGGGGCCTACCAGGTGTGTAGCCGCACTGCGGGGTGGGTGCCTATCAACCTCCCGAGCTCCGTGCTTCAGGCCACCATATTTGAATAGGGCAGCACTGACCACCAATGTTATATATATATATATATATATATATATATATATATATATATATATATATATATATAAGAAAAGTGACTTTTGGAAAATGGCTGCCCCCATACGAAAGACAGTTTTTTTAAACAGGTTTTCCTATGGGGCAGCCATTTTCTGAAAGACACTTTTTTTTTCATAAGTGCTTCCGACCATACAGAACTGCAGTGCCGGGATCCACAACGGAGGTACCGGCTGCAGGGGGTAGGTCGACACGGGGGGGTCGACACGCGCGGGGCGTCGACACGCGCGGAGGGTGTCAACACGCGCGGAGGGTGTCGACACGCGCGCGGGGCGGCTCCAGTGGTGTGAATATTTAATGAGCGCTCATTAAATATTCACTGCGCTGCATTTAGGACCCAGCTCATTGGCTGGGTCCTAAATACCGTTTCAGAACCGATTTTGAGCCTAAAATACCGGTTCTGAAACGGGTAGGACCCTGCATTTTAACCGGTTAGAAAAAACGGTATTTTCTAACCGGTTAAGTGGTCCTGCACCTTTCAGACCGCACAGATTACCGTTTTAAAACGGTAAAAAAACGGCAATATACCGTTAACAAAGTGCGGTCTGAAAGGGGCATTATTGTCAAACAACTGTGTTTACTCTTTTTAAATCATAATGACAACAGAAACTCTAACTGTTGCCTTTCTCTGCACCCCTGGAAGCTGGAAAATGGACGGTGCGGTCACTGATTATTGAAATTTTATTGACACTCAGTTATATTATTGCAACAACTGTTAAAAGTGCAAGAAAATACCAGCACACTAGAAAATAGGATTTATTCACTTTCTGAGACTGTATAGAATGACTGAACTAAATACAATCATTCTGTTTATAAGGCTATGTGCAAAGTGTATTTCTAGAGGAGTCACTAATGAGGAGTTGTCTTTAGTGAAAAGCACATCTATGGTAGGTTGCACTATGAATAGTTTAAATAAATTGTATTATGATTATTTATAGGAGTATTATAGAATGAAAAATTGTTTAGATAAGGAAATTATAGATTTAAGTAAAAAAATTTCACTAATTTTCATTAATATTTCTCACCAATATCTTTATAATGTAAAGTGATGAATATTATTCAAATTTATTATGTTGATCTCGTGTTAATCATTCACCAAATGTTTATTGTACAGTATATTGTGAAAATTGTCATATGATGTACACAAAAGTCTGAACACTGTTGTAATGTCTATTATATTGATATTTGGGATAAGATTATAAAACAGCAGCTAATAGAAAAATTAGATGCTACACTAATATTTGATTTAAATAACACCTTAAAAATCAGGACCATACTGCAGTCTGATTTCACATTCGGTAGTTATAAAGTATATAGAGGCTATAATTTGCTTTTGGTTCCGATATGTTAGACCAGGGGTGGCCAAATTGGTCCTTGATATCTAGCAATGGTCCATGTTTTCCAAATCCCCTAGCTGGAGCACAGCTGTAGTCATTACTAACTGTCAGGCAACCTGTGGATCTATAGTAGGAATGAATGCAGCAGATTTGAAAATGTGACAAATGAATTGTTGATAGATCTTGAGGACAGGTTTGGCAGCCCCGTGTTAGATTAATGCATAATTTCTAACACATAGAACAGGCACTCCCAGCTTCAATAAAGCTTCTTTGTAAAATAATCTTTAGGTGCTGTTGAGATTCAAATTTTTTCATCATCTAGATTTACTTTATTTTGTCAGGAACTAAATTATCTACGGGTATGTTTTTTTCATTTGGAGGGGGGAGGGGGGGGGGGGGGGCAAGCACTGGATTTTCTTTCCAACCAACCACCAATATGGATGATTTGAAAGATAAAGTGTATGGCTGGCTTTAGACACAAGGAGCTGGTACGAGACCAAACATGTCCTATCAAAAGAAGGATACTTCCTAGTGCAGAAGATTCCAACAGTGAGAGATTTTACTTCCAGCTCACTATCCCTTTCTGAGACAGGTCTAATATCAGCCCTTGATCTCCATTCCCAGAACACATCATTAAGGTTGTAATCATGGAGAAGCTATTCTCTGACAGTGCCAGGCTCACTGATTAGCTCTGCCATGCCTATGCTGGTTGAAAAGGGAATGCAGGAGATGGACCATATCAGTGTGGAGCATTAAGGCCCCCATACATTAGGCCGACTTGTCCTAGGGACAAGTCGGACCCAATTCTCCTGCGAGACGCCCGGCAGCTCCCCGGGAAGCTCACATACAATGTGGCACTTGATGTGCCATTTTTTACATGTGATAAATCGCATAAGATTTAAACCAGGGAGCTGCCGGGTGGTGAGGAGCAGGGGGGGGGGGGGTGGCAGGCACCGGCAGTGCCGGTGAGCAGCGGCGGTAGTGGGGGCTGGCTATCTCAGCCAATCAGCAGCAGACCAATCAGCGGCCGCTGATTGGCTGAGAGTGCACTATCTCCGCCAATCAGAAGGCGGATAGTCATTTGACATGTTATTTTAAAGATGTAATAGCCGCCGCTGCCCGCCCGCTGAGTGACAGCATGAGGATAATCACCCTGCCGCCCCACTGTCACCGGCATCCCCCAGAGACGCTGCTGCCAGCAAGCTGCACAGTGAGAGCACGGTGATTATCACCGCCGACCGCCCCACTGTCACCGGCATCCCCCGCTGGGCACTCATTCCCCCCCCCCCCCAGCCCACTGCAGGAGGTCGGACGTGATCATACCTGCTGAACGTCCGACCTCCTGATCCGGTCCGATGCGCACGGGACCGCGCATCGGATCGGATCAAATGTCAAACACATGCGATTTTGGGACGATTTCACGCGATTTATCGGTCCAAGTGCCAAAATCGCATGGAATCGGCCCAAAATCGCATAGCGTATGGGGGCCTTTAAAGAGTTGGAGAGCCAGAGACTGACACTTATAAATCACAGATGAATCCCTCTTAGCAATTGCTTAGCAGGCAATTATGGGAACATGGTAGACATCAATTATATCCCTTTGGGCCAAAATCTATCCAGAAATGATTCCACTATTTAGCGAGAGTGCTATCAATGTAGATACAAATTTTCATCTTATGGCAAATCAGTAGAGAATATGATTTGATCCACTGTTGCCATGAAGGGAAGTACATTATTAACAAAACTATTCTCATTTTCTGCCACATTAAAAACTGTTCTGCGCATAGAAAAAGAGTCTGAAATGGGTGTCATACAAATACAGCTACATCACCACATGCCTTCATTTTACCTTAGCCTACAGTAACTGCTCTTTGACAATGAATTTAACCCTTTGAGTGCCAACATCTGTGACAAATGTGCAAAATGTCTGCTAAAAAATGCCAACGTCGCCCACATTTGCTATATAAATTCAAAAAAAAATGTTGCATCAAAAAAAATTATATTTCCGATATAAAGTGAACATTACAGATTATAATGAATAAAAATGTTTGATTAGCAATTTCACACCTGCTTTGACAAATTGACATGGCACTCAAAGGGTTAAGGGAGACGTTTTCCACACAAATATTATTTCACACAGGTACAGTATGTAGCATTGGGCCTTACAGGTTCAAAAATAATTACAAGGAATATGCTAGATTAAGGGTATTTAACCCTAAAAACCTTCCCAAAGCATAATTATCCAAACACTTAATACAATATCACATACATATAACTCTGAATTCCAAGATGTATGACAAATAATTTAGGGGTTGCAGAAGTACAGTATGAAGCATTCACAACTCATAGCTGTCCCCCAAAGAATGCGCACATTCCTTAATTTCACCAAACATTTGTTTCCTTGCAATAGGCTTTTCCTGGGCCCCCACTTTTGGGATTAACTCACTCAGTAACTAAATTAATTGATTGATGAATGAATACTGTAAGTGTATAGCCTGTTCTTTTAACGCAGGATCTACTTGTCACACTAGCAGGGTCTAATCATTTCTAAGGACAGATTTTATAGTTTTGCCGTGAAGGCAATTCATCTGGAAAAGGATTCTCAGACTAAACCAAATATGTGTTGGCTCCGTTCATTACCTGGACTAATTAAATAATTGCAATTGGCAAACAGTTGGGAAATAACATTTGGTACTTGTTTCCTAGCACGGACACAAATCTTGTCCATCGGGGGTAATTTTAGTGGCCTGCGACGCGACCGACGCCCCCGATTTTTCCATTGAAATGCATTGAAAACAGTGAAAAATCGGGTCGGTCGCATCGTGTGCGCCTAAAAATGCTTAAATGGTCCACCCGCGATTTCCCCATAGGGAACAATGTTAAATGCCTCAATTTACCCGCGATGACCACGATTTCCCATAGGAAACAATGTTAAATGGGTCAATTTACCCAAATCATCATAGGGAAGAATGGTAAATGGGCCAAAAAGCCCAAAAAACCCCCCTGACCAGTGAAATGTCCCCCCAAAAGTAGTTCACGCCACCCCGTGATGAACGTGAACCCGAAGCGTGGCGAGCGCAGCGAGCCCCGCGAGGGGACGCGGATACCTTCACAGGTAAACGCGTCCCTTCGCGGGCTTCACAGGTATCCGCGTCCGCTCGCCTCGCTGCGCTCGCCACACTATTCTATTCTCAACTCCACGCCCTAGTGGATAGTAGGGGTATGAAAAGGTCGGAGGACGCGTACCGCCGCCCCTCGCGGGCTCGCAGCGCTCGCCACGCTTCGGGTTCACGTTGATCACGTGGTGGCGTAAACTACTTTTGGGGGGACATTTCAATGTTCAGGGGTGTTTTTGGCCCATTTACCATTGTTCCTATAATAATTTGGGTAAATTGAGCCATTTCACATTGTTTCCTATGGGAAATCGTGGTCATCGCGGGTAAATTGAGGCATTTCACATTGTTCTCTATGGGGAAATCGCGGGCATCGCGTCTGGCCCATCGCACCCGATTTTTTTGCGCATGCGATGCCGCGATGGCCCAGATGACCGCGATTATGATCGTTGTGGCCGTGCTAGGAAACAAGTACCTAACATTTTCCATACAGCATATAGGGGCAGATGTATTAAGCCTTAACAAGAGATAAATGCAAGGGTGATAAAGAGATAAACGTCCAGCCAATCAGCTCCTTACTGACTTTTTTCAAACACAGGCTGTAACATGGTAGTTAGCAGGTGATTGGCTAGACGTTTATCTCTCCTTATCACCCTTGGATTTATCTCTTGTTAAAGCTTAATACATCTGCCCCATAGATTGATACAACAATACCATACAGTATCTCGGAATCAGATAATGTGACTGATCATGACACATGTGGATCATGGCTGAGTTCTTGCCTAGTGCAGCATCACACTTCATAAAGGTCTACATAAAACAAATAGCAAAGAAACCACTGGTCAGTCTGGAGAAGAAACAATTGGTATTACCCAAAATGTGTTATACAGAATTGCAATAAAAAAGAAAAACAGACCCTTAATTGTGCTCACCTCTCCTCGTGATATAGGACACCGGAAAAATATATATTTAGATTGTTATTCTGTAGTCCTGGGCGATCAATTCCTTTGCCTGATACAGTATTGAAATAGGCCTATTAAGTGCAGTGGTAACACTCATTTAAACACACTGATTCTGATTAACTCATAAAAGCAAATGATCTCTCTAATGGACAAAACCATGTGCACTGCAGGTGAGGCAGATGTAACTTGTGCAGAGAGTTAGATTTGGGTGTAGTTTTTACTTCAAACTGATATCAACATTGAGTGTAAAAATAAAGCAGTCAGTATTTTCCCTGCACAGAAACAAAATAACTCACCCAAATCTAATTCTCTTTGCACATGTTACATCTTCCCCCCGGGAGTGCACATGGTTTTGTCCATTAGAGAGAGAATTTGCTTTTGCAAGTGAACCAGAATCAGGCCCAATTTCTCCAGTAGCCATTAAATTTGGAAGCAGAGTATCCAATATAATAACACACAGTAAGGACTGATTTACCCTTGTAAAGAGGGGGGGGGGGGGTGCCATATACAAACCATCTAGCTTAACTGTGATATACAGTATTAGGCCATGTGATTTTTTAATTAATTTAATATTTTTTAGCTACATTATGAATATGTATTGAATGAATGTTTGAAGTGTAAAGCGTGGCTACATATGTATATGCAATAGAATGCTCCTTTATTGATCTGGGCAGTACAATCAGAAATCAGACAGATGTAACAGATGTGCAGAGAGTTATGTAGGGTACACACCAGGACGACCACCGTCGTTCACGACCGATAGACGACCATGGAACGATTTCCCTTGGACTTCCCGGGAGCTCCCAGGCAGTCCCCAGCAAACGATTAGCAAAAATTGTGGGTTTTTTTGCGGAACGATCTAGATCCGATCCCGATGTGCCCGCGATGGTCGTTAAGACGGTCGGATCGCTGGTTTTTGTTTTTTTTGCAAGAACACATGCGACCGTCGTCAGATGGGCCTTTGAAATTGTAATGAAGGGGCTGGACTAGCAGAGGGGGAGGACTAGCAGAGGGGGATAGGAATAGCAGCAGCCATTTTAAACCAGTGTATTTCTGCTTTGTTACTAGTGAGGCTTGGTTTATACCTGCTGGACATAGCTATTTACACATTACTTTGTTTTGCCTGCCATTACAAAGTGTCTTTTAACCCTGCACTATGGAGAATGCAGTGATGGGTAGTCACCAGCAACAGTACCTGCTCTATTATGCAGTTTTGAAGCTCAGGCGTCAGAGAGCCCAGCGCAGGAGAGAAAGATCATGCTGGACAAAGCAGTGGCTACTTCAGCGTCAGACTCGTTCGCACATGCCACTGCTCAGGGACATCAGGGAGAATAACCCAGACGATTTTCGTAACTTCTTGAGGATGGATGATGCCACATTCCAGGAATTGCTGCGTCTGGTGACTCCCCACATCGAGAAGCAGGATACCAAGTATCGCATGGCTATCCCTGCTGAGGAACGGCTGGTGGTGACCCTGAGGTTTCTGGCGACAGGACGGTCTCTTGCTGACCTAAAGTTTGGATCCCTCATCTCCCCGCAAGCTTTGGGCCTCATCATCCCGGAGACCTGCAAAGCCATTGTGAAGGTGCTGCAGTACCAGTATTGCAAGGTAAGGATGAAATATACACTGTACACTTTATTGTGCAAACAAAATATTTTTATTTATAATTTAGGCCTAGGACAGAAACAGGTTTTTTAGGCCTTTCATGGTTAAAACATGTAAAATAGTAAATAGATTGTGTCAACACAAATATATTATAATACCATATATAAAAGATATTGTACAAAAACACACACTATATATAAAGATTTAAGTATGTATGACCCAGTTTAAACTTTCCCAATAAGTACGGGCTACTGTGTGGCAGAGGATGTCTGCCGCAGATAAGTAAAGGCTGCGGCCCACATGGCGCATGGCGCAGATGCAATGGTCCCGGCCCCATTGATGTGCGCCATACGCCATGTGAGCAGTGGCCATCACATACCTGCAGCTGAGACCATGTCTGCCGCACAGTACCCCATACTATTGGCAAAGAAAAAAGGGCAATAAATGGAGTTTGCTATCCAGATTGAGGAGAATCCTGTTCTCCCTCTGGTAATGCAGGTACAGGTAGCAGCATATAAATAAACAAAAAAAACACACTCTGGTAACTTCTGGAACATGCCCTTACAACAGTAGGGATAAGGTACTGTGCGGCAGAGGATGTCTGCTGCAGATATGTAAAGGCTGCGGCCCACATGGCGCATGGCGCAGATGCAATGGTCCCGGCCCCATTGATGTGCGCCATACGCCATGTGAGCAGTGGCCATCACATACCTGCAGCTGAGACCATGTCTGCCGCACAGTACCCCATACTATTGGCAAAGAAAAAAGGGCAATAAATGGAGTTTGCTATCCAGATTGAGGAGAATCCTGTTCTCCCTCTGGTAATGCAGGTACAGGTAGCAGCATATAAATAAACAAAAATACACACTGTGGCCCTTGTGTGGCAGAGGATGTCTGCTGCAGATATGTAAAGGCTGCGGCCCACATGGCGCATGGCGCAGATGCAATGGTCCCGGCCCCATTGATGTGCGCCATACGCCATGTGAGCAGTGGCCATCACATACCTGCAGCTGAGACCATGTCGATGGTAAATGATAAAGTAGCCTATTTTTTAAGACAGATCCTCAAAAACAGGACACTCTGGATCTTCTATCAGTAAAGAACTGTAGAATTGACGGTACTGGGGGGGTTGAGAAGGCTGTGTAGGTGTTGACTGGGTATGTGTTGGAATTGTGCTCGACTGGCCTGCTACGGTGGCAGGCGGAGTAGGCACTGGTGATTCTAATGACAGTGGTGTGTCTGGTGCACTACCAATGCCAACTATTTTAGTGCCACTGTTGAGATACCCTAAACTGCCATTATACACCAACTCCATGCATAACTTTTCAAAAGTAAGTTGCTGGTTAGGAGCCATGTTGCGAACACACTCTGCCACATAAGTGAAGTAGTTGTCATGTTTGTCCGGGTTTCTTTGCAGGACTTGATGTGCCCGCATCATAAATTCTTCATGTGCCGCTGCTTCTCCTTTTTTTCCTTTGCCACGCATTTTTTTGGCACGGGGGAGTGGTGGAGTGGGTTCCAGGGTGGGTGGCGGAGTGCGTGCCGGAGTAGGAACTTCGTTCGATGTGCATGCATTCTCAGATAGGACAGATAGGTCTGGGGTTGCAGGTGGGTAGTCACCAAGCTGTAAAAAAATTGAACATGTTTACTAATCAATTCTATTTACTTCTAATTTCAGTTCCCTACCAGCGTGAATGAATGGAAAGTCATCGCAGAGGAGTTTGAACAGCGATGGAACTTCCCAAATTGCGGTGGAGCCATTGATGGCAAACATGTCCGCATAGCCCAGCCTATCAATAGTGGTTCCTACTATTTTAATTACAAGGGCTATTTTAGCATTGTACTAATGGCTGTTGTTAATGCGAACTATGAGTTTATCTTCCTGGATGTAGGAAGGAATGGCCGTGCATCGGATGGTGGCACTTTCAAGGACACAAAGTTCTACGAAAGGCTCATAGCGAACACCCTTCACTTGCCGTCTGTCCAGGAAACTAAACAGGGGCTTAACTTTGTTTTTGTGGCTGACGAGGCTTTTGGCCTGCACGAGCATGTCATGAAGCCATATGCGCAAAGGGGGTTGAACCATGACAAAAGGATCTTTAACTACAGGCTATCCAGGGCACGGCGTGTTGTGGAAAATGCTTTTGGCATCCTGGCAAGCCGGTTTCGCATTTTCCACACTGCCATTAACCTGAGGGTGGACAAAATTGACTGGGTTGTCACGGCGTGCTGTGTCCTGCACAATTTGCTCCGCAGAAAAGCCACACAGCAAAGGGCTACAGGCACAGCACTCCAAGAAGACCAAGAACTGCCAGAGGAGGTAGTGCAGATATCCTCCTTGCAAACCCCAACACAACACTACACAGGGAGTGCACGAGCCAAACAGGTGAGGGAACAGTACATGGCCTACTTTAATGGGGAGGGCGCTGTGGATTGGCAGGAGGAATCAATTAGATAGCCAAAAAAATAGACTCACCGATGCAGACTGCGAATTCTCCTCCTCCTCCTGCGCCGTGACTTCTTGGTTTTCATGTTCTACCATAAGGACTACTCCTGTCCTCATCGACTCCTGGCTGAGGGTGAATGTCAACCGGTCATAGTACCAGAGCGATGTTTGATACATCTCGTCGACTCCAGCACCAGACTTCTTTGCAGCCTCCACCTTCTTGTGTTCCTTTAAGAACACCGTGCGCAGATTCTGGATGCGTTTCCTCACCCATTCAACATTGGCCTCTGGGTGAAATGGAAGACTGTAGCGTGCCAAGTCCTCCAAGGCTTGGTTTCTTTTCATTTTGTTTGAATACTCCTTGGATTTTGTTCGCCACAGGCATTCGTGTGAACGATATTTTTCAATAAACCCTTCAAGAAACTCTTGTTCCTTTGCGTTGGACATTGGGACTGTAAAAAGATAAAACCATTTTAGTTGTTATAGTTATACCCATGTTTTGTTTCATATTTAAATTTTTATAGTTATAGTTACCAGTTTACCTAGTTCTTATGTTTTAAGTATTTAAAATGTTAATAAACTTTTATGAAAACCACTATACATTTTATTGTGCAGATTGCTATTCACACACACAGGTGAATGGGGCCTAGCAGAGAGGAGTGCATGGAATACTGCAATGGTGGACAATGGTTTATGTATATATATCTATATATACACAAACACACACACACAGGTGAATGGGGCCTAGCAGAGAGGAGTGCATGGAATACTGCAATGGTGGACAATGGTTTATGTATATATATCTATATATACACAAACACACACACACAGGTGAATGGGGCCTAGCAGAGAGGAGTGCATGGAATACTGCAATGGTGGACAATGGTTTATGTATATATATCTATATATACACAAACACACACACACAGGTGAATGGGGCCTAGCAGAGAGGAGTGCATGGAATACTGCAATGGTGGACAATGGTTTATGTATATATATCTATATATACACAAACACACACACACAGGTGAATGGGGCCTAGCAGAGAGGAGTGCATGGAATACTGCAATGGTGGACAATGGTTTATGTATATATATCTATATATACACAAACACACACACACAGGTGAATGGGGCCTAGCAGAGAGGAGTGCATGGAATACTGCAATGGTGGACAATGGTTTATGTATATATATCTATATATACACAAACACACACACACACAGGTGAATGGGGCCTAGCAGAGAGGAGTGCATGGAATACTGCAATGGTGGACAATGGTTTATGTATATATATCTATATATACACAAACACACACACACACAGGTGAATGGGGCCTAGCAGAGAGGAGTGCATGGAATACTGCAATGGTGGACAATGGTTTATGTATATATATCTATATATACACAAACACACACACACACAGGTGAATGGGGCCTAGCAGAGAGGAGTGCTTGGAATACTGCAATGGTGGACATTGGTTATATGTATACACACACACATGGGGCCCACCCAAAAAAAACAGTGACATGGTCGGGTGCACGGTTGCCAAACCAGTGCTTTATACACACTATATACATTGGTGGCAACAGTGGGCATGCATAGAAGAGCATTGGGAGTGCAAACATACCAGGTTGTTGTTCTGGGAGATGAGACAAGAAGGAGAGTCCAACTGCTGCGCCAGCGCTGTTTGCTATGTGGAAAAACATGGCGCCGGGGGAGTGTTTAGGAAATGCCACTCAAATAGGCTGGATCAAACGACGGACGCACCGACGGACGGACGACGGAGGCGGCAAAAAACACTCACGATCTGCATACGATTGACGGTCGGTCGGCCTGGGATTGACGGATCCTACCTGCAGCACGTAGGACCAAAGATGCGACCAAACGAGCGGCGTGAACGCGCATTGGATCGGAATCGGATCAAATAAATGTCAAAAACACACGATAGTACATACAATCTGCATACAACCGGTCGGAATTGGATCTAAATTGACAGAATCGGGCCCTAGTCGTCCTGGTGTGTACCCAGCATTAGATTTGAGTGGGGTTTGTACTTCAAACTGATATCTATATTGCAGTGTAAAAATAAAGCAGCCAGTATTCCTGCATAGAAACAAAACACCAAAATCTAACTCTGCACGTTACATCTACTCCACATGCAGCACATATTGTATTGTCCATTAGAGAGAAAATTTGCTTTTGCAATTGAACCAGAATCAGCACTCCTTTCACATATCAGCTGAAGAAGACAGACATTAGGTGCAACACTCCTGGACTATATGCATTTTGTGACAGGCTCTAAAAAATATATGATTGTTTCTAGTCTTGCATACTGTATATGAGAAAATACATGTAGGCACAACAAAAAAGGCTGAAAGATTACATTGTTTCCACCCCACCTACCAAAATCAGGGGGCGCCTACCCCCCCCCCCCCCGGTTCTACGCCATTCACTCCTTTGGTGCACTCCAACAGGCCTCCTAATTGCTTCACTGTGGGGCCACAGTACAATGGGATTGTGGTCTCTGCCTCCACAGTAGCCATCACCCCCTGCTGCCACAGCTTTCTCTCACCAGTAGGTGGTTTGGCAGTACGGACGGTGTAATGGTTAGCATTGCTGGCTCACAGCGCTGAGGGTTCGATTTCCACCATGGCCCTAACGGTGCAGAGTTTGTATATTCTCCCCGTACTTGCGTGGGTTTACTCCGGTTTCCTCCTACATTCCAAAAATATACTGGCAGGTTAATTGTATTCTAACTAAATTAACCCTAGATTGTCTGTGTGTGCATGTACATGTGGTAGGGAATATAGATTGTAAGCTCCACTGGGGCAGCGACTGATGTGAATGTTCAGCTATGCTCTGTAAAGTGCTGCAGAATATTTGTGTGCTATATAAGAAACTGTTAATAAATGAATAATAAGTGTTGGGCAGGGTCCACGTGCGGGAGGTTTCATAGTGTGTTTCAGATAAGTCAGGTCCCCTGCAAGGCTGTGAGCCTCAATCCTGGCTGGTTGCAGTGTCCATGTTTGGTGGTGGGCCCAACATGCTGGTCCGATACCCCTGTGGGTGGCAGGCCCAGTGACGTGCATAAGCGTCCAAGCTGTATAAGGGGAGATACGTGAAATGCACTCATCTCCTGTCCCGCTGTGAGGCTGCGACAGATGCGCACACATGTGTAAGGGTATGTACAGTGAGTGAGCTCTGGTTCCCTCCTTGGCTATGACGCTGCACTACTTCAGTGAGAAGAGCCTGTGTCAGGGCCCCAGCGTAGGGGTTACAGGCTCCGAATTCAGTATTATGCATGGACAACGTGCAGCTTATGACATGGCAGATTACAGGACAGTGGGGAACATGAATGCAGGCATAAGGTTCTGTGTAGTGTTAGCAGTGAGGCATAATTTACATAGGGTTTGGGGCAGAGAAAGATGGTGGTGCATGGTGTTGGTTATTGGGGGTCGTCTATAGGGGTTAGGGCAAAAGCAAAGTTGCCTACCTGACCCTCTCCTTCAGGGAGAAAATGCTCTGTTCCTGGACTTCCCTGGTAATGTATGATTGCCATCACCTGTGGTGAGCTAGTTTATATGATAAGAAAGGTGTTTCACCACAGGTGATGGTAAGCATACATTACCAGGGAAGTCCATGAATGGAGCATTTCCCTCATGGAGAGTGTTAGGTATTCAAAAGTCAATAAAGATAAAACTTCCGGGAAAAGTACAGCACATATATGACACACAGGTGTTACTTTGCTTTATACTATATACAGTATATGATTCAAAGTGCTGTGCACATTTATATTCAATAGTGCTTTTAATATTTTCAGTCAAGATCCACTTTATTAAGGGAAAAATACGCACACAAACATCTTACACAGACAGATCTTAGCTGAGGTCGAACACATCTTCGGTTTCAGATTCTTCGACATCAAGAGCAAAATTAACGGATTCCAAAATGTCTAATTTATAGAGCCTAAATTAATTGTACTAGCATACCCTTTTATCCAGTTGTATCTATTGTAGCACAATTACAGTTAAAATGTATATTGGTTTACATTTTGCAGACTAATTTATGCTACCATTTTGTTAAAAATATGGTTTTATATTTCTGGGCTCCTTGTATGGTATCACTTAATATTGTATACAGCATAAAACTGCTCTTTGGATAGAAATGTGCCAATGTAAAGCACAAACACATAATTCAGTCCGAGGGGTTTAAGGTCTTCCCAGTTTCTCAAAGAAAAGTGAGTCTTTGGGGGGGCCGTACAGCCCTCCATGTGGTCGCCAGATGTAGCCTGACTGCCATTCGGTACCGAGATGAGATTCTCAGACCCCTTGTGAGACCATATGCTGGTGCAGTTGGCCCTGGGTTCCTCCTAATTCAAGACAATTCTAGACCTCATGTGGCTGCAAGACGAAGGCATTGATGCAAGTTCCTGCACGACGAAGGCATTGATGCTATGGACCGGCCCGCCCTTTCCCCAGCCCTGAAACCATTTAAGCACATCTGGGACATCATGTCTCGCTCCATCCACCAACACGATGTTGCACCACAGACTGTCCAGGAGTTGGCGGATGCTTTAGTCCAGGTCTGGGAAGAGATCCCTCGGGAGACCATCCGCCACATCATCACGAGCATGCCCAGGCATTGTAGGGACAGGTCATACAGGCACGTGGAGGCCACACACACTACTGAGACTCATTGTGACTTGTTTTAAGGACATTAAATCAAAGTATTTAATAAGAATATTTCATTCATTCAGATCTAGGATGTGTTATGTTAGTAATCCTTTTATTTTTTTGGAGCAGTATATATAGATATATATATAGATATATATATATCTATATATATAGATATATATATATATATCTATATATATATATATATCTATATATACACACACATACATATACACACGACTTACAGAAATATATAGATAGTGCGCTCAGACAGTCTACAGGGATTGGAGTCCACAAGGTCACAGCTTGAGCTACGTTGTGTGACAACGTCCGTTGAATCAGACTTACAATATTGAGCCGGCTATAGGTTTAGCCACCAGGGGGGAGGACTGGAGTTAGGCTCTGCAGGGCAGGTAGGAGGGATAGGTTTAGGCAGCAAAGTACGAGGTTTAGGCGGTAATGGGAATGGATAGGGCTAGGATGTGTGTGCTTACTGTAGCCTTTCACGCCACCACTTATCTGTATGTATCCTGGTATGATGACTGTGCTATAGATTGGGGCTGAACGTCATGAAAACATTTAGGGATTTTTTAAATTGTATTTAACATACTTTTTAAGGATTCAAAATATTTAAAATAGCTTTGCCCATTTTACCCAGATCTACATCCCAGAGATATTATATTGATCCTTACTCTTGGCAGCAATAGCTACTACCATCCACCAATAGTGTTATAGTTCTAAGCTGATTCTCAATTAGTAAGAAAAATGTATTGGACACCATGTATGTGGTAATATACATTTTCAAGTCTCTTAACTGAGGTCTTGAAGCTCTCAACCTACATTTTTCTGTTATTCTTCCATATAGAGCTATAGGGGTCGATCCTATTAACCCTGAAGGGTGCGAATTGCCATTCGGGAGCTGTTTTACGCTGAAAACAGCACCTGAATGAACCCTAACTCGTACCCTTCGCAGGGCTGAATTGGCTGACATTTGCTCCCACTCCTATGGAGGTGCAAGAACTTTTCAGCAAATTCTGCCCGCCGTAAAGTGCACCTGGTGTCGTGATTATTCGCAATCGGCGAATCATCCATGCACAACGGGGTAAATAGGACCGACCCCATAGTCTTGTTAACTTTCTTTTAATAACAAGTATTGACTGTTTCTATCCATGATGGTTCCCGTATTCCGCATGTTATGATGCTTGTGTGATGCAGTAAAATTTGAACATAAGTTGCATTGAAATAATCTAAAAGGTTGACAACGCCTGTGAGCGTCCTCCTTCAGCCAAATGAAAATGAGAGAAATATTAGCCCAAAATTATGATCTTGTTTTACAGACCACAGAGTTACAAAAAATGTATGGCCAAAATAATACATACCGATTGGTTTAATAATGATAGCAAATGTACCATGTAGATTGTTAACCAACTGTCTTAAATGCTAGATCTTTCCAATAATTCTACTTCAACATAAAACCCAAAAAATGGAAAATAATCACACATGCGTCTTTTTAAGTTTTACACTTTCCTTGATATAAATTGCACATTGAGAGGTGTATTATACAACAAAATGCTTCAAGTATGCTTCATGCCAATCATCCTATAGATTCATAACATTACTGGAAAGTACACTTGTTCATTGGGAAGGAACTAAATTTCTCCCATTGTAAAACATACATGTACAAGAAAAAAAAAACTCTTTGGGCTGAAAATATAATAAACAGATTGGAATACAAGGGAAAAAAATAACCCCACACTAATTATACTGTACATAAAAAAAAAATTATAAAATGTGGCACATAACTATTTGGCTGTAACGGAATGATCAAACTGAATGCAGGATTGAAGACAAGAAAAACAACGGTATGATGCCTTCATTACATACAGTTCTAGTCAGGCCAGGAAGATAAATCTATCAATAGTATATTTAAATCAGTGCTGTTTTTTCTGCATAAAAGAAGGTATTATTAAAACTGCTGTCATAGCAGGAAATCGATGAAAGTTCCTTTGAATGGGCAGGGAATGAAACATTTATGAAAACTGGTCCAGACAGAGGGAAAAGATGGACATTATCTGTTTCTTGTATGTTGTTTTTTATTTCTTTCACAAAGCAAGATGGCTGTGCCATCACTTCAAAGATTAAGAATATTTGGCAGAAAGACATATTGATAAATGCAATTTTTGAGATTAATCTATAAAGAAAAGTTAGGAATGTTTAACATTTTTTGAAGTTTTCACAATTTAACTACTGTAAGAAGTTACAACACAGAGTATTTTGAATCTGACTGCATTTGGAATCCCCATTATAAGTAAAATGGTGTGCACAGCATTACAAAATGCACAATTGTAGCAAGACTGAATGAAAAGCTTTAAGTTCAAAATACAGCTAGGCATTGTAGTTCTCAGGGAATACAGATTGCAGGAGGCCCAAATGATACTCAAAGAACACCAGTTAAAGTATCATTACATTAACGCCTCTGTTTAACAAATATATTATCAGAAACGATTTAATCTTCGCTCAAACACTATCCTACTTGCCTACCCTCCCGGAACGGCAGGGATACTCCTGAAAATCTGAAGCATTTTGTGCTAAATCACGTGATCATAGCACCACCCTGCTAAAAAATGCCCTTTTTTACAGTGCTGTATAGCAAGGAGGAGTAGCCATGACGACACTACTGCCCATCTTTCCATGGCCACACCAGCAATCCACCTAAAAGGCTACTCTCAGGTGGGGTAAGCGAGTCAGTAAGTATGCTTTTGATGCAGACATGAGGTGCAACACAAGCTACTGTGCAGGAAAAACATGTGTAGCTAAAGCAATTTATCTGCTTTTTTATCATTTTTCTAGAATATTTGTAAGTCAAAAACAAACATTTATTTGGTTGATTTGAGGTTACAGCACATTTTCTTTTCCAACCTCTGCAACAGTTTTCATAAACATTCTCATATGACTTTGTTGTGTTACTACACATCATAAGAACACAATTTAATGCATATTTTAATCTGAATAAATAAATCAAAACACATTATCAGTCAGGAGTTTGTGTGTTTTCACAAGATAATAAAAAACTTACAATAAACAAATTCAATTCATGACTATGGTAAAAGAATAAAGAACATTAAGTGTGGTTCACGAAAAGTACATACGACACTGGCATCTCATTTTATGTGCATTTCATATGTAAACAATAAAATGGATTCTTGACACTATTCCAAAGGAAAAGGAAAAAAAAATGATCCCAAGAGATTGCGAAGATTTAAAAAAAGAAAAATGAATAAAAAAAAGAAAAAGAATGAAAATAATATTAGTGGCCATAAACAGGGAACATATAAAAAAATATCAAAAACCTAAATATTGAATGCCATTTTGTCCATGGTAGAAATAATTAACACGACTGTCTGCCAAAGACAGTGAAAACTTGTAATAAATAGTCCCAAATTAAGAAATTTCTACATCATATCTTTAGATAATAATGGAGGGATGATGTCCTTTTCAACAAGGAATCTCCAGATTGCCCCAATTTTGTTTAGTTCATTAAACATTTTATATATATATATATATATATATATATATATATATATATATATATATATATATATATATATAGTATGTAAGAAAATGGACATTGAAAAAAACACTAGCACATTGGGTAGAAAAACATTACTAAGATTCACATCAGCTCAACACCTATTTTTGTATAAGGACATCCTACTATTTCACGAGTCAGGTTATGAGTCTCATAATGCAGTTTGGTGCAATTGTGGAAGATCCTTACGATGACTATTATGTCACTGAAATGAACAAGCCCGACACAAAAACTGTGCTTGGTCCACATCTGGGATCTTCCTATTTGTATCTACTCTTGCTTCGAGCAAATTGTAAACAGCAAAAGAGTATTTGCTGTGTGAGCAGAGAAATGTTCCAGTCATTCATGACAGAAGTCCAGTCCAAAAAGAAATGATTTTGAGATGGGCGCAATGGTCCTACTAGAATCTGGTAGTGTCATTCCCACACTGATGTTTGGAATCTAGATATGCAACAATAAATAGATCAGTCACGTAGTAAGGCAGTGTGTGTGTGCGTTCAACATGTGTGTGACACATGATATTGAACACATTAGTCAATGAAACAAGAAATGCTGTGTTTGTCTTTTTTTTTCAAGGCTTTCCAGGTTTAATCTCAAAAAAACGTATAATTAATACGAAGTATAATCCGCGGTTCTAGTATACCACTCTGGGCATAAGAAACAACTGGCGAGAAGAAAACCATCCAAAGAAAGTGCTTCTTTTCTTTGTTGTGCCTTAAAGGGCCCAGATCTGGTTATTTTATCCTGAACGATTATAAATGGTTCAGTTGTTTTATTGACCCAGTCTATAAATATCCACAATCTACCCTCAGGATGCTCCAGATGTCTCCAGGTAACTCTGTAGTTTGCGGACTGTGGTTTTGTCAAGGGAACAAAGGTCAAAGTCAAATGTTGTGTTCGTTATATGGAAGTGTCCAGTTTCTTCTATAAGGTTCACAATCTGGAAAATATAATAGAGAGGAGAAAAATTTGTGAAACTGCATGGATGATGGATATTCTTCTACATCTGGGATGGCAAAACTGGTCCTTAAGATCTACCAATACATTTTCCAGACTACTGTACCTAGCTGATGAACAGGTGTAGTTATTACTGCAACATTTTCAAACATGTACTGCATTCATTCCTGACACATTCTTCATATCCACAGGTGGTCTGATAAACATGAGCTGGAGGTAGTTCTCGAGGACAGCTGTTCTACATCAATAGTCATATTTTCACTACCACTTAATAATCATCTCCCTCCGTCTATTAACGTGCAAATTGAATAATTCTGTTTGAATTACTGCAGAGTTGTTTTCCATATTTTTACCTTATATAAACCAAGCCTACCACTACAATATAGCACTGTACTGGCAATGATAAATATTTTCAATATTGCTAATTTTTAATAAAATTTTTTGGGGTATATTCAATCTATGTTAGATCCATTATGAAATTCTTTTAATGGAATGGATCAGACATCCATAATTCAATGCAGTGGCCAAATCCGGATGTCAGATTTGGTCTCTGATTGATGGTCACCTGGCCGGCGTTGGGGCCGGGCGAGCACAGCGGCAGGATCGCCCAGGAGGTGGCGGGAGGCAGCAGGAGCCGGGACAGGTGAGATGCTCTCACCCCGCCTGGCGGTGGGACAAGTGAGCGTGGCGGGTGGATACGGGAGGCAGCGGACAGGAGGATGGTGACATGTAAACTTGCCTCAATCGGATATCTTTTCATGTTGGTTTGAGATTGCCGGAATCATGTCCAAAACCTTTCGGCTTTGGCTGATGGATATGCAGCTATTCCGCCAATCCACCTGGTTCCCGGCAGGTTGGAACATTTCGAGTGGCCGGAAAAAAAAAGCTGCTAGCATTTAATAGGTCGGAACCCCTTACGACCTATTAATGTCGGAATCTTTTCAGCATAGTGGCACTTTCGACATCAATTAAATATATGCCTTTATCTTTGTCTATTGAGCATGACAATAATATATGATACACACAGTTAAAGGTAGCTCAAAATTAAAAAATCTAGACTATATACACACACATGTTATGGATCACTATGATAGCCTTGCACACACAAACACATTCTGTAGAAAATAAACATTTTAAAATCTGTTTAAATAAACCATCTTTTTTAAATTATTATTTTGAAACAAATTACAGAAGGCTTTCAAACCCAAACATAGGTAAAGATCATACTTGGCAATACAACATTACTTGCTTATTAAACATGAATAACATACCATTACAATAAAGTAACCGGTCATTTGGGAGAATTCAATTCCAAATTGTAAATTAATTATTAATTATTTATTTAGTGTCTTCTATAGTACAGCAAATTCCGTTGCACTTTACAATTGTAGACAGTGATAGAACAAAATGGGTAAAACCAGACAGACATAGAGGTAGGAGGGCCCTGCTGCAAGTTTACAGTCTAAAGGTCTGTGCAGATTTTCAGACTACAGATGGGACACTAATCCTTCAACTTTACTGGACCAAGCCTGTTGCAGTGGTGCCGAGCTGTCCAACCCAGGATCTCCACATGTTTTACTAAAACAGCCACTGAAAACTTGCATTTGGTAAAAATTATTATTTATATGCCATCCGTTGTCTTTGTTTTTTTTGGGGGGTGTATTCATCTGTTTTCATTCCCGTATCCCAGGTAATTACATTTGTTTGTTCTCTTTTTTTGTGTGTCTTAATAAATAATTTTCTGGTCATATTGGGTAATTATGTTTTCTTTATACATCCCATTCTTAGCGCAATTTCTATATCTTTGTCAAAGTCAGATCTTGGCCATTGAGCTGATTTATATTTATTTTGTTTTCTCAGAATATACATGGCTGTTATGTGAATTCCCTTTAAACAGCCAATTGCTTAATCTGTAGGGTTTTACTTAGATAGGTAAGACAGTACAGTTGTCCAGACTAATTTGAAATGCTAATTCCCATAGGAGACTAAAAATTAAAGCTCTGAGGGCTAAAATGACTAGCTTGAGCAAACTGACCAGCTTTCTGAAAGAGCCAACAGAAATGAAGAAAAGATCTCCTAAAGATGTGCCCTCATACATCTTGCATCAATACACCATGCAGCAAGAGATGTTAGGCGTGAGTGAGCAACTCCATCAGCATTAGGTGTCTTTTGTTTTGTGCTGAAAATGTGTCTTATTGCATCGCTATGTGAATAAAACACACAAGCCTCTGCTGATTAAAATGATATAGGTCATGCCTATATTCTGTGTTTGATGTGGCTGTAACTGCATATTACATGTTATGCTACACACAGTAGACAGCTGTGTTTTCTCACAGAATATGGTCATAAATTATATAAATGAAATCAGCAAATGCTGTCATATTTGTATTGTTTTGTGAAAAGGGGAATTATAATGCAAAAAGTTGCAGGACATGGCATGAACGGCTGTTTAATGCGCCGGGAAGCTATATACAGTACAAGTGAACACGTCTGTATGTATGCTCCCCTACTTATCAAAGTACAGTTCTGCCTCATACCCTCTGTTAAGAGTTCTTAGATAGCCTAAAAAGATTTTGGGTCTTCTATATTCCCCCTCAAAAAAAATGATATATACCGTATATCTAAATATATATATATAGACGTCGGGATGGAGACCGACACTCATAGGACTTGGCAAAATAAACCAAACAGACACGGAGGTCTTAAGCAACGTTTCGGTGTATTAAAACCGTTATCAAGCTATATATATATATATATATATATATATATATATATATATATATATATATATATATATATACATACATACATTTATTCAAGTCGTCTCTAAGTGCCACCCGTTACCCAACATATATATTACACACACATTATATATATATATATATATATATATACACATATATATCCTGTCAATATTGTGGATACTTTACTGCACTATAGAATTTTCAAAAGTCCCCTGGAGTGACGCAGCCGTTTGTTCTAGCAGTCTGTATTTCTATGAAGGCACCTGGGGCTAGCTGTATTCTGTGAGTGGGAGTGCCTGCTTCCAACAACAAAGCTGTATTTGGGATATCGATTCCTCTAAAGTGGAGCACCTCCCTGTTGCCTCGTGATTTACTAGTGTGCGGATCTACCTACCAGTATATATATATATATATATATATATATATATATATATATATATATATATATATATATATAAAAAAAGCAGGGAATAGAGAGCGCTTTAGCCACCAACTGGAATTTCCACCAATTACAGTCAAATATAATACAGTACAATATGTAATCATAAAACCAGAGTGCTTTTATTAAAGTTTCAAGAATCACATCTGGAGATGGTATCCTTTTCGGAAATATAATGTCAGTTACCCGACGCGTTTCGTCTTAAAAAAGACTTCATCAGGGGTTTAACAAGATGTAAAATTAAAACGCTTGTACCGGCGTGTAATTTCTTCAGTATTTCGTGGATCGTAATAACATTCCCCTCAGTGGGGTATAAAAAAACCGCATGCAATGGCGTGTTGTTTCCTCCGTGATAAAGAGGGCTCAATGGAGAACAATCTTTGTATCAGATTGTCCCTATATAGGGTCTAAGGGTACGAGATGTATCAGTGGCCTTCTCCAAACAATTTCTTAGGGCACAAATAAGTGTAGTTTTAAATTAATGTGAAGTTTGTCCCATTAGAAGCGGCTGTCAGCTATGTTGGTCCAGTATGGTTAGCCCAATCCAACCGAACAGGTCTACAATATCTAATTGTTCGCTGGTTTTAATGCATATAGGAGACAGCAAAAAATGAAGTTCAATCACAGTTCAATTTCTGATCCGTGTGGAGCGTACACTCCAATATACATTACCCATAAAGGGAAGGCAGATCTTATAGATGAAAACGGTGCCCTCCAAAAGCAGTCTAAAAACTGCTGTATACAGGATTGCTGGGGGACGGCGGTACTCGCACAAATAAATAGACCAGACTATGGCTATCCACAGTCTGGTCTATTTATTTGTGCGAGTGCCGTCGTCCCCAGCAAATATATATATATTATATATATATATATATATATATATAATGCTAGTGAAATAGTGCCAAGTCACAAGTGGCTCTTTGAAGTATGATGCATGCAGAGTTGTGTTGTGGTAGAGGATTAAGCAGAACAGATGAGAGGCATTTTACTACTGCTCACACTATAATGGTTTAACATTTAATGTGCTGTTGAAGTCTTGGCTCTATACTAAGGAAAGTATTAAAAGTTCTCATTTATATTTGCTTTTTATCCTTAATTCAAATTTTTACGTAGCAACGTTTCAGTGTGGGTGAGAGCCATTACTCGATACATATGAAGCATATGGCGTGATCAGCAAGTACTTTATGATCAGTGGTGTAACAATAGTCCCGCGGTGGCAGGGAGGCACTGAGTAAGTGTGGGCCAGGGGTCTGCTGGGGCTATCGTTGTGTGGACCTGTCTTACCCCTCTGCTAGCCTCCACCAGTCTTTGGCTGGGACCCGCAGTTGGTTGCTGTCCCAGCGCTTCTTCTGGCTCCTGCTTGGAGTGGACATCACAAAATTTCCACCCCAATACAGTAGAGTTTTTGAGGATGCTAGAGGAGGCTGTTAAGGGCAGCCATTTTGTGAGGGTCATTTTTCATTAAGGGTTAAGGCAAGGTTGGGGGTGTTAAACTTTGCTGGGGGCGCTGCCAAAATTTTGTCAGGCACAAATTTTATAGCTATGGTCCATGATGATGCAGTTTTCACCATATGCCAAATTAAGCCTTCACTTGTGTAGATGGGATTTACTCTTCTTCAGAGCTGCTACCTATGAGCAGCCTTCTAGTGTGTCAGATATGTGGTGGTGTTAAAATTAAGAATGTCCCTGTATATTATATTTACTCTATTTCCTACTGGCGACAACTGTGGAGCTTTTATTTAACAATGGCAAACCATTGCACAGTTACATGATTCAAAGTTAACCTCCTGCCTTTCAGATGGTCTAATAATCCTTTCCAAACTGAGGCACGAGTATGGCACTCTTCCCTTCATATCACATATGCTGTACCACACCAATATAAAAGAAGGATCTAGAAAAGCTGGCACTGCTGTTGGAAGAATTCCTTTAACACTGCAGCCCATCACTGATGGTTATCAGTTCCAAAGGCCAACAGTAACCATATTGACCAGAATGTCAATTTCTGCAGGTACACCGGTTATTGGACAATTTAAAAATCAATGCTCAGGAAATTTACTAGATGATCAAACAATGTATTGCCCAAGACTATGATCATCTGGAATTGCTAACTTCTGGCCTTACCAAGAAAATAAGCTCTAACCCCTTCCAAATTTAATAGAGATGTCCTTCCAAGAAAATGTTGTTTGTAGAGCGATACAACAAAACCAGATCTGCCATTTTTTTGACAGCAAAGAAACTTTGGGGTCTAATTCAGTATGGATCACTAAATTAAGAAAACAAAATCTGGTTGGTCGCCCGATTCTGCATGCATGCCACAATTTGCTAATTTTTTTGCGCACATATTCTGCTTCAATGCAGTCTCATTTTAATTGACCAGAAACCAGCGTTTTAGGCAAGAGAACTTGGCGTTCTGTGCTTATGTTTATTAATGCGTTTTACTGCTGGATCTCGGAGGCCAACAATTACCACTTTCGGCCTGTGGCTTTAACAGAATTGTGGAAGCCTTTGACTTGTGAAGATGGAATGTACTTTTTGATTTTCTTTTTTATTTGCTAATGGATCTGTGTGTATACATCGCGTTTTGTGATGCATTTACAATTTCTGTTGTGGGTGTTTTTTTTTCATTCTGGGCAGCAATTATTTAATCGTAGCAGCTGCTTTTTCTCAAATTAATGATCAATTCTGAGTAGGCACTTGGCCCATTGTGTCCTTTGAAATGGACAATAACATTTTTAAGAACATGAATGTCATGCCCAGTTTCTCAAGAAACAAATTTAAGAGGATTTGTTGGTCCATAGCAACATTAATGGCTTCCTATATGTGAATCCAAAAAGTTTCTTCCACCCAGAAATTCCGCATGCTACACATATCCTGGGTGTACCTCCTGTGGGTCATTTGGAGAAAGGGAATTTCTTCGTCCACCCATATACTGGTAAATGGATTCCTATCCATCAGATATGGACCTGTATTATTTCATTTGTCATATACTTTGTCCAATGTCAATGTGGTCATCTTTGTATAGGGAAGACCACCAAACCCTTCGAGAAAAGGAGAGTTCTCCAAAGATCATCGGTTTAACCTTAAACGGCAGGAAACAACATATTGTCACTTTAAATGATTCATAGTTTGGCTACTCTTGGTTCCAAAATCTTTGACCAGGTTCTCAAAAGACTGAGGGGGTCTAAAGTGGTCTTAAAATGTAAAGCACGGTGGATAGATCACCTCAATAAGGTCTCACGTGGTGGCCTCAATTAGGCCATCTTGAATTGCTTTTTGTAGATTTATTTGGATTGTTCGTGTACAGTGTTTTTTTTTTATATGCATTTGGATGATTATGGCAATCTTTCCCCTAATGCGGTTTCTTTAATCTATTTTGCAGGTTTTCTTCTGGACCTTATTCTAATTGCTTGACCCAAATGTTATTTAAGTTAACATTGTCTAGAGGTGTGTGTTTTCCCAAGTGTTTGCGTCAGCAATGGCTGCCTTGTTGAAACATGCCACCATGGCAACATGTGACATCATTACAATTGTGAATTAGCCTGTGGAGCAGCCGAGTCTCGGGTGCATGTTGCTGACATCAACAGTCACGACTAGCAACACACATGGGCGACAACACTAGTCTCATTTTTGCCACTGGACTGTCTGGCAAGGTTGACATTTACAGTTCTGACAGTCATAAATTAAAATCATTAGTGTGCTTAACTCAAAAAGAAATGATATGGAATGGCATAAGATCTTAAATGGTTTTGCCACATCTCCACATTTGCAAAATAAATATCCAAAAGTGACAGGTTGTCCTTCTCAGAAGAAATGGTATCCTTAGCTATAAGTAGCCAGAGGTGATTAATTCAGGCAATGTATCCAATAACTTTTTTGTGTCCTTCAACCTCATTATGGGCCTTAATCTAGTTCACTCTTTCTGACAAAATCCTTCTTAGATGGATAAAACCATGTGCACTGCAGGTGGGGCAGATGTAACTTGTGCAGAGAGAATTAGATTTGGGTGGGGTTTTACTTCAAAGTGAGATCTATATTGCAGTGTAAAAATAAAGCAGCCAGTATTTACCTTGCACAGAAACAAAATAACTCACCCAAATCTAATTCTCTCTGCACATTTTACATCTGCCCCCCCCCCCCTGCAGTGCACATGGTTTTGTCAATCTAAGAAGGATTTTGTCACAAAGAGTGAACTAGAATAAGGCCCTATGTAACTATGTAGATTGATTTGACTCCTTTTTTCTTTACAGTTTCCATAAATATGCAGAAGTGAAAGTGACCACTTTCTGAGAATCTCTCCCAAGCGCCATTATGATAAGTCTTTGATAGCAAAGTGTAGCTGTAACAATGGTGCAATAAAACTGGAGAGCACTTTATTAGCAATGTTTACAGATTCTACAGTGAAAACATGGCACTTCATAGGCCGTAGAAAAGCATAACATTTCCCATACCTCACAAAAAAAATTACACTGAATTCTATGAAAGTCTTTTTGACATTTTATGGATAACTCCAATGGGAAAAGTCTGCAACAGCCTAAGCCTGTCATAAAGTTTTCCTTAACTTTACTTCAAAGAGTGCTGCCAAATTCCTTCTAGGCTCAGTCATGTGATTATCCATGAATTGTTAAACAAGATGGCAAATAGGAAAGTAATCTGCAAAGTGCTTGGGCTCAGAACTGCAAATTCTGAGTTATTTAAAAAATAAATAAATAAAAGGAAAAAAAAGGTGAGAATAAATTAACTACATGTCATGAAATCCATTGGTAATATTAACTCATATTTCACAGAAGGCATCTGGTAACAGTACACACCAAAAATGACAATATGTTTTACATTTTTATCATGGCTTAGCAATAGTTGGATACAAAATCCCGGGAGTCTGCATCCCAACAGAACTAGCAATGACTGCACAACTGTGATGAAGGCATAATTCCAAGTAAGTCCTAATAATCTATAAATGTCAGTTTTCTTGGGGTTGTTGTCTGGGTGCGGGGTCCCCTTGAGCTTGTCTGGCTGGACCACTCCAGGGCATCACTACTTTACACATAGTCTCACATAAACATATCATTTTTCTATGTATGTCTTTTTTTATATGTATTCTTTCACATTTTTTTCACATTTTTCCTTTTTGACACACCCTTTATCACTATTAGTTGCTTACACATACCCTACATTCTATGACACGTTACACTCCATTACACTTCACAGCTATATTTTATTTATGTGATGCCCTGGGGTGGTTTTGCTGGGCTGTCTTGGGGGTGCCCTGCACCCCAGGCATGGACCCCACAGTGCTAGGGACCTGCTCTATTGAGGAGACCTTAACGTGGTGAGCAGGTAGATATATTTGGCCAAATGTATGCTAACATCCTCAGAAATGAATTATAAAAGGAATATATGTTAGCAGTAATGATTGCTTAGTGCACCTGCAAACCCCCTCTGTTTTGCATATAACAAAAAATCTCAGCAAGGTAGCACCTCTCATTACAGGGTGTGCAGTCTAGGGCCCCCCTCTTTCCATAGTCCCAACAGAATGCAGTAAGTCAGTGGTTCCCAAACTTTTGTGGATCACGGCACCCTAGAGTATCAGATTTTTTTCCATGGCACCCCTAGGGAAAAAGTTTGATACCAAGAACTTCAGAAAAAAATATTAAATTAAATAAGTTGTGCTTATATGTCCTCCTTTGGTCCAGTTATGTGATGAGGAACAGGATTCACTTCTGTTTATCCACATATGTTATAATTGGAAGTCACAAGTACTGATTTTCCTTATTACATTGACCATATATAATTTGAATTTGTCCTGGACCACCAACCCAGGGCACCCCTGCAAGTGCTCCGCGGCACCCCTGGGAGCCACGGCACACAGTTTGGGAACCACTGCAGTAAGTATTTTAATTCTACCCCACTCCTTGAGCAGCCTAAAGGTTACAATTATTGTTACATGTTACAATTATTGTATACAATATCGCATCTCATCGCATTTCGGTTTTGCGATGAGATCAGATGAGATAAGATCTAGTACAAAAAGGGTACTTGTTTCCTAGCACGGCGCCCATCTCGTTGATTGTATGCCTTAAGTTTAAGGCACTTAAGGCATACAATCATCGCGCCCATCGCGGCCCCTAATAAGGGGCCGCGATGCGACCGACGCGATGAACCCGATTTTCCCATAGGGAACAATGTTAATTTTTTTTAAAGTGAAAACCGGGTTGATCGCGTCGGTCGCGGCCCATTATAATGGGCCGCCATGCGATCAACGCGATCAACCCGATTTTACATAGGTGACAATATGGCCCATTTCACATTGAATATGGTTACAAATTATGTTTAATGCCCCCCCATTGTTAACGCCACCCCACTATTGACGCCAACCCGAAGCGTGGCGAGCGCAGCGAGCCCGCGAGGGGCGGCGGTACACGTCCTCCGACCTTTTCATACCCCTACTATCCACGTCGGCGTGGAGTTGATTTTATATAGTGTGGCGAGCGCAGCGAGCCACCGAGCCCGAAGCGTGGCGAGCGGACGCGGATACCTGTGAAGCCCGCGAGGGGACGCGGATACCTGTGAAGGTATCTGCGTCCACTCGCCACGCTTCGGGCTCGGTGGCTCACCACACTATATAAAATCAACTCCACGCCGACGTGGATAGTAGGGGTATGAAAAGGTCGGAGGACGCATACCGCTGCGCTCGCCACGCTTCAGGTTGGCGTCAATAGTGGGGTGGCGTTAACAATGGGGGGGGGGGCATTTGAAACATGAGGGGGGGTTTAGTATTAAAATGGGGGGTTTTGGGGCTTTTTACATTGAAATCAATGTAAAATCGGGTCTCAGGGACCATTTTACATTGAATCCAATGTAAAAATAGGGTCGATCGCATCGCATGCGATTTGGTTGGCATGCAATGCGATCGACACAATTTTCCGACCCGATGCATACAATCTAAATCGGTGGCGCCGTTCTAGGAAACAAGTACCCAAAAAGTATGTGCTGCACATACTTTTTGTACTAGATCTCATCTTATCGCAAAACCGAGATACGATTATATGCAATATTGTATACAATAATTGTTACGTGTATGGGCACCTTACCCCTAACTGTACCATCAACCAGCCTAATTCTAACTGTCCCTACAGCCTAACTGTAACCTTCCTCCAGTGCCTAACCCCAACCTTGGAGATCTGTTGGGATATGTACCTTCAGGATTCTGACTATTGGGATCCCGAATACTGGGATCCTGAATGCATCCCTATATCTATATTGTGTAATTACAAACCAGAAGTAAATGTCTGTCTTTAGTAGAAACAAACTGGCATTTCAGTAGACAGAAAATATACTGGCAACTACATGTCAGGCACACAGCAAGATGTACATCAAAGAAAGTGAATAAAAACCCAAGAAACCAAAGACACCTAAGACACGTTACTGTATATACTCCTGGGATAATCACATACCATACAGCTATAGAAAACAAGAAAGGACCAGAAAACACAGGTGAGGGTCAGCTTCTGAATCAATCCCCGGCATTATTCAAAAATTGCTGCTTGAGAATTAGAGCTTCACAGAGCATAGACAGTTTAAGAAAAGTCAGTTACACAGCACTTTTGTAAGTAATAGCTTAATAATTGTTATATATAAATATGTATATATAGGCTTCTTATTAATGGAGATGAACGATTCATTAATCATCTACATATATGGTCTAGTGTCCGTGAGTCTCCGAAACACTGCCACCTTCTGTCAAAGTGTGAAACTACGTCTCTTTCTCACACATGCACAAACACAGAAGGTAGCAGACTAGCTTTCAAAGCTTTTGGATGCGGGTGGAGATCAGGCCCTCCGTGGGTCATCAGTTGGATGCACAGGGTCACGGTTGCCGGCTGGTTGGATGGTGGTTGCCGTGTAGTAAGGACAGCTAGAAGCAGGGAAGGATCTGCTCAGACGGAGTGACCGGTAGCGATGAGGAAGAAATGTCGTAGCGTACATATACATACTTAGATTTACCAATTATTAACCTATTATTATAAAAGCACTGTGTAACTCCTGTATTTTCTCATACCGTACAGATACAAAAACTTTCTGCTTACACATGAAACATTTCAGATTGTACTTATTTTTAAAATCTGGAGAAAAAAAATGTACTTAAGCAAACATGTAGATGATATGGGTGATACACACACACACACACACACATATATATATACGTACATACATACACACACACATATATACTAACACACATACATACATACATACATGCACGCATGCATGCATGCATACACAAACGCTATTCTAATGCATAGTGAGCTTTTTACAATTGTGGACCATATTTCTGCAAAGGTTTTCCTTGACCAGTTTTGTATGTCCTGGTCTGTGGAATCTATGTCGTGGGGAAGCATTTTTGTAACAGTGATTCAGCTTTGGTCAAGAGTCTCTTTGGAGGCAGAAAGGGAGGATTCATACAAATGTCTAACTTGTTGGTACAGTACTGGAGGACATGGAGGTTAGGAAGGTAAGCCTAACTTGGAGATCTTTGGATGAAAAAGTTTCTGCAACAATGTAGAATAATTTCTCATTACTGTATCATCCAGTGATAGATGGTCAGAATACAGATGCCGGCATCCTAATGGAGGGAATCCCAACAGCAGTCCACCCACCCTAACTATCCCACCCCACAGCCTAACCCTAACCACCCTTCTAGGTGCCTGTACCTAACCTTCCCTCTAACCCTATGTCAATCAGCTCCTTAAGAGTCACCTTTCTAAGAATGTATTGCAGCCGGAGTCTGTATAACCTCAAATGCTTGTGGTCAGTCCTGAGGGTCAGCAAGATAATTTAAGTCATAATATTTTTTATTTGTTTAATAAAATTACATATTTATTGCAATTTCCTTAACTGTAACTCACTCATAAAACGATACAATCCAATATGTAAATTATTTTAGGAGCCTTTTACCTTATACTGACTACCTACAGTACTCTCTTTAAAATTAATTTCAATGGCTTAAAATCCATAGTTGCTCATACTTTTTGACATGTGGTCCTGAGACTTTGGAAAGATTTAAACACAGATGCAAAAAATATATACATCCTGTATTCACTTGGCATTTGAGCACAGCTATTATTTCTCCATTATATATTTATGTGAAGGTTACATGAAAATATTTGATTATTTTTGCTGTAAATTGTAGAAGGGGGGTATTCAATCCCGGGTCACGACTGTCGATCTGGCCCGACAGCCGTGACCCTGGCCTGTTTTCATTTTGTTCGACCGCAGATCGCCAGGCGCGATTCGAGATCGGCGAATAGGGGGCGTGTCTGTGCAAACAGCCGTGGATTGTTGATATTCTGTTGTGATCTCGACAATTCACGGCCGAAATCGACAAAACGGGCCCAACTGCTTTTAAAGTAGGGCCCATTCTGTCGATCTGCCTCTTCAATGCTGTCCGGAAAGACAGCATTAAATAGTCGTTCACCGCTATTTCCCCCGTCTTAATAGTGGCCCAGATTAAATACCCCCTAAGTGTGTTATTGAACAGATTTTGATAACGTTGTCCGAGAACTCATTCTCTTCGGTAAAAGAAAATTGCTTTTTCTTTAAGTAGCGTTAAAATACCCCCCCCCCCCAAAAAAAAAATCTTTTATCATGATACAATATAAAGCATTAAGTGTGCATGTGCTCTTCATTTACTCTGGTACTGAATGATTGTGATCATGAAACAACCATATAAACTTGTGCCTACAGGCCAATGGGACGGGATTTTCTCTCCTGCTGTCAACAGGCAATCTTTACTTCCATCCCTAGAGGCTTTTAATTCTGCACCTGGTGAGGTTATTCCATGTATTTTCTACTTTGTGGGATTTTTGTACATTACGTATTTGTATAGCTTATCCATCAAAGAATTTAGGTGAACTAAGTGCTACACTGAAGGTTTATATATTTTTTTAAATTCACATGAAACACCTGTACATTTAATAAACGAACTGTAGCTAGTACTTGCATTATTCAAAGATGTTAAATTTAAGATAGGTAAATGGAATTGTTAATCTCAAGACAAAAGCCAAAAGTGTAGACATGCCTCCTTCAACCTTTGAAAAATGTATGCATGCAAAGCTTCTAATGTAATAAATTGAGCCAAAAAGAAAAAATCCTATATAATAAAAGGATAACGTTACTCCTCACCTCTATGGGGGGGGGGGGGGTTTCAAGTGTTATGCATGCAAGAGGCCACTAGATTGTATCTGATGGGGCAGGTCCAGTGATTTTTTCCATTTGGCATATAAAGCAACTGCTGCTGACATTGGTTGGTACTATGCGATTCCAACATTTTGATTGGTTGCTAACTAGTATAGAGGTGCATTTTAGATACTTCCTCATAAGTAACCTTCTGTGCTATAACACACGATGATTTTCATGATATCAATGAACTGTAGTAGTGTAGAGTTCCCTTTTGGGACACAGTGGAAAACTGACTTTTAACTTACATTATCTAAATAAATATTCGATGCAAACAAAATCTAAATATTACTTTTGCAAGACTATCAGAACAGAGATGGCAAGAGAGAGATGTCTTTGCAGTGTCCATGGAACTCATATTTTTAAATATGTTAGCTACAAATAAACAACTGTACAATGCATGGTCAGAATTATTACTAACCGACTAGAAGAAACAAGCACCAGTCTATATAATTAGCTAACTCTCTAGGCTAACATTTCAAAACAGCATTGATTAATAAAAGCAATTCCCTTAAGTTTCTTTTTTATTTAATAGCTCAATTTTTCATAGCTGTGTACTTTTGTCTACTTAACAATATATATCTTGAGTTTACCTGCTGAAGTACATGTCTTTCTCTTAGAGTCATTAATCGTCTGTGAAGCTCAACTAATTCATCTAGGTACGCCTGCAAAGTAAAGTAAAGACATTTGTAATTGCTATGAAAGAATAAAGGTCATTAAACAGTAGGGAGATGTAAGTGGTTTAACTGACAGTATTTATATCTAAAGTTCATATATTTATAAAGCAATTTAACACAACTTGGTATAAAACAGGGTGGTTTATGCTTGTAGAATAGCAACGACAAAGCTTAACAGCTGTCCTTTTAAATACTCAGAAATGGGCGAAAATGCCCGCAATTAAATACTGAAGGGCCAAATTAGTGCAGTTTTTTCGGCTAGCAAAAAAAAAAAACCCTGGCGCTTAATTGAATAGTAGTTTTACATGTAAGTGTATTTGTTTTTATGGGTTAGAGAAGATCTTTTCCAGTTTACTTTAAAGAAATTGGAAAAAGTCCACAAAGGGTTTCCAGTAAAGGAGAAAAACTGCAACGTACTTACAAAAAAAAAAAACACACTTTGCTCCAATTTATTGCTTTTTTTTTTTTTTGTGTGTTAAATAAACAAAATGTGTCCAAACAAATCAACTTAGATGGACAGCTTATCCCAAACTATGCTGCAATGGTCAGTTCTGGCTGGTCAAATATCTTTATTTACCTTATCGCAGTCTCCATTTTTTAATTGCTTTTCGGACTTGCTCTGTTTAATTGGGCTCTTTACTTCCAGGATCTGAGAACCACAAACAGTAAAAAAAATAAAAATTTCCATTTAGACAAACGTTTTTTGTGTTTGTTTTTTTAAAGCAACTGTTCGAATTATTTAAACATGTGTGAAGTTATGAGAGGTTACTCAGACGATACCACATTAGTAAACAACTACAGTCCCTGAGAGAAGTGTGACGCCTCAAAGATTCAAACGTAAAAGAGAAGCAATACAACTATCTCTATCTATATATATATATATATATATATATATATATATATATATATATATAAAGCATATGCCTATGGTGCAAATTTCCAGTCTGGCCTCTGGTGGGACAGATAAAAGCTCTTGACCTCTGGTCTTGCACATTATGGTTTCTGCCAGACTCGCTGGAATTTACAGCCATATTATAAAGCAAGAAGTGACATCTTGACAAATCAGGCCAGCAGATCTAGCACGAGTAGCTATTATTCATATTTGGGGCAGGTCACTTCTCTTATTTTCCCCATTTGTGATGGGTACAGGTTGTAATGCTTTTTTGGTTATGTCTTAGATCATCGGATTTGAATAAAGTATACATAAATACATGTCATCTAAAAAATAATCAATATCCTTTTTTTTTTTTACCCAACTCAGCCAAGTAGTCTCATAGTTCTGAAAACAACCATTCATTATTAACCTTTTGAGTTCCAAGTGAAATTGTCAAAATAGGTGTGAAAATTGGCAAGGAAACATTTTTATTCATAATAATGACCTGTAATGTTTACTTTGTATAGGAAACAGTCTTTTATTACACAATATTTTTTATTTGAATTTATATAACATATAAGAGTGAAGCTGGCATTTTTAGTGGATATTTTGTGCATCTCTCATGCTGCCACTCAAAGGCTTAACAGAGAAATGTTCTGGAATCTCTGAATAAAAGAATACATATTGCTGGCTAGCGGGTTTTGTTGCTGGATTAAACCGGAATGAAACAAAGCCACAGCTGTAGTGTCAGTTTTGTATACTGATTTACAGACTGTCCAGCTAACATTAGTTGAAACACCACCAGGACTGAAGACTGAAAATCTAACTGGTACACTGGTGTCTGACACACGGGCGTATCTTTTAGAGGTAATGGAGAAACCTGCCTATGGGCTCCAAGCCCTGAAAGGGCACCTCTGTCTACAGCAACACCTGTGTGGTTCACCGTGGCATACAATAATTTCTGACAAAGGAATTCTGCCAACATCTGAAATAGGGAACAGGATGGCTCCTGACTGGTATTGCTTAGCATGCTCTGCAGCAAGTTTACACCAAACTTTAACCTGCCTCTGGGCAACTGGGATACACTCATGCCTCTGGTCTGACATGTACAAATGGTTAACCCACATTGATTTGTCTTCATGAGTAAATCGAAAGAAGCATGTACTGTACACATATAATCTCAAGTCCAAATTGGATAGGAAGAAAGGTAGGTTATTTGCAGCCATACTATAACCTGCAGAACACATTAAAAGCAAATCATTTACTACATTAGTAATCCCATCCTGGGACATATAAGGGACATGGGAAACTATTTCCACATGTCACATCACTAGTTTTCATCACGACACTAATTACTTTCAAGCAGCTTAAGTTAACATGAATATTTTGTAACAAATCAGAAACTAATCAAGTTAAAATTGTACCAGAAATTATTTTTAAGGCACAGATTTATTTATATTGCTATGCGTAACGTACTTTGCACTTATTATACCTCCCACAAACCCCACATCCCCTCCTACAAAAAATAAAAAAGTTGATTTATCTTCTTAAATAAGGAAAATAATTCCATGTTTTTCGAGAAGGATGCATTAACAGTACACATTAGCATTGCCTGTGGGTTAATATAAACAGTATCATGAGGCTGTGTAATCATAGCCACTCTTACAGAGCACAGGAAAAATTAGTTGCAACTACATCTGGCTCTGGAACTAGCCAGAGCCTTCCCTGCCGTTGCCCTCACCACCTGTCACTGATAGGGTTATGGCATAGTGGATTGACAAGGTCTAGATTGACCATGTTATGGTCGACCACGCTTAGTTGAACCCATCTAGTTAGATACCTAAAGATAGTTGACATGTCTAGATTTACAGGAACGAAAGTTAGATGCAAGCGTTATATCAATGGGAGCATGATCCACAGTTGCAAGGTCGACATGCGTTTTTCACGTTATACATCCTTATTCAGGATTGAATTGTACAAATAATTAGGTGTCAGCCATCCATGTGTCTGTAATGACACTTTCAAGGTGGAGAAGTGGGGTCCTCCTCTGAAACACACTGTCCCACAGCAAAGCAGGGAAGACACTGATCACATGCTCCAGCTGCTCCACCCATGCTATGTCTTTAACTAAACATTTAGTGGAGGAATAAAGTGGCTGTATGCTATTGAGGAACTGGGTATTCAATTCATTTAACGTATTGTGTGCCTTTATGTTTAGGTCTAGACTACTGTGCTAAATCATTACACAGCTTTCAAGAAGGAGGATAGTGTCTATTCCTTTTACCGCAAAATTCCAGGATCCGTGTATGCAGCCCCATAGCTTAGAACAGCAGCAGAAGCAGGAGGTAGTGACATATTCCAGAAGGTTAGGAGCAAAGTATGATACATAGTCCCACACAGTGAGCAGAGGACACACTTCAGACTCTCCCATTACTCAGTCTACAATACTTCCAAATAAAACAGCTGCATTAAAATGACACATGACATGCATGATATGTTATGACATGCTGAGACATGAGTCAAAAGCTGATGACACTGGCTAGGTTTTTAATATACTGGATAAATAATTAGTGGGGAAACATACATAAACAAGGCGCAGTAATTCCATACTTAGTATATATAAATGTAATAGCTACTCGAGAGTAGCCATTACTCACTACTTATTCTTCTAGATCATTCTGCTGCATTTGAAACTGTTTATCAAACTCTTCTCATACAAACACTGCACTCCCTAGGTCTTAATGATACAGCCCTTTCCTAGTTCTCATCTTAACTATCTGATCCCTCTTTCAGTGTTCGCTTCTCTGACTCTACCTTCCTCTTCACTACCTCTGTCAGTTGGAGTTCTGCAAGGCTCAGTCTTCGGCCCTCTGCTTTTCTCAATCTCATCTCTTAGCAAACTAATCAGCTCTTTCGTATTTCAGTATCACTTGTATGCGGACGATACCCAAATCAATCTGACAACCCCATGGTTATCACCAGTGGTTTTGGGCAGAGTCTCTGAATGCCTCTCTGCCATCTCATCTTGGATGTCTTCTCTTCGCCTCAAACTCAATATTTTAAAAACTGAATTACTTTTATTCCCACCAGCCAAGAACAGTTACCAGCCAAGAACAGTTACCACCGTAACTGTTGACAACTTGACAATCTACCATACCCCACAAGCTAGTTGCCTAGGGGTCATCCTCGACTGAATGTGGGGAACAAAGGACAGTTCAATCTGTCTCCAAATCATGTTACATGCAACTAAAAAACATATCCAAAATAGCACCCTATATCACACAAGACACTACTAAATATCTTATCCATGCACTCATTATATCCCGCATTGACTATTGCAATAGCCTCCTAACTGGTCTTTCCAAGAACCGACTCTCACCACTGCAATCAATTTTAAGTGCTGCTGCTAGGCTGATCTTCCTAGCAAGACACTCATCGTCTGCTGATCCACTGTGCCAGTCCCTCCTTTGGTTGCCTGTATTTTACCGTATTCAATATAAAATGTTTCTACTCACATGTAAAGCTAGTAACCATACTGCACCAGCATATATATCTAGCACTATATATATATATATATATATATATATATCCTGATGCCTGAGCTGTGTTAGGTTGACCCTTCTTATGTATCTTCATTAATACAAGAAAGTTTTTCTGCTAAAGACCTCTGGAGTGACTCCTTCATTTTCCTATTGCTGTGCATCACTTTGGAAGGCACCCGGGGCATTTTACTTAGGAGGTTGAGAGTGCCGATTCTATTCGCTGTGTATATATATATATATATATATATATATATATATATGGTACTTGTGGAGTATCACGGCTCCCACGACCTTCATCGTATGCTGATTGTATGCTAAAAATCGCATCGCATGCGATGCGATCGCACCCGATTTTGCACTGAAATGCATCAGAATGCATTGAAATGTGTATTAAACTTGTGAAATGCCCCCAAATGCCATTTTTCATAGTGCACCACCCCCACTATCAACGTAAACCCGAAGCGTGGCGAGCGCAGCGAGCCCGCGTGGGGCGGCGGTATGCGTCCTACGACCTTTTCATACCCCCACTATCCATGTCGGCGTGGAGTTGAGAATAGAATAGTGTGGCGAGCACAGCGAGCCACCGTGCCCGAAGCGTGGCGAGCGCAGCGAGCCCCGCGAGGGGACGCAGATACCTTCACAGCTATTTGCGTCCCCTCGCAGGCTTCACAGGTATCCGCGTCCCCTCGCGGGGCTCGTCACGCTTCGGGCTCGGTGGCTCGCTGCGCTCGCCACACTATTCTATTCTCAACTCCACGCCGACGTGGATAGTGGGGGTATGAAAAGGTCGTAGGACGTCTTGTTGAACAGGGAACATGGCGCCTTGAGAAAAATACTGATGTATTGAAACGTTGGCTTTTTTGTACCTGTGCACCTGTATTTTGCATCTTGCCTGATTATATTGGCTTGAAAAATCCCCTGGAGTGACGAGTCTTTTTTGATCACCTTACCCATACTTCTCTCGGCACCCGGGGTTAGTTGCTTGTTGGAGGATAGAGTGCCGAATCGCTCCCCCTATCTATCTATCTATATATATATATATATATGGAGCAGGTCCCATCCTGGCAGGGGATGGCGCTGGCGACGCCAGCCGCCATCCCCCGCCAGCGCCATATCGATGGCGCCATCATCCTGAAGACAAATACAAAGATATTTGAAACGTTGATCACTATTACCGTGTCACGGTGTGTTTATTGATTTATCAACATTGAAGCCACGAGTGCCGCTCCTCCAGCCTCCGTATGTATCACCCCTGAGAGGGCACCAGCTGCAGCAACATAGCTGTCCCACGGGAGTGCCAGACCTCCGCTGTATATATATATATATATATATATATATATATATTTTCGGGGAAATAAACCCCCATTCCAATGTAAATATCTACATATAGGTATAGTGGTAAAAAACAACTTCCTCATAAAACCATCATTCCCGCAGCATGCAGCATCGTAAATAAAGCATACAAAAATCAATAAAAATAAAGGAAACCTATACAGAAAACACAACTAAGTACCAAAATTACATACAATCTGATATCATATCAATGTCGATGACATATGAGAATAACGAGCCATATTGGTCCAAAATTGGACCTACAAGATCCACCAGACCCACACCACACAGCATATGAAAATAGACATATTTAGTTCCTCATTGAGGCTTTGAGGGGCAAGTTACTGTAAGTCATAAATCCATTGACTTTCATGCTGGAGAAGTCTTTTATGTCGGTCACCCCCTCTTCTTAAAGGGGGAATGTGGTCAATCAGCATGAATTTAAATTCATTCATCCAATGGCCACAGCTTGCATAGTTGTATGGCAACAGGAGGGGTGGTTTTAACTTTCAACAAAGCTTTCTTCACTGGGGAGCGGTGGGCCGCAATCCTCTCCTTCAGTGTTCGAACCGTTTTGCCCACATATATTTTGCAGCATGGGCACATAACCATATAGACTACATATTTCGTGTCGCAATCCATGCGATTTCTTAAGGTATATGTACGTCCATTAAGTTTGTGCTGCCAACTGCTGCCCATCATAATGTACTGGCAATTTACACATCCAGAACATCTGAATGATCCTTTCTTAGTACTCAACCAGGTACTCGCTCTATCCACTCTTGGACTGATGTCGGAATAAACTACATGCTGCTTGATATTTTGGCTACGTATGTAGCAAAACAGCGGCAGTCTACTACAAGAGCCCTTCAGTACCGGGTCCGTACTCAGGATATGCCAATGGGTCCTGATGGCAGATCGTACCTTCACAGATGTGATGGAATACGTGTTTGAAAAGACCATTCTGTCCATTCCCCCATCCTTGTCAGTCACTTTATTCAAAAGGTCGTCCCTATTGAGGGCAAGACATTTAGACTTTGCATCCTCTATCTCCTTCTTTCCATATCCTCTATCGGAGAAACATTTGCCCATTTCGTCAAGGACCTCATCAAGTTCCTCTCACAGTGAGGGAATCCTTACTGCCCTCAATAACTGGGCATACGGTAGTTCTTTTTTCAGGGGTTGAGGGTGAAAACTGGCTTCTTAAACAATTTTGTGACAAATTTCCCCTCAAGAATAGATACCGCAACATCGAGGAAAGAGGAAATTATATATATATATATATATATATATATATATATACATATATATATATATATATATATATATATATATATATATATAAAATATATAATTTATTATTTTTTAAATGTTTACCAGCTGCTGTGGCCAGGGGTTCTGTTCTGTAGATACGTTTGTTTGCTATTTTTTTAATTGGAGTGGGGGTAGGGTATAATTCCCAAACGCATGTTACATGGAACATATGTAGCACTGGAAAAAAACACTTCACTTCACTGTATGCTTTTATAGGTTTTTCATTTACTAGTTATTTATGTTGGGCATCGCTTGGCAGAACATTAAATAATCCAAAGAGAAATGGTGAAATGCTGCGTGAACAAAGGGGTATCAGAACAAAATGCACACACTGTTCAAAGGGACTTCTAAGAAGCTCACAGGCAGCTTTTATCTCAGAACAATGACAAGATTTAAGAATATAACGGATATAGGTCTTTTTCTGTGAGTTGGAAAAGAACATGCTATTACGGTCTCCCCTTGCTGCAGCCATGCAAATTAAATAAAGATCTCTTTATATATTTGTGCTTCAATTTCCCCCCATCTTCTCATCTGCTTTGAAATAATTATTCTTCGTAAAATTGAATCACGCATTAATGTTGTTTCCTAGGTTTTCCTTTATGTAATTCATTTGTCATTTGTGGATTAAGTGACTACAGTAGCTTTCAGTCAGACGCGAGACTTAATAGGTTAATGTTATTACATATGATCAAGAAGAATGAAATATGTTTTACAATTGCACTAACTAGGCTGGATAGCATACTTTCAGACCATAGAGTCTAGACCAAAATTGCTTTAACAAAACACAAATATGCAGACCTGTTAATGCATTTGCAGACTCTTGCTGGCAGCTAGGAGTAATACATGGGTACGGTACTCCTCGGTCAGGAAAGGCTATTAGCGGTGTTAAATATACATGCACAGTCATCCTGCTGCTATAGCAGCAGTGTGTAAATGTAGGCAGCATTGTATCCCAGTGAGAGGCTGAGTCGTCACTGTATATTATGTGCTTTATGTAAAGAACAGTGTGTGGGCAGATCATGTGTTTCTTTTCCCATTGTAAGGTTAACAGATTTGCAGCCACATCATGCCCTTGATGTTATGTGGAAAAAAAAAATAAGACAAAAGGCCGTTTAGGTAGCCTTACACGCTGCATGAAAACCGCATGGTTTATAGTATCGCTAATGTGTACAACCCAGGCAAAAATAATAGAACGAATTAGAATAGAGTTCTTAGATGGATTCAGTTATAACAATGTACAGAGCCAGTGATATCTCAACAAACTTACCTGATTATTGTTGGTTTTTAATAAGGTTGGAGGCTCATTCCGTAATGGTGAAGACACTGAGCTGCTTTCGCTATTGCTTCCATCACTCAGACTAATTCTGTAATAAAAAGACATATGGGAGGCTTAGTGTATATATGGGAGTACGGAGATATGTATTGGGCTCTTGTATGCAGCCTGAGCTGTGGTTCTATAGAAAAACCTAGAAATCCAGAGGTTAAAGAAGTTGTTGTTTCCCATCTTTGTACTCACAGGTCACATACAACATAGAGCTACTGAGCACAAAACCATGCGGTGTATATATACAACATTAAACTAGCTACAGTAATGAACATTCAGAGGACAGCACTCTTCACAAAGACACAACAAAGGACAGGCAATGCACAGTTTTATACATCAGTAGCACAGATACCTGCAGCTTATTCATACTGGGATGTGGTCAATAGTTCGACAGTAAATAATGTGATTGTCCATAGGTCAACCACTATTGGTCGACAGGCAAAATGTTGATGTGAAAAAAGGTTGACATGCATTAGGTCGACGTAGTCAAAAGGTCTACATGAAATAGGTCAACGGGAGTTTAAAAAAATGTGTTTCATACTTTACTATACAGGTGGGCATATAGAGACTATAGCAGTGTGCCGAGCGTATCGCTACACCACGCCCAAAGCATGGCAAGCCATGAGTGGGTATGTGGTACACTTATACAATGTCCATGTCGACATGTCAACAGATACCAAAAAAAAATAAACAACTCATTTTGACCTTTTTCATGTTGCCATACCCATGTCGACCTATTGCTGCTAGTGTCAGCCTTTGTAACATTTCGAACTTATGCATCTCAACCTTTTCTATGTGTCGATCTTTAACGGTTATCAAAGTTGGTCAGCCTATTGACTACCATCCTAATCATGGTCAACTCTATAACCCATACCCGTTCCTACCAATAGTCTATAGAATATAATATTTGTTGGCATATAAACGGTTTCCAAAGTATCCAGAGCACTTTTGAACCTTATGCTGTGTATAAACGGTTCAATTTGACATTAGAGTTGGACTATATAGTCAAAATCGGATCAGGATGGCATACACATCAAAAGAAGATCAAACAGGTTTTTAACCTTTCGATCCCGATTCGATGGTGATGTGCACTCCTGTTCAGCAAAAATCGAATAGACAGGGCAGGCAAGACTATATAATGCAGATCAAATTTAGATTGTATGAATCGAATGCTGTTTTTATGCCTTGTGATTCATATGTGATTCGATACCGATGCGATCTGCATCACCCAGACAACAACCTTTTATTCAAATGTACAGTGAAGTAAAAATTGAATAGTCTAAATTGCATGAAAATCGCAAGAGCATAGTCAAAATCACATCGGGATCGAAAGTACAAAAAGTCAAAATCGCAAAAAAAAAAGTCAAGTCTGAAAAGTCAAAATAGCAAAACATTGAATGCCACAAATTACATAGCAGTCAAATCGGGATCGAATCGCAAAGGAATCTCACCGTGTGTACACACCATTAGACATAGTTTTTCCAACCAGATTTTAGATTTAAAAATAAAAAACAAAGATACATCCTAGTTGAAATAAAAATACAATTTAAAATGTTATGAAAAACTCTGTGGAATTAAGTGTTCATGAAAAAAAGCAAATTTAAAAAAGAAAAAAAAGCTCCAATGTTTCCTTGGCTGTTAAAAGCAGCAGGTTTGCTACCAGCCTTAAGCTTAGTGTCACATTTGTTTTCAAAACGAAAATGTCTGCAAATATGTCCTAGCACAGCGGTCCTCAAACTATTTTGCACTGGGACCCCATAAGACAATAAGAATAATTGCAGGACCCCAGCAAGTTACTTAAGAAAGGTCATCATATCACATGTGTAGTCAGCAGACAGCACATACATGGTAGCATCGTGGAAGCACAAAATTATGTGAGGAATCTGACATAACAGACAATTCAACTGATTTCTCAGACTCCTTGAATCACTGACTGAGATTAGAAAAGTCATCAGTCTGATGGTCAGCAACATGGAGTCGGGACCTCATGCTGAGAAGGTCGGGACCCACTTTGGGGTCAGGACCCACAGTTTGAGAACCGCAGTCCTAGCAGATAGAAGCACTATCATGAAGGAACACCACATCACTGATGTTCTGCTGGTGATCGAATGCTGCTGGAAGTACCTAATGGACACAGTGCTAGTGGTAAATACTATCCTATTGAAATCATTCATTCATTGTAACGATCTATATTAGTCTGTATATGTGTATTAATAAAATGTATTAATCAATTTATTTTTATAAACAATGGTCTGCATGTATCAACTAATTATTTGGCACCAACAGTATGTAAGTAGCATTTTGTGGCTAAAGCAGAGGAAGTAGCACACCGGAAGATGATGCGTACACATAGCGCCATGCAGATTTGCAGCAGAATAGGCAGAACTGAGCAACATGGAGGTATAGTGCAATAAGGGCCTGATTCATAGTTGTTTACAAATCTTTCTCAAATTGACGAAACCATGCTGCACTGCAGGTGGGGCAAATGTTACATGTAAAGGCCCCCATCCATTAGTCAGATTTGGCCTTTTTTCCTCAGTGCCAGACAGATCTGACAGACCGATTTGAAGAAAAAAAGGGCAAATCTGAGTTCCCTCACATCATATGTGCGGATGAGTCTCAGGTCCATCTGAAAAAAAAAAATCTTTGGTGCTGCACCAAAGATCCATCTGATCTGAAGCTGTCAGGGGTTTATCATAGAGCTGAACAGATGTGCCAGAAGTGAATAGAGGGAAAAATTAGCCCAGGGTCAGAATTAGGGAAGCCAATCCCGGGGCATTCGGGATTGGCTTTCCTTATAAAAAAACTGCCCTGGCCGCCCCGCATTTGCTTACTTTTGCGGCCGGGTTGCTGGGTGGGTGGGCAGTTTCATACTGCCGGGACCCCGGGTTTCTGTTTGCTGGCTAGGTGGGCATGCGGGAGTGCGCCTTCATAGTGCCGGGAGCCATGGGGGAGCGGGACTGCGGACTGTGCAGAGTCGCTTGCTGCCTTGCTGTGGGCGGGCGTGATCTCTGCCTGCCTTCCTGCGCAGCGTGACCTGTGATGTCACGTTGAGAGGTCACGCTGCGCAGTGCTCTCCGGGTATGGGAGAAGCCGAGCAGCGTCTGTGTGCTCAGACGCTGCCCGGCATTAGACTGTGCATGCGAAGTCTAATCCCGCAATTTCTGTGCAGGGTGAATACTAATTTTTTTGTACACTGCAATTGAAATTTGAGAGAGTGAAACAGAGTCACAGGCTTATGAGGACACAGAAGCAACGAAGTTTGAGGTTTGAATCAGCACATCTTTGTTTGTAGATGTTGGTACAGTATATGTTGTAATAGTGGTGACACAACATTTTTTGAGATTGTAACACTAAGTGTCAGGAACCCTAAGACTATAAGGATGGATTCTCATACAAACAGATGGGATGCAGTCAAAATCCCGACAGGTTCAAAATCCCGACAGGTTCAAAATCCCGACATATAGAATTTACAGGTGAAACGGTCTACATGACGTTCCATCGACAGGTGCGAGGTCGACAGGTGCGAGGTCGACATTTTTTCAGTTTTTTTATCCCGACATGTGCCGACAGGCGGTATTTCATGCCCTACCATACGCTAGGGCGTGGTGGGAGAATAAAATAGTGTGCCCGAAGCATTGCGAGCGAAGCGAGCTATGCGAGGGGTTGCGGTTCACTTCCAACTGTGTCCATGTCAACATTCGGGTCAAAAAACAGTGAAAAAACCCATGTCGACCTTGCACCTGTCGACGGAAAGTCATGTAGACTGATTCACCTGTACATTCTATATGTCTGGATTTTGAACCTGTCGGGATTTCAAATGTCGGGATTTTGACCCTGTCGGGATTTCATACCGCATCCAAACAGATATGGTACTTATATGTTAGTTGGGCGCCCACTAAGCTATTTGCTTAGTTTTCCGCGTCCCCTCGCCAAACTATATAAAATCAACTCCATGCCGACATGGATAGTGGGGGCATGAGCGTACTAACTATAGTGGGCGCCCAACTAATATAAAAGTACCACAGATTTTATGCTCTGGCATATTTTATAGCATCAAGCAACATTTAAGATCATTAGAAAAATAGCTCAAGCTAAAATTCTCTACTGTTTTCCCTGCACGGATTACACTAGCAATTAACTGCAGCTCAGAGACTGTCTGGAAATTGTGATATGAATGATTAAATGTTCTTTACAAAAAAACTCGTAGTGAGTGCGTGATATATAGTCAACATTGACAATTGCAACATTCATTATGCCAAAATGTTATGTCGGTATTGATGTAATGTTAGAATTATTCAAATGTCAACAATGGTCTGTTTAGCCTATTCTATCCCTAACCATGACGGAAAATATCGATATTTTCGTTAACATCGACATTTTGCAAATGTAAACATCAATGTCTACATTCTGCTTTTAACATTGTAAATGTAGACACACTATAAATAACTGTTAATCCATACATAAATATATCTAGAAATCTTCAGGCAGCACCATGAGAGTAAACAAGCAACATATAAGTAATGAGAACATTGAACACAGCACTTACAACACCAGTATCACATTCCAGGCTTGGGTGCTCAGTTACTTGCCATCTTAATAAGTGATTTGCAATAGGTGAATGTAAATGTAGTACAATTATACCCCTTTTCCACTTGTAGTCCCGGGTCATACCCGGGAATGTGTTCCCGGATGCTTCCCGGGACACTACCCAGGAATGTACCCTTTCACACTGCAGTCAGACCTGGGATTGACCCGGGACAGCCCCATTCACACTGATCCCGGGAAATCCTGGGTGACTGCCTGTCACACCCCCTCCGGCACAGCTCCAGGCTCCTCAGCGGCACAGGTCGCTGCAGGGAGCTTTGGTTTTTACGGTCCGGCGTTACGGAATTTGCTCCGGTGCCAGTTTTTCCTGGGCTGCCCACAGCCACACGAGCCGCTATCAGCAGCAGAGGACGTATAGCGGTGGCTGCAGCTCGCCATGAGCTGTCTCTCCCCCCTGAGGGTGTGCGCTCCGTGCCGCTCGGACAACGGGCGCCGCCTGGGTCTCTGGCTGGCCAATGTGCAGAGCTGGTGCACGGAGGAGCAGTTATCAGCAGCAGCAGATTCTGGGGTAGCGTAAAAGTCCCACAGGACCATTCACACTGACCGTATCCCGTGTTGATTCCGGGTCCTACCCAGGTAAGGACCTGGGTAGAGATCCCGGATTGCTGAACACGGGATATTCCTCAAAGACCCTTTCACACTGCACTAAATCCCGGGTTGATGCGCGTTCATGTGCAAAAACCCGGGATATTTTTGCAAGTGGAAAAGGGGTATTAATTATGCACTAATATATTCATAGAAATTAATCTGCACACTTAACGAGTTCTTATCAGCAGATGATGACACAGTAACTACATATAAAACTAATGGCATGCGTGTACCAGGTACCTGCGAGCCCGACTTCCTCCATGCATGTGGATAGTCCTCTCACTCTCAGAATCGTTATCTTCTCCATCATCAGATTCCTCCTCGTTCTCATCAGAATTCAAGTCTTTCATTATGGACCTCAGGGTGCCTGGACAAGACATAAAGAAACCTAGGCAAGTTAGCATTTTTGAGGACAAGATGGTGCCTTAGTTTCTTTGCTGAAAATATTATTTAAGGGTCTTTTCTAACTTTTTTCTCAACATATGGATTACTTATTACAGTTCACAGGGTAAAAATGGCAACGAAGAATAATTATAAAAATTAAAAAAAAAGTCATCATGACATCCGGGATTTTTATAGCTGTAAGTAAATTAACCTATTTTTTGATATGTATGCTTTCACTAATTAGCTGTTCAAGTCTGATTACTCATTTGCACTGCTTTTTAGAGTGAAATGGACTTGGCTTAATTTTTGAGTCGTCAACTAAGAATAAAAATGTAAAACTTTAATTTAAAAAAGTAATTTTTTACACCATCACTTATTATCTTCATTGGCATATATTCAATGCCGTGGGCGAGCAGGACTTTTTGCTCGTAGTCACAGCTCACCCTGTCAGTATTCAACTGACCCCCCCTCATACGCAAATTCCCCCTCGCTCCGTTTTTTGAGCGAGGGAGAATTGGCGTATGTGCCTCCAAAAGCTGCGAGAATCAAGGCTAATTACAGCGAGTTTGCTGCACTAGCCGCGGCTCTCGCAGTTTAGGGGAATCCTCGCAGTTCTGTGACGGCGAGGATTCCCCCGGAACGTTGCATAGTGCGAGCGCCCGGCGCAGGGGTTAAACTGTGAGGATCACTGGTTTTCTGCGATCCTCGCAGTTTAACCCCCTCGTCGGCTGCTCGCACCGGCATTGAATACATGCCTATGTTGTGGTATATATGAATTTAGAAACTTTGTCAAAAACCGTGTTAATGACTTTATTAAAATAATAATAATGCTTAATATATAAAGTTAGTCAAATACCAGGATGCAAGCAGCACAAATGTATTGTAACCTTAAGCAATAAAATGTTTGCTTCTATAGGCTATAGTCCAATGTATTTTATTTTTTAATATTTAATAAACCACTGTACTTAATAAAACATTGATTAGATTAAAAAAAACACAACTGCCACTAAATAAATACAGGTACTGAGGTAATAAACACTTAAGAACAACTCCAGACAAAACTGCATTTGAGGTTTGTGTAGTTTAATAATTGGTACATTAGATTATTACTTGTATGGATCTACGGTTAAGCCCAAAACAGGTCCCCACATATTTATTCTAGAAGCTTGACTAGCCTTTTCTGGGGCTCCAAGACAGATCAGCCTAATACATATGAAGGTGAACACCAGTTTCCGCACATTAAGTAATGAGAAGAAAGGTACGGTCTTAATTGCTTTGCAAAGTACTTGATGGTAAAATACTTAACAAACTAAATTTGTTCTCCAAAGGGTTAAGAACCTTTCAAAAAATTGGGGAAAATTATAAGTTGTAAAGTCTCTAATAGTATGAAAAAGTAAAAATAAAAGTGAAAAGGATCGAAAATCAGAACTACCGTGTCTACTATTGTAAAGCGCAACGGAATCTTCTGCACTATATAAAAAACTGTAAATAAATAAATAATAAAGAGTCTGGGCTGTAACTGCTGTCACCATTAATCAGCCGGCGGTATTATAACCTGTAGTGTCCCCTAATATGGGGCTGATGTGCTCCTGTTTTCTGGATCACTACACATCGCCACCTCCAAATGCTACCAGCATGTTAACCATTCTGTGGCTTTTTGGGCACTGTAAATGACATTACAGATTTGTACATCGGCATAACACTTTGATGTTTAGCATTGAATCGAATTAGCCTTCACCTTTGAATCAGCCATCCTATACATAACCTGCCATATAGTGTAAATGTTTAATTTAGGTGAACAAGTTTAGATAGGTGAGACTTGTTCATATGTAAATGGTAAATCCTATTACATCCCAGCATCATAACTTTTATAGCAATCAACAAAAAAATCTCTCTAACTTGGAGAAGGCAATCAATCTTGGTTAGATTTACTCTATCCATTAAAGGGTACTCTTTACTTAGAAGGGCGCCCACGATTTTGATCGTGGGCATCGTTAGTAAAAAATCTCGGGCATCTCGGGCATTGAATGCACTAAAAAATCGGGTGCGATCAACCGACGAGATGCCCGAGATTTCCCATAGGGAACAATGTTAAATGTCTCAATTGACCCAATTTTCCTGTTCAATGCCTCAATTGACCCGATTTTTCCATAGGAAACCATGTTAAATGGGCCACAGAGGCCAAATAGGCACCCTGAAGTGTATAATGGCCACCCGAATTGTTAACGCCACCCCACGATCAACGACAACCCGATGCGTGGCGAGCGCAGCGAGCCCGCGAGGGGCGGCGGTACGCGTCCTACGACCTTTTCATACCCCCACTATCCACGTCGGCGTGGAGTTGAGAATAGAAAGTGTGGCGAGCGCAGCGAGCCACCGAGCCCGAAGCGTGGCGAGCGCAGCGAGCCCCGCGAGGGTATGCGGACAGCTGTGAAGCCCGCGAGGGGACGCGGATACCTGTGAAGGTATCCGCGTCCGCTCGCCACGCTTCGGGCTCGGTGGCTCGCTGCGCTCGCCACACTTTCTATTCTCAACTCCACGCCGACGTGGATAGTGGGGGTATGAAAAGGTCGTAGGACGCGTACCGCCGCCCCTCGCGGGCTCGCTGCGCTCGCCACGCTTCGGGTTGACGTTGATCGTGGGGTGGCGTTAACAATTCGGGTGGCCATTATTCACTTCAGGGTGCCTATTTGGCCTCTGTGGCCCATTTAACATTGTTTCCTATGGAAAAATTGGGTCAATTGAGGCATTGAACAGGAAAATCGGGTCAATTGAGACATTTAACATTGTTCCCTATGGGAAATCTCGGGCATCTCGTCTGTCGCATCGCACCTGATTTTTTAGTGCATTCAATGCCCGAGATGGCCGAGATGGGCGCCCTTCTGAGTAAAGAGTACCCATTAAAGTCTTTGACAGAAAAACCCATCTAGAAAAAAACAGACTGAACTGCACTAAATGCCTGCTGGAATCTAACTGAACACAATTTGCAAGAGATAGGCGATAGGTATGTGGCCACCTACAGTAATCTCTGTACTCTTGCAGTTTAAACCAAGAACAGATGATTTAACCAAATTATAGTGTAGTTATAGTTACAATGACCTAAGGCCCATGCACCGTAAGCAATATTATAACCAACATCAAGCTATATAGTTTATAATATTGATCAGTGCGTACGCTCAATATCGTTACCATGAATTCCCATATGCTAAACACAATGAAACCAAATAAATATGTAGTTGGTCTGTGTCTAGCTTTTGGTCTCATGTGACATGATGAATTGGTTTAGGTGTGCTGGTAATTTGACTTAACCCCTTCACGACATTTGACGTATATATACGTCATGGCCGGGAAGTACTTCCCGACACATGACGTATATATACGTCATGACTTTAAACTGTCACTGCGTCTCGAGACGCAGTGACAGAGGGACGATGTCTGCTGTCCCTGACAGCAGACATGTCCCTGCATGCCCAGGGGGGGCTGCGATGCCGCCCCCCCGTCGGCGATCGCTGTGATTGGCTGTTCAGTGTGAACAGCCATTCACAGCGTTTTCCTGTGTTACCAGCGAATCAGACGCTCGGTAACACAGGTGTCAATCACCGCCGGGCGTCAGGGGGCATGAGGGGGTCATCGGTGACGATGACACCTCACCCCACCCTCACCCCACCTGCCCCCAAGGCTGTGATTGGTCCGTGGGACCCACGGACCAATCACAGCCAAGGCGCGACATTTAAACTAACGGTGACTGCGCTGCAGACGCCATTCCGGTCTGGAATAGCGTGCAGAACGGTCACCGTGCCTGTCTGCCGTGATACCGACCTGATCCTTGCCTAATACTTACCTGATCCTTGCAAATACCTTACCTGATCACTTGATCACTGCTTGTAGCGTGCTGGACGCTTCCTGGATCTGACTTCCTGAGACTTCCTGCTGCTGCTGCAGTGTGATAGAGAGATAGAGAGATAGAGAGAGAGATAGAGAGAGATAGAGAGATAGTGACAGAGAGAGCTATATTTTGTGTCTGCTACCCCCCCTTTTTGGGGGTGCAGGGGTTTTATTTTATATATATAACTGTCAGTGCTGCTGCAGTGTCATAGAGTGATAGATAGTGATAGATAGTGAGAGATAGTGAGAGATAGAGAAAGATAGTGACAGAGAGTGATAGAGAGTGTATATTTTGTGTCTGCTACCCCCCCTTTTTGGGGGTGCAGGGGTTTAAATAACTGTCAGTGCTGCTGCTGCAGTGTCATACAGTGATAGATAGTGATAGATAGTGATAGATAGTGAGAGGTAGAGAGATAGAGAGATTTGTGTCTGCTTCCCCCCCTTTTTGGGGGTGCAGGGGTTTTATTTTATATATATAACTGTCAGTGCTGCTGCAGTGTCATAGAGTGATAGATAGTGATAGATAGTGAGAGATAGAGAGAGATAGTGACAGAGAGTGATAGAGAGTGTATATTTTGTGTCTGCTACCCCCGCCTTTTGTGCTGATCACTATATCTGAGGTGATCAGCAACTTTTTGGGGGCGCAGAGGTTTTTTTTTTTTATATATACCTGTCAGTTGCTGCCAGTTGCACTGTCAGTTGCACCAAAGGTTGTGCACCTGCTGCCCCTCACTGGTAATCAGTGTCGCATCACTGATCACCTTTTTTTTTTTGTGGGTGCTGTGTGGTCTTTTTTTAATTTTTTTTTTACACACACTGTGATTTTGTGGGTGTCCTGTGGCCACTGTGCGCTGATCAGTGACGTACATCACTGCTCAGCTTTTTCGGCACAGGGTTGATCTATTTATTTTTTTTTTTTATCAAATTCCTGTTGCCTTTGAGCGCTGTTCAGTGACGGACGTTACTGACCAACATCTGTGCTCAATTTTTGGCGCAGGACCTTTTTTTTTGTTTTTTTAACCCCTTCAATTTTTTTTTTTAACCCCTTCAATTTTTTTTTTTTTAACCCCTTCAATTTTTTTTTTTGTATAAAGTATTTTTTTTTTCTGCACTACATACACACTACATACCCCCCGGGTTGAAATAAAGTTTGTACCCCCCCCTACACTATACACGTGTTGAAACATTTCACTACCAGTAACACAAAAATAAAAATGGCATCCCAAATGTCATCCCAAATGTCATCCCAGTCATCCAGAAGAATGTATTCAGTGGAGGAGGCATATGCCATGCTTGCCTCTGACTCTGACACAGCCAGTGATGCAAGCAGGGAATTTGAAGGATTCGTCTTAAGCTCCTCTTCCTCCTCCGGTGATGAGGGACCCCCTCAAAGACGCCCCCGTAGATCAGCTGAGACCCCCCCCCTAATAATTGATCTAGTATGGACCCCACCACCAGACAATTTTGAGCCCCAGGTTCCTGAGTTTTTGGCCATGCCAGGAATCCAATTTGATTCCACAGGTCTCAGAGAAATTGACTTTTTCAAATTATATTTCTCTGATGATTTTATAAATTTAATGGTGGACCAAACTAATTTATATGCCCAGCAGTTTATTGCTCAAAACCCCACGTCATCATTTGCAAGGTGGACCCCTGTAGATGCAGTAGAGATGATGACGTTTTGGGGTCTGGTGCTTCATATGGGCATAGTAAAAAAGCCACAAATTAGGCAATATTGGAGTACAGATGTTCTGTACAGCACCCCATTTTACCGTATGGCCATGACTCGGACTCGTTTTGAGGCAATCCATAAATTTATACATAATGCACAGTGCCCACCCAGAGATGATCCCACCTTTGACAGGCTATTCAAAGTCAGGCCGGTCATTGATCATTTCAGTGCCAAATTTGCAGAGCTATACATCCCTGATAAATGTATTAGTATCGACGAGTCCCTTATACATTTTAAAGGAAGGGTTAAATTCCGCCAGTACCTTCCCAGTAAGAGGGCAAGGTATGGCATAAAAATGTATAAGCTGTGTGAAAGCACCACAGGGTACACCCACAAGTTTAGGGTATATGAAGGGAAGGATTCAAGAATTGAACCGCCAGAATGCCCCCCCTCCCTCGTAGGTGTTAGTGGAAAAATTGTCTGGGATTTAGTGCACCCCTTCCTGGATAAAGGTTATCACCTCTATGTGGATAACTTTTACACCAGCATCCCCCTGTTTAAGGCCCTTGGTTCAAGAGGTACAGCAGCTTGCGGTACTGTGCGCAAGAACCAAAGAGGCCTCCCCAAAACGCACATTGCCCAAGTACTAAGAAGGGGTGAAAGCAGGGGAATATGCACCGAAAATATGTTGTTGGTCAAATATAAGGACAAGAGGGATGTCCTTATACTGACAACAATTCATGGAGACAGTACCACCTCCATCCCTGTACGAGGTACCAGTACCCACACCTCAAAACCAAATTGTATCCTAGATTACAATAAGTACATGGGCGGAGTGGATCTTTCAGATCAGGTACTGAAGCCGTACAGTGCCCTGCGGAAAACAAATATCTGGTACAAGAAGCTGGCCGTGTATATCATCCAGATGGCACTGTATAACGCTTACGTGCTATTCCGTTCTACCGGCCAGAGGGGGACATTTATGCACTTTCAAGAGGAAGTCATAAAGGGCCTAGTATTTGGGAACCAGCAGGCAGAGGGCCCCAGTACTTCTAGTACTGGCCCCCGTATTGTACCAGGGCAGCATTTTCCCAACGAAATCCCCTCCACTGCAAGAAAGGGCAGGACACAAAAAAGGTGCAAAGTTTGCTATAAAAAGGGAATAAGAAAGGAAACTATTTTCCACTGTGAAACTTGCCCCGACAAACCCGGCCTATGTATGAAGGAGTGTTTCAAAATATACCACACATCTATGGATTATTAGGTTCATCATTTCACCGTGCTTCGGGGGTCTTGCTAATGCCATATAGCACCCACCATTCATTCCACCAGAATCTGAGCTGCAAAATCCAAAAATCACTCCTTCCCTTCTGAGTCCTGCCATGCTCCCAACTGGTATTTTTTGGTCACATGTGAGGCATTGCCGTACTCGGGAGAAATTGGGGCACAGACTTTGGGGTGCTTTGTCTCCTTCATTCCTTGTGAAAATGAAAAATTTTGAGCCAGAACTGCATTTTTGTGTAAAAAAAATGTAATTTTTCATTTTCACAGCCCAGTTGTACCACAATTGGTGAAACCCCTGGGGGTTTGAAATGTACACTATACCCCTAGATGAATTCCCTGAGGGGTGTACTTTGCAAAATGGGGTGACTTGTGGGGGGGTTCCACTGTATTGGTAATGCAACATAGCACCCACCATTCATTCCACCAAAATCTGTGCTCCAAAATCCAAAAATCACTCCTTCCCTTCTGAGTCCTGCCATGCGCCCAACTGGTATTTTTTGGTCACATGTGAGGCATTGCCGTACTCGGGAGAAATTGGGGCACAGACTTTGGGGTGCTTTGTCTCCTTCATTCCTTGTGAAAATGAAAAATTTTGAGCCAGAACTGCATTTTTGAGTAAAAAAAATGTAATTTTTCATTTTCACAGCCCAGTTGTACCACAATTGGTGAAACCCCTGGGGGTTTGAAATGTACACTATACCCCTAGATGAATTCCCTGAGGGTTGTACTTTGCAAAATGGGGTGACTTGTGGGGGGGTTCCACTGTATTGGTAATGCAACATAGCACCCACCATTCATTCCACCAAAATCTGTGCTGCAAAATCCAAAAAACACTCCTTCCCTTCTGAGTCCTGCCATGCGCCCAACTGGTATTTTTTGGTCACATGTGAGGCATTGCCGTACTCGGGAGAAATTGGGGCACAGACTTTGGGGTGCTTTGTCTCCTTCATTCCTTGTGAAAATGAAAAATTTTGAGCCAGAACTGCATTTTTGTGTAAAAAAATGTAATTTTTCATTTTCACTGCCCACTTGTATCAAAATTGGTGAAACCCCTGGGGGTTTGAAATGTATACTATACCCCTAGATGAATTCCCTGAGGGGTGTACTTTGCAAAATGGGGTGACTTGTGGGGGGGTTCCACTGTATTGGTGCTTGGGGGGTCTTGCTAATGCGACATAGCACCCACCAAAATTCCACCAGAATCTGAGCTGCAAAATCCAAAAATCACTCCTTCCCTTCTGAGTCCTGCCATGCGCCCAACTGGTATTTTTTGGTCACATGTGAGGCATTGCCGTACTCGGGAGAAATTGGGGCACAGATTTTGGGGTGCTTTTTCTCCTTCATACCTTCTGAAAATGAAAAATTTTGAGCCAGAACTGCATTTTTGTGTAAAAAAATGTAATTTTTCATTTTCACTGCCCACTTGTATCAAAATTGGTGAAACCCCTGGGGGTTTGAAATGTACACTATACCCCTAGATGAATTCCCTGAGGGGTGTACTTTGCAAAATGGGGTGACTTGTGGGGGGGTTCCACTGTATTGGTGCTTGGGGGGTCTTGCTAATGCGACATAGCACCCACCAAAATTCCACCAGAATCTGAGCTGCAAAATCCAAAAATCACTCCTTCCCTTCTGAGTCCTGCCATGCACCCAACTGGTATTTTTTGGTCACATGTGAGGCATTGCCGTACTCGGGAGAAATTGGGGCACAGATTTTGGGGTGCTTTTTCTCCTTCATACCTTCTGAAAATGAAAAATTTTGAGCCAGAACTGCATTTTTGTGTAAAAAAATGTAATTTTTCATTTTCACTGCCCACTTGTATCAAAATTGGTGAAACCCCTGGGGGTTTGAAATGTACACTATACCCCTAGATGAATTCCCTGAGGGGTGTACTTTGCAAAATGGGGTGACTTGTGGGGGGGTTCCACTGTATTGGTGCTTGGGGGGTCTTGCTAATGCGACATAGCACCCACCAAAATTCCACCAGAATCTGAGCTGCAAAATCCAAAAATCACTCCTTCCCTTCTGAGTCCTGCCATGCACCCAACTGGTATTTTTTGGTCACATGTGAGGCATTGCCGTACTCGGGAGAAATTGGGGCACAGATTTTGGGGTGCTTTTTCTCCTTTATACCTTCTGAAAATGAAAAATTTTGAGCCAGAACTGCATTTTTGTGTAAAAAAATGTAATTTTTCATTTTCACTGCCCACTTGTATCAAAATTGGTGAAACCCCTGGGGGTTTGAAATGTACAATATACCCCTAGATGAATTCCCTGAGGGGTGTACTTTGCAAAATGGGGTGACTTGTGGGGGGGTTCCACTGTATTGGTGCTTGGGGGGTCTTGCTAATGCGACATAGCACCCACCAAAATTCCACCAGAATCTGAGCTGCAAAATCCAAAAATCACTCCTTCCCTTCTGAGTCCTGCCATGCACCCAACTGGTATTTTTTGGTCACATGTGAGGCATTGCCGTACTCGGGAGAAATTGGGGCACAGATTTTGGGGTGCTTTTTCTCCTTCATACCTTCTGAAAATGAAAAATTTTGAGCCAGAACTGCATTTTTGTGTAAAAAAATGTAATTTTTCATTTTCACTGCCCACTTGTATCAAAATTGGTGAAACCCCTGGGGGTTTGAAATGTACACTATACCCCTAGATGAATTCCCTGAGGGGTGTACTTTGCAAAATGGGGTGACTTGTGGGGGGGTTTCACTGTATTGGTGCTTGGGGGGTCTTGCTAATGCGACATAGCACCCACCAAAATTCCACCAGAATCTGAGCTGCAAAATCCAAAAATCACTCCTTCCCTTCTGAGTCCTGCCATGCACCCAACTGGTATTTTTTGGTCACATGTGAGGCATTGCCGTACTCGGGAGAAATTGGGGCACAGATTTTGGGGTGCTTTTTCTCCTTCATACCTTCTGAAAATGAAAAATTTTGAGCCAGAACTGCATTTTTGTGTAAAAAAATGTAATTTTTCATTTTCACTGCCCACTTGTATCAAAATTGGTGAAACCCCTGGGGGTTTGAAATGTACACTATACCCCTAGATGAATTCCCTGAGGGGTGTACTTTGCAAAATGGGGTGACTTGTGGGGGGGTTCCACTGTATTGGTGCTTGGGGGGTCTTGCTAATGCGACATAGCACCCACCAAAATTCCACCAGAATCTGAGCTGCAAAATCCAAAAATCACTCCTTCCCTTCTGAGTCCTGCCATGCGCCCAACTGGTATTTTTTGGTCACATGTGAGGCATTGCCATACTCGGGAGAAATTGGGGCACAGACTTTGGGGTGCTTTGTCTCCTTCATTCCTTGTGAAAATGAAAAATCTTGAGCCAGAAGTGCATGTTTGTGTAAAAAAATTTAATTTTTCATTTTCACAGCCCAGTTGTACCAAAATTGGTGAAACCCCTGGGGGTTTGAAATGTACACTATACCCCTAGATGAATTCCCTGAGGGGTGTAGATTGCAAAATGGGGTGACTTGTGGGGGAGGTTCCTAACTTTTAGCACTTATGGTGCCTAGAAACCTACATGGTGCCTAAAAAAAAATCTCATAAAAAGGAGGCTCCAAAATCAAGTAGGTGCTCCTTCTATTATGAAGCCTGTGGTTTGGTCAACGTGCACACTAGGGCCACATATAGGATATTTTTGAAAACAAAAGAATTGGGGGAATCAATTTTTAGTCACATTTCTCTAGTAAAATCTACTGTATTCGTTAGAAAAATGTATTAAAATTGCAAATCTGCAAAAAAAATGAAATTTTGAAATTTCACCTACACTTTGTTTTAATTCCTGTGAAACACCTAAAGGGTTAACAAACTTCCAAAATGCTGTTTTGAATACTGTGAGGGGTGCAGTTTTTGAAATGGCATCATTTATGGGGGTGTCTCACATACAAGTCCCTCAAAGTCACATCAGAACTGAACTGATCCCTAAAAAAATCAGTGTTTGAAATTTTCTTGAAAATTTGAGAATTTGCTATTCATATTGTAAGCCTCCTAGTGTCCAAAAAAATTAAAAGGAAGTTGAAATAATGATGGAAACATAAAGTAGACATATGGTCTATGTTAGTTATTAACTATTTTGAGTGGTATGATTATTTGTCTCACAAGCAGAAAATTTAACATTTTGCAAATTGCTAAATTTTCCATTTTTTCACGATATTTTGGTATTTTTCACAAAAAAACACAGACTGTATCGACCCAAATTTACCACTAACTTGAAGTACAATGTGTCACGAGAAAACAATCTCAAAATCACTGGGATAAGTAAAAGCAAAAAAAAGTTATCCCCACTTAAGTGAGACATGTCAGATTTGAAAAAAAGGGCTCTGTCATGAAGGCACAAACTGGCTCTGTCATGAAGGGGTTAAATGAGGGCAAAACACTTAAATAAATTAGATATAAATCAATTGTTTATATTAAACTTTTGATGGCATAATCATCAGAGATACATTTTTAATCCATTACATATTTTTTCTTGGAATTGCTTTAATTCAGTGATACAGGTTAAGAATCATATACACTGAAAACATAATAGAATGGAACAATATAATAAAACATAACTGTGCTCCATTCATGAAAATAAAAACTGATAGTGAACTACAGGAAACACACGCTGAGTTAATGCAAAGTTTGCTGGTGAACCGAAGGAAAAAAAAAAATTAAGACAACAAATCAATTTGATTGCAGGCTTCTCAGAAGCCGCAGCTTTTGTTTGCCCGTTTTTGATCTATTTAGTTTTTGGCGTTCTCCTTTGAGTTCAAGGTCAAATTCTGGTCAAGCGAGCACTTTTCTGAAGTCTTAATGTAAGTTTTATGGGGCTATTATTTCACTCCTACTGCCCTTTAGCCCTCATTATGTTCAATAAGTGTGCAGTCACCTCCCCAAAAATGTAGTACACTACTAATAAGAATACACATAATAATAATAATAATAATAATAATGTGCAGAGCAGAAAATGCATAATGATCTCCTCTCTTTTATACAAAGTATTACCACAATAGAAATATTTTTAAAATAGAAAGATAAGTAAATCTCCTGTGTTTTAGTTATATGAACAGTTTGGACTGTTTGACATAATTCCAATTCTCCTGAAGTATTTGTTTTTTTTTGCTTTTCTTTTTATGTACTAATAGATGTGTATTAGATCACTTCTAGGGCCTAATTGTATAAAATCACAGAAACAGCCCATCTGTAGAAACATAGAATTTGAAAGCAGGTAAGAACCACTTGGCCATCTAGAATGCTTATATACAAGCATACACTACATCAATATTGTATCTAATCACTGGATCAATTTACTAATAATACTATATTGGGAATGCTTCTCTGTCCTCACAAATAGCGTAAGAGCTACAAGTCACATTACACATAACACATGAGCAAAGCTCAGGGCCGGTGTAACGCTACTCAGCACCCTAGGCAAAACTTCAACCAACTCCCCCCCCCCCCCCCCCCAGCCCACCCCAGGTCTCCCCAGCCGCCCCAGGAAGATGGGCAAGTCCCCTGCTTTCCCTGGAGGCCCTCTGCACCCTCCCCTTTGCCACCCACAAAAGAGTACAAGGAGTAGGGTAGCAGCAATGAAGGCAAGTATGTCTCAAGGGAAAGGGAAAAGTATGGCGGTGTGAGGTGTTAAAAGTTCCACAGTCGCCACCTGCATTAAGTACAAGGATCCTCATAGACATCCTTGACTTTTTGATTTGCCGACTTGGTGGCGCCCCCCCAGATCCTGGCGCCCTAGGCAGATGCCTAAAGCTGCCTAATGGTAGAGCCGGCCCTGGCCAAACGTCTCTCAACGACCTCTTCCATACCCCAACATGTCAGCCACACAACTGAATTGTCACAAATGGAGGCCATTACCATCCCCTCCTGTCCCCCCCGCGCATGCAGAACTGATCTTGTGCACGTGCAAAGTACCAATAACTGGTACATTGCGGAACAGAGTGCAACTCCAACCTCATCTGAATTAGGCCCACAGATCGCATAAGGAAATTCCAAAGCCTCTATGCTAAACACATCATGTGCAATGTGGTTGTCATGGTTTTCACACAACTATGGAAAATGTAAAAGTATAATGGGATTGTTGCAGTAAAATTCATGCGATTGCAGCAAAGTTGTGACAAAACCAGCTTTGTTTGATTCTCTAGATCCACACATCAATAACTGAAGAACACCACTATTTCCAATTAAAAAATAAAAGTAAAATACAAAGGGCAAGTGGGTGGGAGTAGATATTCAATTAATCGTCAAAACAAATGTGAAACTATATATCCAAAGCCATTGATTCTCACAATGCTTGAAATTACTGTCTAAATGAAAATAACATACATTGTGAGCATTATATTATATTTTGAATGGAAAACAGGAGCATCAGGGAAAGTTAGAGATAAACTTATATGCAAAGTTCAAAAAGTAATAATATGGTAAAAACACCTTTAAATAATAGCAATTGTGAGTAGGTAGGTCATCACTTTGTTTTATAGAAAAGCGTGTATTATAAGGAACAATGAGCATATTACAGAGGCGTTGTGGTATATTTTGTCAACATACATCATTCTGACGTTTACATCGTTAATATGGGCATAATACAGACATTCTTTGTGACTACACTGCGTAGAATGTCAACAAAACACCCCCTCCAAACCTAGGGCCTTATTTTGGTTCATTCTTTCTGACAAAATCCTTCTTAGATGGACAAAACCATGTGCACTGCAGGGGGGGCAGATGTAACATGTGCAGAGAGAATTCGATTTGGGTGAGTAATTTTGTTTCTGTGTAGGGAAAATACTGACTGCTTTATTTTTACACTGCAATATAGATCTCACTTTGAAGTAAAACCCCACCCAAATCTAATTCTCTCTGCACAAGTAACACCTGCCCCACCTGCAGTGCACATGGTTTTGCCCATCTAAGAAGGATTTTGTCAGAAAGAATGAACCAAAATAAGGCCCCTAGTGGTGAATTACCTGGCATGGCAGGTTAGGCAACTCCAGCCATGTCCTCCTGATCCGGCAATCAGCTGTGGAAAGACCGGTAAGATAGAGAGCTGCTCCTGATCGTATCACAATCCCTTACATTCATCTACTGAGCAAGCCTAATCTCTGCACCCGCAGCCTAACACTAACCATCCCCTCCCGCAGCCTAACACTAACCATCCCCTAACACTAACCATCCTCTCCCGCAGCCTAACACTAACCATCCTCTCCCGCAGCCTAATGTAGGGTATACACACCACGACAACCCGCTCACGATGCACATTGTGAGCGGGTCGTCAGTGTTTCTTTAGACCCGCTCACGATGATGTGGGGGGGGCACGACCCGCTTACGATGTGCACCGTGAGCGGGTCCGATCCAATGGCGACCAGCACCCGGCAGTATGGTCGTTATTCAGATCCTACCTGCAGCAGGTAGGATCTGAATAACAACCGACCGACCCGCGGGACCGCGCATCGGATCGGTATCGATCCACACCAGGACAGAAAAGGGCCCAATCACCACACAATCTACATCCAATTGGTCGGAATTGGATCTAGATTGAGGGGATCGGGCCCTAGTCGTCCTGGTGTGTACCAGGCATAACACTAACCATCCCCTCCCGCCACCTAACACTAACCATCCCCTCCCGCAGCCTAACACTAACCATCCCCTAACACTAACCATCCCCTCCCGCAGCCTAACACTAACCATCCCCTCCCGCAGCCTAACACTAACCATCCACTCCCGCAGCCTAACACTAACCATCCCCTCCCGCAGCCTAACCTTCTGCTGCCAGTTTATGCAGAATGTCGGCATTTCCCAGGTCTGCATCTTGAACATGTTAACAATCTGTACATGCTGACAGGTTCAATGTGAACATTTTAACAATATCTACATAACTGGTGACATTGTGATGTTAGCATTTTGAATGTTGGCAATTTGACTTTACACCATACTTGCCTACCTGACCCTCTCCATGCGGGAGAAAATGCTCTGTTCCTGGACTTCCCTGGTAATGTATGATTGCCATCACCTGTGGTGAAACACCTTTACCTAGCTCCCCACAGGTGATGGCAATCATACATTACCAGGGAAGTCCAGGAGAAGAGCATTTTCTCCCAGATGGAGAGGGTCAAGTAGAGAAGTATGCTTTACACCTTATAGAGACCGTAATAGTAAGCTCAAACATCTACATCCTGTACAATCTTGTATTTTACATGGTCACAGAATGCATTGGTAACTTCTAATACCACTATGCTTTACAGCAAAAAAAAACACATGATCACTTAACCCCTTCCCGACAATTGACGTACATTTACGTCATGGTCGGGAAGTACTTCCCGACACATGGCGTAAATGTACGTCATGGCATTTAACTGTCACCGCGTCTATAGACGCGGTGACAGTTTCAACATGTCTGCTGTCCCTGACAGCAGACATGTCCGTGCATGCCCAGGGGGGGCTGCGATGCCGCCCCCCCGTCGGCGATCGCTGTGATTGGCTGTTCAGTGTGAACAGCCAATTACAGCGTTTTCCTGTGCCACCGGCGAATAACGTTCGCCGGTGACACGGGATCGGAGGTGATTGGTGCTGTAAAGTACAGCACCAATCACCGCGGGGTGTAAGGGTGACACTGGTGTCACCCACCTCACCCCGCCCGCCCCCAAAGGCCGTGATTGGTCCGTCGGACCGACGGACCAATCACAGCCATGGAGGGGGGTTTAAACTAACGGTGACTGCACTGCAGACGCCATTCCGGTCTGGAATAGCGTGCAGTGCGGTCACCGTGCCGAGCTGTCGCCATTTACTGACCAGAACCTTCCAAAATACTTACCTGATCACTGCAAATATCTTGCCTGCTTCATCACTGCTTGTGTGTGCTGGATCCTGTTACTTGTGACTTCCTGTGCTGCAGTGTAATAGCGTTAGTTAGATAGAGAGAGATAGAGAGAGAGATAGAGAGAGATAGTGTCAGAGAGTGCTATATTTTGTGCTGCTGCAGTGTGATATAGTTATAGAGAGAGAGATAGAGAGAGATAGAGAGAGATAGAGAGAGAGAGAGGCCTAGTGACAGAGAGTGCTATATTTTGTGCTGCTGCAGTGTAATAGTTATAGATAGAGAGATAGAGAGAGATAGAGAGAGAGAGATAGAGATAGTGACAGATTGTGCTATATCTTTTTTATATAACTGACTGCTGCCCCCCCTTTTGTGCTGATCAGTATAAATTAACTGATCAGCAACTTTTTGGGGGCGCAGGTTTTTTTTATATATATATATATATATACCTGTCACTGCTGCTGCTGCAGTGTCATAGAGTGTTAGATAGTGAGAGATAGAGAGATAGAGAGAGATAGTGACAGAGAGTGATAGAGAGTGCTAAATTTTGTGTCTGCTGCCCCCGCCTTTTGTGCTGATCACTATATCTGAGGTGATCAGCAACTTTTTGGGGGTGCAGAGGTTTTTTTTTTTTATATATACCTGCCAGTTGCACTGTCAGTTGCACCAAAGGTTGTGCACCTGCTGCCCCTCACTGGTAATCAGTGTCGCATCACTGATCACCTTTTTTTTTTGTGTGTGTGCTGTGGGGTCTTTTTTTAATTTTTTTTTTACACACACTGTGATTTTGTGGGTGTCCTGTGGCCGCTGTGCGCTGATCAGTGACGTACATCACTGATCATCTTTTTCGGCACAGGGTTGATCTATTTTTTTTTTTTTTTTATCAAATTCCTGTTGCCTTTGAGCGCTGTTCAGTGACGGACGTTACTGACCAACATCTGTGCTCAATTTTTGGCGCAGGACCTTTTTTTTTTTTTGTTTAACCCCTTCCATTTTTTTTTTAACCCCTTCAATTTTTTTTTTAACCCCTTCAATTTTTTTTTTTAACCCCTTCAATTTTTTTTTTTTAACCCCTTGAATTTTTTTTTTTTTTTTTATAAAGTATTTTTTTTTTCTGCACTACATACACACTACACACTACATACCCCCCGGGTTGAAATAAAGTTTGTACCCCCCCCTACACTATACACGTGTTGAAACATTTCACTACCAGTAACACAAAAATAAAAATGGCATCCCAAATGTCATCCCAAATGTCATCCCAGTCATCCAGGAGAATGTATTCAGTGGAGGAGGCATATGCCATGCTTGCCTCTGACTCTGACACAGCCAGTGAGGCAAGCGGGGAATTTGAAGGATTCGTCTTAAGCTCCTCTTCCTCCTCTGATGATGAGGGACCCCCTCAAAGACGCCCCCGTAGAGCAGCTGAGACCCCCCCCCCAATAATTGATCTCGTATGGACCCCACCACCAGACAATTTTGAGCCCCAGGTTCCTGAGTTTTTGGCCATGCCAGGAATCCAATTTGATTCCACAGGTCTCAGAGAAATTGACTTTTTCAAATTATTTTTCTCTGATGATTTTATAAATTTAATGGTGGACCAAACTAATTTATATGCCCAGCAGTTTATTGCTCAAAACCCCACGTCATCATTTGCTAGGTGGACCCCTGTAGATGCAGTAGAGATGATGACGTTTTGGGGTCTGGTGTTTCATATGGGCATAGTAAAAAAGCCAGAAATTAGGCAATATTGGAGTACAGATGTTCTGTACAGCACCCCATTTTACCGTATGGCCATGCCCCGGGCTCGATTTGAGACGATTCTTAAATTTATACATTACACCGATAATGCACAGTGCCCACCCAGAGATGATCCCACCTTTGACCGGCTATTCAAAGTCAGGCCGGTCATTGATCATTTCAGTGCCAAATTTGAAGAGGTGTACATCCCTGAAAAATGTATTTGTATCGACGAGTCCCTTATACATTTTAAAGGAAGGGTTAAATTCCGCCAGTACCTTCCCAGTAAGAGGGCAAGGTATGGCATAAAAATGTATAAACTGTGTGAAAGCACCTCAGGGTACACCCACAGGTTTAGGGTTTATGAAGGGAAGGATTCAAGAATTGAACCGCCAGAATGCCCCCCCTCCCTCGTAGGTGTTAGTGGGAAAATTGTCTGGGATTTAGTGCACCGCTTCCTGGATAAAGGTTATCACCTCTATGTGGATAACTTTTACACCAGCATCCCCCTGTTTAAGGCCCTTGGTTCAAGAGGTACAGCAGCTTGCGGTACTGTGCGCAAGAACCAAAGAGGCCTCCCAAAAACGCACATTGCCCAAGTAATGAGAAGGGGTGAAAGCAGGGGAATATGCAACGAAAATATGTTGTTGGTCAAATATAAGGACAAGAGGGATGTCCTTATACTGACAACAATTCACGGAGACAGTACCACCTCCGTCCCTGTACGAGGTACCAGTACCCACACCTCAAAACCTAATTGTATCCTGGATTACAATAGGTACATGGGCGGAGTGGATCTTTCAGATCAGGTACTGAAGCCGTACAGTGCCCTGCGGAAAACAAAAATCTGGTACAAGAAGGTGGCCGTGTATATCATCCAGATGGCACTGTATAACGCTTACGTGCTATTCCGTTCTACCGGCCAGAGGGGGACATTTATGCACTTTCAAGAGGAAGTCATAAAGGGCCTAATATTTGGGAACCAGCAGGCAGAGGGCCCCAGTACTTCTAGTACTGGCCCCCGTATTGTACCAGGGCAGCATTTTCCTGATGAAATCCCCTCCACTGGAAAAAAGGGCAGGACACAAAAAAGGTGCAAAGTTTGCGATAAAAAGGGAATAAGAAAGCAAACTATTTTCCAGTGTGACACTTGCCCCGACAAACCCGGCCTATGTATAAAGGAGTGTTTTAAAATATACCACACATCTATGGAATACTAGGTTCATAATTTCACCGTGCTTCGGGGGTCTTGCTAATGCCACATAGCACCCACCATTCATTCCACCAGAATCTGAGCCGCAAAATCCAAAAATCACTCCTTCCCTTCTGAGTCCTGCCATGCACCCAACTGGTATTTTTTGGTCACATGTGAGGCATTGCCGTACTTGGGAGAAATTGGGGCACAGATTTTGGGGTGCTTTGTCTCCTTCATACCTTCTGAAAATGAAAAATTTTGAGCCAGAACTGCATTTTTGTGTAAAAAAATGTAATTTTTCATTTTCACTGCCCACTTGTATCAAAATTGGTGAAACCCCTGGGGGTTTGAAATGTACACTATACCCCTAGATGAATTCCCTGAGGGGTGTAGTTTGCAAAATGGGGTCACTTGTGAGGGGGTTCCACTGTATTGGTGCTTGGGGGGTCTTGCTAATGCGACATAGCACCCACCATCATTCCACCAGAATTTGTGCTGCAAAATCCAAATATCACTCCTTCCCTTCTGAGTCCTGCCACTTTTTGGTCACACATGAGGCATTGCCGTACTCGGGAGAAATTGGGGCACAGATTTTGGGGTGCTTTTTCTCCTTCATACCTTCTGAAAATGAAAAATTTTGAGCCAGAACTGCATTTTTGTGTAAAAAAATGTAATTTTTCATTTTCACTGCCCACTTGTATCAAAATTGGTGAAACCCCTGGGGGTTTGAAATGTACACTATACCCCTAGATGAATTCCCTGAGGGGTGTACTTTGCAAAATGGGGTGACTTGTGGGGGGTTCCACTGTATTGGTGCAACATAGCACCCACCATTCATTCCACCAAAATCTGTGCTGAAAAATCCAAAAATCACTCCTTCCCTTCTGAGTCCTGCCATGCACCCAACTGGTATTTTTTGTTCACATGTGAGGCATTGCCGTACTCGGGAGAAATTGGGGCACAGATTTTGGGGTGCTTTTTCTCCTTCATACCTTCTGAAAATGAAAAATTTTGAGCCAGAACTGCATTTTTGTGTAAAAAAATGTAATTTTTCATTTTCACTGCCCACTTGTATCAAAATTGGTGAAACCCCTGGGGGTTTGAAATGTACACTATACCCCTAGATGAATTCCCTGAGGGGTGTACTTTGCAAAATGGGGTGACTTGTGGGGGGGTTCCACTGTATTGGTGCAACATAGCACCCACCATTCATTCCACCAAAATCTGTGCTGCAAAATCCAAAAATCACTCCTTCCCTTCTGAGTCCTGCCATGCACCCAACTGGTATTTTTTGTTCACATGTGAGGCATTGCCGTACTCGGGAGAAATTGGGGCACAGATTTTGGGGTGCTTTTTCTCCTTCATACCTTCTGAAAATGAAAAATTTTGAGCCAGAACTGCATTTTTGTGTAAAAAAATGTAATTTTTCATTTTCACTGCCCACTTGTATCAAAATTGGTGAAACCCCTGGGGTTTGAAATGTACACTATACCCCTAGATGAATTCCCTGAGGGGTGTAGTTTGCAAAATGGGGTCACTTGTGAGGGGGTTCCACTGTATTGGTGCTTGGGGGGTCTTGCTAATGCGACATAGCACCCACCAAAATTCCACCAGAATCTGAGCTGCAAAATCCAAAAATCACTCCTTCCCTTCTGAGTCCTGCCATGCACCCAAATGGTATTTTTTGGTCACATGTGAGGCATTGCCGTACTCGGGAGAAATTGGGGCACAGATTTTGGGGTGCTTTGTCTCCTTCATACCTTCTGAAAATGAAAAATGTTGAGCCAGAACTGCATTTTTGTGTAAAAAAATGTAATTTTTCATGTTCACTGCCCACTTGTATCAAAATTGGTGAAACCCCTGGGGGTTTGAAATGTACACTATACCCCTAGATGAATTCCCTGAGGGGTGTAGTTTGCAAAATGGGGTCACTTGTGGGGGGGTTCCACTGTATTGGTGCTTGGGGGGTCTTGCTAATGCGACATAGCACCCACCAAAATTCCACCAGAATCTGAGCTGCAAAATCCAAAAATCACTCCTTCCCTTCTGAGTCCTGCCATGCACCCAAATGGTATTTTTTGGTCACATATGAGGCATTGCCGTACTTGGGAGAAATTGGGGCACAGATTTTGGGGTGCTTTGTCTCCTTCATACCTTCTGAAAATGAAAAATTTTGAGCCAGAACTGCATTTTTGTGTAAAAAAATGTAATTTTTCATTTTCACTGCCCACTTGTATCAAAATTGGTGAAACCCCTGGGGGTTTGAAATGTACACTATACCCCTAGATGAATTCCCTGAGGGGTGTAGTTTGCAAAATGGGGTCACTTGTGAGGGGGTTCCACTGTATTGGTGCTTGGGGGGTCTTGCTAATGCGACATAGCACCCACCATCATTCCACCAGAATTTGTGCTGCAAAATCCAAATATCACTCCTTCCCTTCTGAGTCCTGCCACTTTTTGGTCACACATGAGGCATTGCCGTACTCGGGAGAAATTGGGGCACAGATTTTGGGGTGCTTTTTCTCCTTCATACCTTCTGAAAATGAAAAATTTTGAGCCAGAACTGCATTTTTGTGTAAAAAAATGTAATTTTTCATTTTCACTGCCCACTTGTATCAAAATTGGTGAAACCCCTGGGGGTTTGAAATGTACACTATACCCCTAGATGAATTCCCTGAGGGGTGTACTTTGCAAAATGGGGTGACTTGTGGGGGGGTTCCACTGTATTGGTGCAACATAGCACCCACCATTCATTCCACCAAAATCTGTGCTGCAAAATCCAAAAATCACTCCTTCCCTTCTGAGTCCTGCCATGCACCCAACTGGTATTTTTTGTTCACATGTGAGGCATTGCCGTACTCGGGAGAAATTGGGGCACAGATTTTGGGGTGCTTTTTCTCCTTCATACCTTCTGAAAATGAAAAATTTTGAGCCAGAACTGCATTTTTGTGTAAAAAAATGTAATTTTTCATTTTCACTGCCCACTTGTATCAAAATTGGTGAAACCCCTGGGGGTTTGAAATGTACACTATACCCCTAGATGAATTCCCTGAGGGGTGTAGTTTGCAAAATGGGGTCACTTGTGAGGGGGTTCCACTGTATTGGTGCTTGGGGGGTTTGCTAATGCGACATAGCACCCACCAAAATTCCACCAGAATCTGAGCTGCAAAATCCAAAAATCACTCCTTCCCTTCTGAGTCCTGCCATGCACCCAAATGGTATTTTTTGGTCACATGTGAGGCATTGCCGTACTCGGGAGAAATTGGGGCACAGATTTTGGGGTGCTTTGTCTCCTTCATACCTTCTGAAAATGAAAAATTTTGAGCCAGAACTGCATTTTTGTGTAAAAAAATGTAATTTTTCATGTTCACTGCCCACTTGTATCAAAATTGGTGAAACCCCTGGGGGTTTGAAATGTACACTATACCCCTAGATGAATTCCCTGAGGGGTGTAGTTTGCAAAATGGGGTCACTTGTGGGGGGGTTCCACTGTATTGGTGCTTGGGGGGTCTTGCTAATGCGACATAGCACCCACCAAAATTCCACCAGAATCTGAGCTGCAAAATCCAAAAATCACTCCTTCCCTTCTGAGTCCTGCCATGCACCCAAATGGTATTTTTTGGTCACATGTGAGGCATTGCCGTACTCGGGAGAAATTGGGGCACATATTTTGGGGTGCTTTTTCTCCTTCATACCTTCTGAAAATGAAAAATTTTGAGCCAGAACTGCATTTTTGTGTACAAAAATGTAATTTTTCATTTTCACTGCCCACTTGTTTTAAAATTGGTGAAACCCCTGGGGGTTTGAAATGTACACTATACCCCTAGATGAATTCCCTGAGGGGTGTAGTTTGCAAAATGGGGTCACTTGTGGGGGGGTTCCACTGTATTGGTGCTTGGGGGGTCTTGCTAATGCGACATAGCACCCACCAAAATTCCACCAGAATCTGAGCTGCAAAATCCAAAAATCACTCCTTCCCTTCTGAGTCCTGCCATGCACCCAAATGGTATTTTTTGGTCACATGTGAAGCATTGCCGTACTCGGGAGAAATTGGGGCACAGATTTTGGGGTGCTTTGTCTCCTTCATACCTTCTGAAAATGAAAAATTTTGAGCCAGAACTGCATTTTTGTGTAAAAAAATTTAATTTTTCATTTTCACTGCCCACTTGTATCAAAATTGGTGAAACCCCTGGGGGTTTGAAATGTACACTATACCCCTAGATGAATTCCCTGAGGGGTGTAGTTTGCAAAATGGGGTCACTTGTGGGGGGTTTCCACTGTATTGGTGCTTGGGGGGTCTTGCTAATGCGACATAGCACCCACCAAAATTCAACCAGAATCTGAGCTGCAAAATCCAAAAATCACTCCTTCCCTTCTGAGTCCTGCCATGCACCCAACTGGTATTTTTTGGTCACATGTGAGGCATTGCCGTACTCGGGAGAAATTGGGGCACATGTTTTGGGGTGCTTTTTCTCCTTCATACCTTCTGAAAATGAAAAATTTTGAGCCAGAACTGCATTTTTGTGTAAAAAAATGTAATTTTTCATTTTCACTGCCCACTTGTATCAAAATTGGTGAAACCCCTGGGGGTTTGAAATGTACACTATACCCCTAGATGAATTCCCTGAGGGGTGTACTTTGCAAAATGGGGTGACTTGTGGGGGGGTTCCACTGTATTGGTGCAACATAGCACCCATAATTCATTCCACCAAAATCTGTGCTGCAAAATCCAAAAATCACTCCTTCCCTTCTGAGTCCTGCCATGCACCCAACTGGTATTTTTTGGTCACATGTGAGGCATTGCCGTACTCGGGAGAAATTGGGGCACAGATTTTGGGGTGCTTTGTCTCCTTCATACCTTCTGAAAATGACAAATTTGGAGCCAGAACAGCATTTTTGTGTAAAAAAAAATAATTTTTCATTTTCACTGCCCAGTTGTACCACAATTGGTGAAACCCCTGGGGGTTTGAAATGTACACTATAGCCCTAGATGAATTCCCTGAGGGGTGTAGTTTGCAAAATGGGGTCACTTGTGGGGGGGTTCCTAACTTTTAGCATCTTATGGTGCCTAGAAACCTACATGGTGCCTAAAAAATAATCTCATAAAAAGGAGGCTCCAAAATCAAGTAGGTGCTCCTTCTATTATGAAGCCTGTGGTTTGGTCAACGTGCACACTAGGGCCACATATAGGATATTTATGAAAACAAAAGAATTGGGGGAATCAATTTTTAGTCACATTTCTCTAGTAAAATGTACTGTGTTCCTTAGAAAAATGTATTAAAATTGCAAATCTTTGTTTTAATTCCTGTGAAACACCTAAAGGGTTAACAAACTTCCAAAATGCTGTTTTGAATACTGTGAGGGGTGCAGTTTTTGAAATGGTATAATTTATGGGGGTGTCTCACATACAAGTCCCTCAAAGTCACATCAGAACTGAACTGGTCCCTAAAAAAATCAGTGTTTGAAATTTTCTTGAAAATTTGATAATTTGCTATTCATATTGTAAGCCTCCTAGTGTCCAAAAAAATGAAAAGGAAGTTGAAATAATGATGGAAACATAAAGTAGACATATGGTCTATGTTAGTTATTAACTATTTTGAGTGGTATGATTATTTGTCTCACAAGCAGAAAATTTAACATTTTGCAAATTGCTAAATTTTCCATTTTTTTACGACATTTTGGTATTTTTCACAAAAAAACACAGACTGTATCGACCCAAATTTACCACTAATTTGAAGTACAATGTGTCACGAAAAAACAATCTCAAAATCACTGGGATAAGTAAAAGCAAAAAAAAGTTATCCCCACTTGAGTGAGACATGTCAGATTTGAAAAAAAGGGCTCTGTCAGGAACGCAAAAACTGGCTCTGTCAGGAAGGGGTTAATAGACAAACTCTAAAATGCCGGCAGGGAATTTGTTTAGCAATATTGTTCACTGAACATATCGCCTAGTGTGTATGGGACTTTACTCTCCCTACACAGAGTGATGCACACTTGGTGATGTTGTATAAGTGAAACTTAGAATAATCCAGGAGTCTGAGATATCCATACATACATTCATACACATCAATATCAATCAATTACGATTCATTATTAGTTTAATACCTTGTCTATGGTTATGGGGTGGGGCCAAGCTGGAACTGGAGCTGGATGTAGAACTTGCTGGACTTGGCTGCCCTGACTGTAAAAAAAATAAAAAACAAATTAATTAAAATATATAAGACTTCCAAAAGTAAAAATAAAAAGTGATTGACAGATTGCATTTACCCTAAATAATCACAAAAACACGATTTTCCATTAAAACACAATTCTGAAATGTTAATAAAAAACTATTGAATTTTAAAACACAATTCCAAAATGTTACTTTCGCATTGCTGGCAGGCTGTACTTTTAGCTGGGTAATAGGAATGAACAAGTTTGATGAACGGTTTACAAAATCTGATGCAGGTCTTGTTGGTACGATTTGGCATTATTTTAGGTAAGACCAAGTAGCATCAGTTAGAAAGACATATAAAAGGCTAAAAAGGATAACAGCACTGGAACAGTAGACCAGAAGGTAAATAGGAAATGGTACAAACTACCATAATAAATAAATAAACTATGTACATTTTTTATGAAGATTCTCATCCCTGGCAATAACAGCATGAAGCTCAATGGAAATCAATACGGAAATAAATCTAACTTACTGATTTGTAAATAAAAATTAAATGGAAATAGAAATGGTCAAAGTTCTGCTAAATGGCAATTTCTCATGTAATGGAATCATCTTTTTACAGTGATAAACTCTATTCATCATACAACTACCACCAGCAGTGTGAGCAAATCATCATAACAGATCATAATAAACTATAAAATACTATTAAAATAGCTTACGTGCTATCTTGTGTAAGTTATCCTTAATAGATAAGCATATTTTCAAAGTCGGTAATAGAATCACCATTCATGATACATGTTACTATGGGCCTTAGTCAGATTGATTTGGACCAATGTTTTGTGTCCGTGCAAAATGGAGAGCGGCGTCTGATGGGCTTGCAAGGCTGCGAATTTCAAGTCAATCAGAATCAATCAATCCGAATAAGGTCCTACAGAAATTCTGATTCTATAACGGATTTTGTCAATTTTATCGCAATATAGGTTCATCCTGGGGATACACATGTATTAAAGTTTCACAATTTGGGGTGTATTCAATGATAGGGGCGAGCGGTGACAGAGTGCAGTGCTGCCTGCTCGCTGTCACTGCTCGCCCGGTCAGTATTCGACTCCCCCCCCCCCCCCCTTCATACGCCGATTCCCCCTCACTCCATTTTTGGAGTGAGGGGGAATCGACGTATGCGGCCACAGAAGCAGCAAGACTCGCGGCTAGATGCAGCAGGCTCCCTTCATTAGCCGTGAGCCTTGCTGTTTGGGGGAATCCTCGCTGTCCCTCGGAATGCTGAATATGGACAGCTGCCAGTGCGGGGGTTAAACAGCATGGATGGATTCTGTGATCCCCGCCATTTAACCCCCTCAGTGGCCGCTCGGCCCCGCATTGAATACTGCCCTTTGTGTAACAGAATAACCAAGTGGGTAATGAGCATGGTAAAACTTCAATATAAAACTTGACTTTGAAGTCATCTGAATAAATAGTAATACCTTTTTCAGTAACAGAATCAACTTTAATGTTGTATGTTTTCAATTAAACATATCATGTGGAGAGAATTACATATGACTGTTAAATAGTTTAATACCCCTTTCTCATTTCACAAATAAACCGGGTACGACCCGTGTTGTTGCCAGGTCGACGTGCGGTGTTGTAGGGCCTATTTAAATATTACCTGGGTCCAGCAACCTGGCATTCCGACCGGGTTGTTGTATAGTGTGAACAGGTAACCCGGGTACCATTCACACTATAGAGAGAAGGCAGCATCATCTCCAAGCACTGTCTCCTTCCCCCGATGACACGCCGCCACTCCACCCCCTTTCCCTATATTTAGTTTCTACCGAATCCCAGTATGCAGTGAAAGACACACCTCTCCAATGTTGCAACCCCTAATAAAATGGTCTGCGTATGCCTATGATCCAGACATTGAGATACTATGTAATAATTGGAATGCGATTAGAATCCTGGGAGGCAGTAGCAATACAGACGCCTGCATCCAGACTAGCGGCCAGGAGACTGGTACCAGAATGCCGACTGACAGCATCATGAATGTAAGCATAGGGGGCAGGTTAGTGTTAGGCGGGGGATAGGTTTAAATAATAGCATGGGATTTCAAGTTAGGCTGCAAGGAAGGTTAGGGTTAGGTTGTTCGGTGTGGGGTAGGAAGCTTAAGGTCAGGCACTAGCAGGGAGGGTTAGGATGTGGCAAGAGGGAGAGAGGGATAGGGGGGCCAGGGAGGCAGTAAGTATACTTCCTGTACACCTATTGGGATTCCCTCCATCGGGACCACTGGCATACTGTCTGCCGGTCATCCATATGTATCCCGTGAGAATTTAATCAAAAATATTTTCATTGCTTTATATGCAAAAAATGGAGAACCCTGCACATAATATTGGTTTTATTCAGTGAACACTGAGCATTAATGTGAAGTACTAGATAAAAGAATCAAAATGAGAAAATTTCAGCTGATTAATAATGCCGACATCTTGTACCTGCGTTGACTTATGTTTTAGGCTCTATGTCCATATCATGAAAATGCCCTAAAACAAAAGTAAAATGCAAAGAAATTTAGAAACATGAAAATACTTCCACCAAATATTAGACGCCCCTAAAAAATACAAATCAGACTTTTATGCTGGGTACACACCAGGACGACTAGGGCCCGATCCCCACAATCTAGATCCAATTCCAATCAATTGGATGTATATTGTGTGCTGATTGGGCCCTTTTCTGACCTGGTGTGGACCGATACCGGGTCGGTCGGTCGTTATTGAGATCCTACCTGCTGCAGGTAGGATCTCAATGACGACCATACAGCCGTGTGCGGGTCGCCATCGGATCGGACCCGCTCACGGTGCACATCGTGAGCGGGTCGTGCCCCCCCGCGTCACCGTGAGCGGGTCGGACGAGACACTGACGACCCGCTCACGATGTGCATCGTGAGCGGGTCGTCCTGGTGTGTACCCTACATTAATCATGTCAGAAGAAACAGAATCTTCTATCTATATAACAGGAATTCCTGCAGTGCCACAATTAATAGGATAACATTTCATTTTGGGGTATAATAATTTCCACCCAGATGTGTATAATCCCATCCAGTGACAGGTGCTCCCATATGAGCCCATCCCTGAGATGTATAAAGTAAAGGGAGGAGTAATTAATAAAGCTTGCTGCTTCCGTTTTACAGGCTAAATTTTCCAGCTGAACCAGATGGGAAATGGAGGGGATTGGCAGTGTCATGTGTACAAGGGGGGGAGGGATGTGTTGCAAGGTAGGGATTAGGTACAGGGTGTGGAAAGAGAATGGACAAAGGGAAAGCTGAGTGGAAAGAGGGGAGCCCAGCCCTGAGTAACTAGCACTGTAGAGGTCAAAGTAAGGTACAGGAGGGCCCGGAAACCAGGCAGAGAATGGCTGTGGGGAGGGGGGGGGGGGGAGCTGGAAAAGGGGGATTACCTCCTGCCAGAGACTATGGGTACACTGCTGGTGGTAACCATAAAAGCCACCCCTTGACTCATTACATTGACTGGGGTCTCTCAATTTTTTGGGGGTGGGGTGGATTGACTTCCCCCACCACACATGTTCTGACACCTATAGACGCTGTGCAAGCGTGCTGGGTTTTGGGAGACCAGGCTCCATATGAATTGAAATCGTGTCTAGAGAATCTGACAGCACAGACAGTATCTTTCAATTTGTCTAAAGAATAGGGAACATACCATCACAACATTTTATTACAGTGCTGGCTTTGTCAAGATGCATTATTGTTGTATCCTGTCTAGGCATAGCCTAGAATGGCCACAACAGGAAGCAGAATACAGTACCTTCAGTGATTTCTGCCTCCGAGCCTTGCTGCATAATGATATTATAGCAAATGCCCCATGCCAGAAATCCCAATTAAGGCAAGGTACATAGAAATGTGAAAAAATTTTGTCATCATACTGATGAATGTGCTCTCTGTACACACACATCACTTGCTGCGAATGTGCAGCATTTGATGGATGCAAGATGTCGTACCTCTTTATAATGTTACTGAGGAATACAAGTTTACATGTGCCATCCTTAGAACCACACTGTGAAAGTGAGGCTACTATAATTTGCTTCAGAAAGGGTACACTGGGGCAGATGTATAAAGCCAATGCAAGGGTGATAAAGAGAGATAAACATCCAGCCAATCACATCCTTACTGCCATGTTACAGGCTGTTTTTGAAAAAAGTCAGTAAGGAGCTGATTGGCTGGATGTTTATCTCTCTATCACTCTTGCATTTATCTCTTGTTAAGGCTTAACCCCATTCAGTGGTGTTTTTTTTGGGTGGGGGGAGCGCTCCCCACTGGGTGAGTTTTTATGGGGAGCGCTCCCTTAAAAAAACCCCACCACTGCCCTCCACTGCCTTCCTCAGTCTGGGCAGCACCGCTAAACTGTCAATCAGCCACTGCCCGGACCTGCGCCCCCGCACCCCGTCCCCAGCAGCCGGCGCCGGGGACTTCAATAGAAAACCCAGAGGGGAGGGGGAGGAGGAGGTGCGGCAGAGGGGAGGGAGCCGGGCAGCGCCAAAGCTGCCTGAGTTTAATGATTGAACTCAGCAGCACTGCCCGGCTCTAAACAGTGGCAATCCTGACAATTTTCCGGGCTTGCCAGACTGGGCACTGAGGCACAGCCCAGAAAATTCTCAGGATTGCCACTGAAGGGGTTAATACATCTGCCCCACTGTGCAGCATGTGCTCAGTGTGTGATGATGCCAGGGCCGGCGCGACCACTAGGCAGCCTTAGGCATCTGCTGAAGGGCGGCAGTTTGGAGCTACCCCCCCCGGGCCACATCACCCAGGAAGCCGCTCCCTCCCCCCTCCCTGGGGAGCGTTGCCTCGCGTCATGGCGACCCGCATCACCCGCCAAGCCCCCCCCCACTGGAACATTACAGCGGCGGGCAGCGCTGCATCGCACGGCAAGGCCCCCCCCCCACCCCGGAACATCCCCCGCCACATCACTGGACTCAGCAGGCGGCCCCCCCTGGAGCAAGTAAGTGAATGAGCGCCGGGGCGCCCCCTCCCCGCCTGGGGCGCTCCGGTGCCTAGCACCGGCCCTGGATGATGCAAGTAATGCATATAGCAAAAAGAATACATTTGTTAATTTCAGGCAAGTTTGGGAGAATTAAGATTATAGGGTCAGTAAATCCAGCAGAAATCAGGGGCTGCAAGACACATGGATTCAGTGAAAAGCTCTGGAGCTCAGCTGAACCTTTCTGCACAATTACTACATAAGCCGAACAGTTGGTACACCCTGTAAATCAATCCATTGTTAGTGTTCATAATGAGAAGCCTGATTTACAGCCTTCCACACTCTTTCCTCACAATTATAAAGATGCCTATTTTGTAAGTGAATTACTATTTCTAGTCACATAAAGAACAGACAAATTATGACACCCCAACGCCCAATGATATCTGCTGCAATATTGATTAACAGCAATCCAGATACCTCTTATTAAGAGAAAAAATACTGATAAACGGTTACATTTAATTGAAACTTTAAATATGAAATAGAAAAGCTGAGGGTTGAAGCTGAAGAAGGGCAAAAAAGCAGTGTCGTCAACATGTGCAAGAAAGGAGAGTTGAGAGCGGAACTCTGAGTACAGAGACTTGCAGGACACCAAACGTCATGGTTGAAAGGCAGAGTTAGGAAGGTGCAGCTGTAGAAGTAGAAGATTAGTGCCACTGAGGGCAATTGAGTAAAAGGTGTGTAGGACCTAGGAAGGGAAAAATTGTAGAAAGTTTTATAAAAAGGGTTTGATTCCCACCATGGCCCTAACTGTGCAGAGTTTGTATATTCTCCCTGTACTTGTGTGGGTTTTCTCCGGGTGCTCCAGTTTCCTCCCACATTCCAAAAATATATTGGTAGGTTAATTGGCTCCTAACAAAAATTAACCCTAGAATGTAGGTTTGTGCATGTGGTAGGGAATATAGGGGCAGATGTATTACGCCTTTACAAGAGATAAATGCAAGGGTGATAAGGAGAGATAAACGTCCAGCCAATCACCTGCTAACTGCCATGTTACAGGCTGTGTTTGAAAAAAGTCAGCAAGGAGCTGATTGGCTGGAAATTTATCTCTCTTTATCACCCTTGCATTTATCTCTTGTTAAGGCTTAATACATCTGCCCCATAGATTGTTAATTGCACTGGAGCAGGGACTGATGTGAGTTTTCAAATATTCTCTGTAAAGTGCTGCGGAATATGTATGCGCTATATAAAGAAACTGTTCATAAATAAACAGTCAGATTCTCACTAACGTTTCTGCCATTTTATAGATGGTTGAAAACAAAAAAGCCAGAAGCTGATTGATTAGTATTTTATCTCTCTAGAAAGGTTTAATACATCTCTCCCTCTGAACTCTCTTCAAAAAGATCTGAAATGGAGACAGGTTTATTGCAGATCTATTAGGCACAGTACAGGAGAAGGAAACTGATTTCATGCATCTTCTGCAACAGTTGCAGGAGGGCTGGGCACATGAACATCGGTTACAAGGTATTGAGCATAAAATAAAAGTAGATCCTCAACAAAAATAATGGTGTGTACCAGAGGAAAAAGACCTACATAGGAAGGTAGAAAAGAAACATAGGGTCTCCTCTCTTTACACTGTAAACACTTCAACAAAGAAAATATAGGCATTTTGAACTTCATAAATGGTTTTCTTGCTTTCAAAGTCTTGTGCGTTTTAACTGTGATCTCCTAAGAGCAAACAACCTCAAATCCCATTCCCGGGAAATGTACCAAGTGCTCACTGAATGGTAGAGACACCCAACAGTAGTCCTACTCCAACATCAGTTATGCAATATTGTACATATACAGAGGCAACAAACTCTCAAAATCATCTTATTCCAATTACTTGTTACATGTTCCCTTGCAGCATTAAGCTTTATAAAGCTACAGGAGGTGATCAATGTATACAACGCTATATACTAAATACATATACATGTAATCGTAATTTATTTAATTATCAGCCAATATTCTTTGAGGAGACTATGAATGCACAAATCAGGTATACATAACACAAAACCCTTCTTCTGTGTAGACTTTTATTGGACAATCACTTTTTTGTTTTATGGTTTTATTGAGGTTTTGAAAAACAAAAACGCTCACATTTGTTTCCTCTAACCAGGCCATAATAAGTAATGCAATGTTATTTAAGGATAACCATAACTGCTAAATAATACATTACTTGATTTATAATGTTCAGTTACTTCTCTAGACATTGATAATTGATAACTGCCATAAAACCATAAACGAACAGAGGTCTGTAAAGAACAATGTTGTTTTGGAATGTGTCTCCTTTAATTATAGGCTTTGTCAAACGTCTTTTGGATTTACAGTGCATATTTCTTACTATAAATAAAATGAATGGGACAGACTGTATGATTTCATATAAAAGTGATACGAAGAAAATAGCCTATAGGCACATTCTTCACTGACTGTATTTAACAGTCCCTCAGACAACTTCTGGTATCTAAGTTTATTTCAAGACAATCCACAAGCAAAAAGAGAAGCTGTGCATCTGGATCTTTTCATACAGCGGAAAAATTCCTTCCTCATCTTAAATTTCAACACAATACATAAGCTTACATATACCAACACATTTTCGCATTTATCACAGGGTTGCCGACTTTTACAGTCTCCTCTCTGGGAGAACCCCGGAGAGGAGACTGTCAGCATCACTTCTGGGGGGCGGGGCCTGATGGAGACTGATGGAGTAATGCAAATATCGCAATATGCGGGTCTCCAAGGAGGGGGCGGGGCTAAATACGTGAGATTTGCATATTTAGCCCCGTCCCCTTCCACCGAAAAGCCGCGAATCGCGGCAATTTAAAGCTGCTGCCACCAGGTACATGGGGGGGGGGGGGAACCCGCCGGAATCTGGGAGGGTTGCCCAACTTATAGCACTTAAGCACATAGGTTTCTATAGGATATCGCCACCCAAAGGTGGCAATACCCTGCCTGGCAAAAACGGGGAGGCCGCATGTTAATACATTTGAAAATGCGGTAAAACCCCCAAAACCCCACATTTTTTGCTTAGTACATGCAGCCCCATTGCTGCACACACTATATATGGGCAAGGTAGAGTGCTGTAGATCATATAATGTTGGAATACATAAGTATTGATTCTTCATCAAAAAATTCAGAATTATTTAGATAACGACATATAGAAAAAGTGCAATCAGACAAAAAGAGGAAATGGACAGCTACTTCAAATCGGGACGATAGCAATGATGAGGTTATCAAAACAAGTCCCCTCCAAGAGGCAGTCATAGCGCCAACAGCTGTTTCGGTGCGTACTATTGTACCTTAGTCATGGGCAATGACAGTGACCCCTAGACCACTAGTGGTACCACCAGTGACCACTAGAGGACACTCAACGGGCCAAGGTGAAAGCCATAATGAGTATTGCAATGTTATTACAATTCTAAATGTGTGTAAAGTCAAAGCAGTAAAAGGGCCCTGCTTGCAGGTAATAAAAGAATACGGGTGAGAATAAAAAAAAAAAAAAAAAAAAGACAACTAAACAAAAAATATATCCAACTTGTAAAGTGGTTTCAAACAAAAAAAAGTTAAGAAATCTGTTTACAGCACATAAATGCAGTTATAAGTGCAACCGAATATGCTGCGCTATATAAGGGACTGTAAATAATAATAATAATAAACATGTTACCTACTGCCTAAAGAACACTTTTTTTTTTTCAAAATATTGGAAACGTTTAAAAAGTAGTAAAAATAACACATTTCCAAAAATGTAGACCTACAATTTACTAGTAAGTTTAAGGGAAAATATCAGCATCCACAAAGCTAAAACATATAAGACGGACTGGGGTGTGAAGCCCTCAGACTGAGGAAGAGAACAGGAGGTGATCAGACAGTCTTAATATAAACAGGTCTTTGAAGTAGCACATAGTTATGACCAACTTGGAATTCCTTATCAGTCCACTTAGTCCTATCTTCCTACTCTACAGGTTGTAATGGCTGGGGAAAAAATATCAAACATCTTCAAAGCCCGCTGAAAATAGCACAGCATATTAAAAGGTATTGCAATTTAATCAGCAGGTAATACAAGCAGATACTGAATGCAACACGCATATAAAATTACCTGTAAATATATTACAGAGATCATTTGGCTATATTGCCTAGAATGTTTTTCTTATTCAAATCCATAATCATTTATGAGGATTTATGGGCATCTCCATCTTTTGGTTCTCGGCTCTAAATGACACAAACCCCTTTATTAACACTAAGAAATTGAAAAGTTGCCAAACCTTGTGCTTGTTTAAATTCATTTTATGTACTGTATGTTTCTTAAGAAATGAGAACAAGCCACAAATAACAAAGCATTTATATTCATATACACGGTTGCATACTTCACATAATCCAGACATACAGCACTACAAGTGCTGCCATTATTATAACACAATGTTTTGAATAAGAATGGCCACTAGAATTCTTCCAGATAGTTTACTTGGTTATTCAATAACCTGAAACCTGATGAATCCACTGCAAAAATATTTCGTCAGGCATGTCAGTTCTCCCGGACTAGAACCAACATTAGGATGGGTGCCTCCATATAACTTTATCTCATGCTTTCACATAAAAAGATTTTTACAACTTAAATGGGGCATTACCATAAATTCTGTACTTTTCACAAACCTAACCTATTAGCAACTCTAGGATTAGGCATTCCAAAACCCTAAATTTGGTATTACAAAAAAAACTGCGGTTACAATAAAAGTAAAAAGTACAGTAACTATTCAGTGTAAGAATAAAAATCCAGTAAACATCAATATGTAATTATATGGAGCAGGTTTTTAAATAATTAGTTGCAATGACAAAACACACCTAAAACTATTTTTGTGCGGTTTCCACGAGTTTTGTTTTACGGAGTAACCAATTAAGATTTTTCAGAAAAAGTAAAAAAAAATTGTCACCTCAGTCCTCGAAAAGCCAGAACTTCCTATGGATGTTGTTTTGCCCTCCTGAGGCAAGTGATACAAATCCCTGAGACGCTGTGACTCGTGACGACTTATCAGGCTAATAGGATAGCCGCAGGTGATATTATTGCCTGCAGTAATGTACATATCTATTTTATACAAATATAAAATGCCAAATAAATTATTAATTACAGTAGATGGGTGACTTTCACAAACGTATGACCCTCTCATAATTCTTGACACATCCCTGGAAATCCTTCCATTACCACGAGTGAGTCAGTGAGGATCCCCCACTGACTTGGTAGGTTACAGGATGTACTTAAACAACAAGGTTATTCTAAAGTCCATTTCAACAGACCTCGTATTATCAGATTATTGTACAATGAACTACCCATTATAAACAAATTTTATATATTCCAAATAATATTTCTACTTGATCATGTCACTTTGTAAGCACAGAATACTACTGATCCAAGGTGACAAATTATGTTTCATTAGTCTAAGGGTCATTAATTCCTGTAAACCAGGTCGCTCTGTGGTGAGGCAATTAACAGCAGCTTCCACCTACCTTGATTTGACAGTTAATTTACTGCATAAGTATCATGGCAAGACATGAAATTATCCAGCACATCTCCAGAGAGTTTATTGATTTCACTTGAATTTTGCTGAAAATAAATATTAGGCAAAACTCACAGTGCGGATTAAGCAAATCAAAGTATCAAGCTGGGATGCACAGCATAATGCCTCATTATTATGAAAGCATCCTTTTTCCTTGTTACAGAACAATTGAAACATATCCCTCTGACTTGGACGGTAATACTAGAGAACAGGCAGCTCTCCCTTCCCATGGTGCTTTGTCCTAATGAGGCAGCCCAGACAGATCATCAGCCAAAGATTTTAAAGGGAAAGGCAGGTTGATGTATGGAAAGTAAATATAATTTATGTTGTAAGTAATGACGGAAAAACAAAAACACAGATGGCAGGTCCTTACTGCAATTTTGCCTGTAAGGCATAAAGATGACAGGTGTGTGCAGTCATTCAAATTTCTATAACCATATGCAACACTGCTAATGGTATTAGAACAAAAATGCAGCACCGATACATCCTGTCACACTGTCTGCAACTCAGTGTTCTATTTCTGCAGCAGTAAGCACAAGTCATCATTTTAATCGTTTGACAGCAGAAACTTAAAAGGACCAGAGTAGAAAAGGGTTGTCACAAAACTCCACTGTGCCCAGTGTAACACACACAGTGAATGGCTTAACTCCTAAATTAATCATGTGGCATCTACAAGAAAACATACCCACTGGCAGCAATGACAATAATCTATGTGAAGTTGCATCACTTTTTGTAAAATTAGCAGAATGAGTTCACTGAAATGTAATTAAGAAAACACTGAAACATTCATTCATATGCTCTGTGCCATATAACGGCTCTCAATATGCTAAACAAGGTCACTTCAAGATCACCTGCACCCGAACATGTGGGACATAACCAAGGGCATCTGGTCTAGAATGCGAGTTACTGTAGGCAAATATATCAATGTTCAAGAACTACTGAGGGATGCGTGCCTAAGTAGTTCTTGAACGTTGATAGATTTGCCTAACTTGCATTCTGGACCAGATGCCCTTGGTTATCTCCTACGTTACGTATTATACATGTTTTATTTTGCTACATTATGCATGTTTTTGTATACCCATTGCACCCACCATCAGCCCGCTCTCTACTGTGCGCATTGCCCTCTTCCCCTTAGCCATACATTGGCTTTGCACTGTACACTGGTTACCACACACCTAGGTGATCCACGCCCCCATACACTTCAGAGGATGATGACTTTCACTGAGCCGATGAAGTCATCAGAGCCCCATCGTCATCTATGGACTTCGTCACCCCCTGATGAAGTCTATAGATGACAAAACGCGTTGGTGGTGGCCTGAATCAACAACGCTGTGCCTTGATGCTCCTGACCCACGGAAGCTACCAACGATGAGAAAACTTATCCCGGTCCTTCATGTTTGTGGTATCCGTGGTGGATATGTTACTGGCAAGCTGATAGCGGTTTACTTTTATGTATGTGAGTCTACACTTTTAGTAAAGTTGTTTTTAGTTATTGCTTATCATTGCGCTCCCTCTCCATTTCTTTTTTACATGTGTGTGGGACTACTAAGCCACGGTCAGGCTTTGTGGAGATAGCAGCAGATACAGAACTACTAAGGAAGCATTTTGAATCTAAAAAGCCACGAGCTCCGAAACGTAGATCCATTAAAGCTTCACTGCTTCACGTGTTACACAGTCTCCGAGTGCCGCCCGTTATTCCGAGCATATCTAATAGGAGGCATCCCCCTCTCCGGGAAGGCAACGGGGCAGGAAACCCCTCCAGTGGGGGCATCAGGAGTGTCGGGGACCACACTACTCGTATATATATATATATATATATATATATATATATATATATATATATATATATATATATATATATATATAAATATATATATATATATATATATATACATATACAGAGCCGGCCCTAGCCTAAATGACGCCCTAGGCAAGATTTTGGCTGATGCCCCCTAGCACCGCCACTAGTTCCGCCTCTGACATAGCAGTCATCATTTTGAGCTCCTACCCGCAATATTTTAAATAGAAACAGTGCACACATTTGGTGCGCAGCCCAAACAGGGGTGTGTTCTTGCTGGGAAGGGGCATGGCCACACAATTTTACCCCCAATTCAAATTATGCCACACAGTAGTGCAACTTTATTCACATTATATCATGCGATGGTGTCCCTTATTCACGTTACATCACACTGTAGTACCACTTTACCTTATATATACATTACTCACATTATTCACATTATACCCTTAGAAAACAATCCTGAGAAAATATTGTATTTTAACCACCTCCATGGCCAAACTGCAACCCAGCACAAAGCAGTGTGTGCTGGGCAGAGGAGAAGAGCTGCAGCTGCTGCTGTCACTTAAGAGGAGGGGGCCCGGGGCCCCCACTGGGCCCTCCCATCAGATTTTGGCCTGGGTAATTTGTACCCCCTACCCCTTTCTCTCGGCACCCCTGATAATACCACACAGTAATGCCCCTTACACATGACACACATTATTAATTTCCTTCTAACCATAATGCCCCTTACACATTATGCCAACCTTTATTAATGCCCTTCATACACATAATGACTCACATAATGCCCCTTACACATATGTTGCACATTATTAATGCCCTTATACACATGACACAAATAATGCCCATTAAACATATGTTGCACATTATTAATGCCCTTATACACATGACACACATAATGCCTGTTACACATATGTCACACATTATTAATACATTTATACATGACACACATAATGCCCCTTACACATATGCCGAACACTATTGCACAACCAACCCACCCGCAGACAGCACTCGCACAGCCGCTAACACTGTGACCTCTGCCTCTGCTTGGATACAGATGTTTCCTCATACATCTTGTCTCAATAGGCCATGCAGCTCCTGGCCATTTCTGCTAACGTTGGGTGCCGTTTTTGCTGAAAATTTGTATTTTTTGCATTGTTATGACCAGCACACACAAGGAGCTTCCGATGATTAAAATGATATGCGGCATGAATATAATCTGTGTGCGACTGTGGCTGTACCTGCATACGGAATGCTAAGGTATGTTACAGTGATTTCCATGAATACACTATTTCTTATGCAGATACAGCCTCACTCACACACAGAATATAGGCATGCTGCATATCATTTTAATCAGCAGAAGCTGCTGATGCCCCATGGCATTCCAAATGCCCTAGGCAATTGCCTAGTTTGCCTATGCCTAAGGCCGGCCCTGTATATATATATATATATATATATATATATATATATATATTAATGATAGCACTCCATTGCCCACATGTTCCTGCAAAGAGAAGTCTGTAAGCAACCATACATTAGACATGAGATGCATGCAGTGATATAATTTTGCTCAACCGCTTGTCTCTGACAGAATTTCAGGAAACATACAGCGACTGTTCCAAGACACAAATAAGCACTTTGGCAGGTAACATGGTCGGCGTTTAGTATATCATTACGGACTCACAGCTATTAATTAAATTCCTGAGCAATACTCTGTGTGGAGTTCATATGCCCCCTCATGTTTGGGTTCCTTATGGTGCTCCAGTTTCCATGCGATATGGGATATGGATTGTAAGCTCCAATCGAAAGTGATACAGGACAATTGTACAAATAAATCCTGCAGTAAAGTATCAGGGCTAAAGAGCAATTGATTTACTGTACATATAGGGACAGATGCACTAAGCTTCAAAAGTGATAAAATGGAGAGTGATAAACAGCCAGTCAATCAGCTCCTACCTTCCATGTTACAGACGGTGTTTGAAAAATGTCAGGCAGGAGCTGATTGGCTGGCTATCACTCTTCATTTGATCACTTTTGAAGCTTAGTGCACCTGGCCCATAATCTGTGTATATTATATTCCACTGTACAAAGGGATTTTAAAAGTAGAAAAGCTACCTGCGTACTAAAACACCATTTTATCATGTATCCCTTTGCTCTTTCTTTGTCACTAGCAGTAAAAGTATGGCGGTGTTTACCATGGATAGATCAAGCACAATAGGTCTCATTTAACATCTTGTTTGGGTTGGCCGAAAGGTTAGCTTTCGCAGTCTACTCCTTACAGAAAGCTGCCAAAATAAATGTAAGTCACTTAGAGAAGTGAAAATATATATATCCCTTATTCCCTCTGAGAATTTACCAAGCGAATTGATGAGATTAGCTGCTATGAAAATGTCTAACACACTTTCTTGCCTACTAAAAAAAAATACTGTTTCCTTATAGTATCCGTGAAGCACAGAATTCTCACAACTACAGTACATGGCGTTAGTCCATGCCACATAGGTCACTGGGGTTGTTTAACGTTAATATTTCTAAAGCAACCTAGGAATTTTTTAAATCTATGGATAATAAAGATAATATTGATAATAAAACGTATACAAAATGAAAAGCACATTTTCCCTACCTACATCTACCTCTACCAACAGAACCTGTACAGTTCTGTTGTGCACAGTAAGGCCAGTACTGTGTTCTAATTCCAATGCTAAACAGAAAAAGTTATCACACAGATCTGGTTTTGGCTGTCTGCCCTGTTAAATCAGTTTTGTGGCTTAAAAGTTTCCTGCGGGTTTTATAAGACCACTGAAAAGAATTTATTCACATATATCAAGCATCAAGATTTCCACATGATTTTACAGGGATATTAGGTTAATAGACCCCTAAAAGACTTTGAACACTACCTGCAGCATATTTAAACACAAGATAAAATATCTGTTGAAATCTAGCTCCAGTTGCACTTACCACAAAAAACCTGTAGCCTGCCACACAAGCGATAAAATCATCATACACATGCATGGGCGTATTAAGGGCCTTATTCAATCCAGATTACAGGGCAAAAAGTTACATTTGGGTGAGTTATTTTGTTTCCGTGCAGGGTAAATACTAGTGGATTTATTTTTACATTGCAATTCAGAGTTCAGTTTGAGCACACCGCACCCAAATCATGGTGTGTACACACATGTACAATGTGCATGAGATTTTGACTATATAGTCAAAATCTCATCTGGATCGCATGCAGATCGCACAGGTTTTAACCCTTGCGATCCCGATGCGCACTCCCGTATCGCAGCCAGAAAGTCTTGGCTGCATAGACTATATAGTGCAGATCTGCACCATATAGTCTAAATTGCATGCAGATAGTCTAAATTGTATATATAGTCTAAATTGTACAAGTGTGTACACACCTTAACTCTCTCTACTCATGTTACATCTGTCCCACCTGCAGTGCAGCATGGTTTTTCCTATTTTGAGAACTCTGCAATCAGGTCTGAATTAGGCTCCAAGAGTGGAGGCAGTGTGCAGTCTGATACCATTTTCATATTGCAAACATGGGCCGGCGCCATCACATTAAACCCAGGTCCAATGGTGAACAGTCCTTATACATTTAACACTTTGAGTGCCAACATCTCTGGGATATATGTGCAAAATATCCACTAAAAATGCCAGCGTCGCTCACATTTGTTATTTAAATGCAAATACATAATGTTGTGTAAAAAGATTATATTTCCAATATAAGGTAAACATTACAGGTCATTATGATTAATACAAATGTTTGCTTGGTACTTTTCACACCTATTTTAACAAATTCACTTGGCATTCAAAGGGTTAAGCCAGAGATTCCCAAACTTTTTCGAATCACGGCGCCATAGAGCAGTGGTTCTCAACCTCAGTCCTCAACAGTGCACGTTTTCCAGGTCTCCACACAGAATCACAAGTGAAATAATTAGCTCCATCTGTGGATCTTTTAAATGGGTCAGTGAATAATGAGTGCACCTGTCAGGTGCCCTGGAAAACGTGTACTGTTGGGCTTACTTGAGGAACGCAGTTGAGAACCACTGCTCTAGACCCCCCAACAGTGCATGTTTTCCAGCTCACCTGCAGGTGCATTCATTATTCATGGACACATTTTAAAAGAGATAATTATTTCACCGGTGATTCTGTGTGGAGACCTGGAAAACGAGCACTGTTGTGGGGTACTTGAGGACCGAGGTTGAGAACCACTGCTCTAGAGCATCAAATTGTTTTCAAGGAACCAATAGGCCAAATGTTTGTTATTAAGAAATTCAGAAAAAAATATTAAATTAAGTAAATTCTGTTTATGTATCAATATTATGTGGTGAGGGAAAAAGGATTTGATTCTGTTTGTCCACATACTGTATGTTATGATTGGCAGCCACCAGCAGGCATTGGCAGCCACTGAATTGATCCTATTCCACCAACCCAAGGCATTCCTGCAAGTGTCATGACTCATCAGGCACCCCAGGGTACCTAGGCACACAGTTTGAGAAACACTGGGTTAAACACTTTAATAAAACTCTGGGCACCACATATGCTTCCAAATGACTTCCTATCCCTTTACACAGTACTAAGGGTTTTGGAAGCAATTAGTAACCAACGGGTTTAGAACTAGACTGTTAACTACACAATAGAGTCTGGCCATTCTTGATTGGAGACCCACTGTTCTAAAGATAAGTACATATGCCTCATTGTTGGTGTGGCCATTGATAGCAACCATGTCATTCATACCATCCAAGTACTCAATTCAGTAAGGCCAAAGTCACTAACAGCAACTGGAGTGACTACTAGAAAGCTCTGGCACACGGTTTATTTTTACAATGGATATTAAAATTAAAATGTATTAATTGCTTGTTGTACAGTATTCATAAGCATGAGGGAGAGGCAGAGGGAGAGGGAGAGAGGATGGCGAGAGCAGCATCTCTGTCGAACTACCTGTCACAAATGAACCATAACCCTGATCTGGTTATTGTCCTTACACCTCCCCTATGTCTGGTTTTACAAATACTGAAACATTGCTGTACTGGAGTTTTCCTTATATTTTTGGCAGCGGACTGTACCGAATAGCCAGAGCATACGTAAACACTGCACATTTTAATAACTCCCCTGTGTTAAATAATTGATTTTTTGCAATAAATGTCACTTAAATGTAACAGAAATAAGATGCTATCTCTAAAATGATGTCATGCCTACATTGCCGGACTACCAGAACCGATCCTAGAATGGCCACTGGATAGTAATGCAGGAGTGGTCCTGTTTGTCCTTGGGGCAGTCAGCTGCATGCTGAGTTTTGCAGCCCAAGAGAGAATAAAGGAGATAAGGTAGTTAAATGAAAAGTTTAAGATGGAAAGGCTGCTGAAACTGCCAGTAATTGCACATCCCAAGGGCGTATTTTGTTCTTTGCTGATTTCCACAAAAGAAGCAATGTCAGGAAATTGCAGGCATTAGGTGACTGTCATGATATTAGGAGTATGTCATGAATCAGCTGCCACCAAAATGATGTTACATTGTGAATACTACTCAGATGAAGACTGTGCAGAATGTCAGTTAAGTGGAGAATTTTCAGTGGCAATTTCTGAAGAGCACCACTGGGATAGTCTGAAGCCAAAATGTTAATCTAGAATGCTGTGAGCTACTCCGCAGGGGGCCTGTGAGTTGAACATAATACCCTGGAAAGAACAAAACAAACACACACACACACAAATGTTTTTGCTGGCTGGTGAATGGAACGACTAGCTACACTGTCAGGATTGTAAATAAACACATCCCTTTGTAATACGTATAACAACCATTTCTTGGTATGAAGTCAACATTTAAAGACAGCACTACTTGTTGTTAATTGTACTGCCTTTACCTAAATTAGTGTTCATTCTAGCACCCGCCATCTTTGGAAACCCATGCAGTTCCTGTTCCCTGCCTGGGGTGTCGCTGTCTGCTGTGGTGTTTCTAGCACAGGTCTGGTTTGCATATCAGTGTTGATATACAGACCACACTGTGCTAGAAGCACTACAGCATACAGCGACGCCCCATGCAGGGAAGAGGAACTGCATGGGTTTTCAAAGATGGCGGGTGCTAGAATGAACACTAATAAATGTATTGGAGGATAATATTAACAATACTTCAATACAAAAGTTGCAACGTATTTCTATTATTTGGTGGTATCTTGTTGGGAGGTGTCCACAGATAGCACAGCACATAATAGAGTTAATGGAGAGTTAGAACTACGGGCCTTATTCTGGTTGACTCTTTGGAAATGCGCGTTCGTTCGGAAATGCCTGAACAGAACGCACGGCGGACATTCTAAGAACACACGCTCACAGGTCGTCCGCATCCATTCAGACGGACTCTCTAGGAAGAGGGATTGTCTTTGGACTGCATCCAAACGTGCGTGTGCGGTGGGAACTCAAAGATTCTGCACGGTCTTACTGCGTCCGAACGGATGGGAAGCTGACTGTACGCACCGAGGTGGTGTATTTGCGCAAACCTCAGTAATCTATTTGGAAATCATGCTTCAGCAACATGACACCCTTATCCAATTATGCTACCGCGTAACATATATATTAATTTTAATCAATTACGTCCTAATTGACACTTAACCACATTACTTGCACTTTAGATTAACCCTTACATCATGTTAAGTTTTATTACTTCATTGTTGCCCCATTACCTGTGTTTTATGTATGCATACTATATATTACTTGCAAGCCAAATGCAATCAATCCAAATGTTCAAATTGTGTTTGCAGCATATATTGAAGTATTTTGTATTGTCCCATTTAGCCAGCAATGCTTCCAATTGAACCTGTGAAAAGTGTTTAATTAATCACTAATGACTAGAGGAGTGGATTGTATTGTGCTCAGCTGCGAGTGTTTAAAGGTGGGGGCGTACTAATTGGGCAATCCAAATGGCTAGCGCATGAACCATTGCCCCCCGAGAAGTTAAAGCTGCTTATTGAGGCTGAAGGTTTCTGCCGTGTTGGTTCACTTGCACTCGGTGTCCAGTCCGAATGCACGCCTACCACTGTTCGTGCACTCCCACGTGTACACCCAGATTTATGCCCAGTTTTGCCCACTTTGAAACCGCGCCCTTGTGTACGCCCACATGACGCCCATATTTCCCGAGGGAGTTCAGTGGACATTTGTAGACGGTATAGCTGAGAACGAGTGCGAATACACTGCGTTGCACATGCACATTGCTTGCGCATGCAGCTAAAAATCGGCATCCGAAAGAATTCGGAATGGACCGCACCAACCAGAATAAGGCCCTATGTCAGGTTGTGTGGCACAAATTGTTAATTTCACATTACGCATGCTCAGAACATCAGATATATTTACAGAGCTCAGGCAACAAGTCCCCAATGTCCTCCAGTAAATTGGTCCTGGTACCAAATTAAAGCCATATACCCAATCTTAGTCACTTTACAAGGTTCCAAATTAATCCAATATCATTATCTTTAGAATAAAAATGGATTTGGATGGATGGAAATAGAGAGTGAATGATTATATACGCATATGCATTTGCTGCTGCGGTTCCTATGCAGCTAATGTGTGAAAATGCTGTCGCCATCTGGTCATGTTTTGAGATGCCCAGTTCACTGCGAGCGGCAATGCTATGGTAACTTGGCATATGCAACCAAAATGCAATGTTCCTTTATATCGGCACTGCATAGATCTCTGAATCAGTCTCTGTGTACCAGGCGTTAACACACACATATATCTATATCAGGCAGAATTACAGGATTACAATCCGTCGACTCCGACATATTCAAATTGCTGATAGACCCACCAGATATCAACCAGCTATGCACAATGGCTCTCCATGGATAGCACAGCTGATGGCAGAGTAAAGCAAAGCACATGGAAGGGAATAGAGTCCTACATCCTATTTTTGACAGTGTAAATTAATTTTTAAGACCCTATCCCACATTTCAGGAGGTATGTTCCATTCATTGCTTCTCTGCATAGTGCTCATCGGTGAATGGACTGTGATATTCACATGCCACAGTATGAGTAAATGGGACATATAAAAAGATAGTGTTTCCCTGCATCCTCCACTGCAGCCTGGTGTGTGACACTTGGGCTCTCATATGCTTTAATCCCACTGATCTACATTTGTAGTTTGGGGAGAAAAATAAATAAACAAGGAAATATATGATGCTGTATTCAATGTTATGTTGTGTACACACGGTACAATATGACATTTGATTTTTAACTATATAATCAAAATCAAATCGGGATCGCATATATATCATATGGAGATAGTCTTTAAGCTTTCTATACCGATTCGATGCCAATGCGCACTCCAGTTCGGCTGAAATCAAAAAGCCAAATAGACAGTGCAGCAATGATTATATAGTACAGATTCAATTTAGATAGTATGAATTGTATGCAAATAGCACATGAGTTAGCAAAGATTGCATAGCAAGTCGAATAGCAAAGTGTGTACACACCATTAGTCGAATAGCAAAGGAATCTCACCGTGTGTACACAGCATAACAAAAACTGAACAAAACCCACAACAAACATTTATATATTGAATTTTTGATTGTTGTAGCTGGATATTTTCTAAGATTGTAAAGATCATGGCGGAAACACCATATACATGTATATTATAACATATATATATATATATGCTGTAGGAGGTTCTGAGGAAGGCAGTACGCTGCCGAAAGTACTTAACCACTTCAATACAGTTGTATTGTATTTACACAGTCTCCGAGTGCTTTCTCTATTGGAAATATATGAATTGTTTTGGACCCAGCACCGGAGCAGTTGCTGAATCAGAGTGCCGGCATAAGGAGATATATATATATATATATATATATATATATATATATATATATATATATATATATATATATATATATATAAAATTTATGTTATTAAACAGAACATAAATTTCTAGCTCAAGACAGAGGGAAGTCACAATGCGTTTTAAATAATACAGCAGACAGAGATTGACTCAGAGTTTCCACTCTCCAGGGAAAAAATACCTATATTCTGGTTTTCTTTAGTCAATGTAAAATGAGATTACAGCACGTTCTTAAAAACCTGATGAATGCAAGCACTAAAGATCATAGAAGTGCAAGGCAAATGATGTGACTTTCTGCTAGCACACAGTGTGTGACTGTTACAGCCGCGTACAGTCTAGAAATCATGAAGAATATCATGGGAAAATTTTAGAACTTCCTAATCCCAGTGGGACTTCTATTGTTCTTTACTTCCGTTACAGACCTCTCATTCTCACCCGACAACAATAATTATATGAAAAGTTAATAATTGCTCCTTAAAAAGCTCTCACTTTTAGCTGGGTAAGAATTTAGGTCTCAGCATTGAGAACAGAGGCCATATTTTATTTTTAATAACAAATAAAAATTAGCAAAGAGAGAGCATACAGTAAAATAACTTAAACAGAGGTGTTCTTAACTGAACAACAGACAAGAACGAGCAGAAAATGGTCTTCCGAACAGTCAGCTGTCCATGTCAGAGCATCACCATGCATTAATCATTGAAAATGGGAGCTGGATACACACTATAATATTATCTTTCCAATCTATCTGGTTTGAACGAATCAATGAAAGTCTGGAAATGTCTGAACAATTTACAATCAACCATCTGCTCCCATCTGAATAAATTGGTTATACCAAAAGTATTTAACCAATTAGTCTGACCATTTTTGTCAGTTATCCATGTTTGGGGGCTAATGGCCAATTGTGATTTGCTCCCAGAAATTACTAGATTTTCATTCTAACCAGTCAGATTGAAAAATTTATCTTTTTTTCACTTCTGAATTTTTATTGAATATGATAGCAAAGTTTACATGTCAATAAACATTTTGATTACATTTTTGGTATTGAATTTGTTAATCAAAGGTGTGAAGGGTAGGTACAGAACAAGAGGGGTGACAGAGGGAAAACGGGGTTGGGGAGGGGGGTACAGAAACAATACAACAATCGTAGAAACAGAGCAAATGAAAACACTTACAAAATGAGCAAATAGAATTTCATGTCCCATTGAATATACAGCTAAGACTACATGGTTATATACAGTAGCTAGGGCAGGAGAGGTCCACTGTTCTATGCTTTGCCCAGGGTAGCCACTTTTTGGCCTCCTGGGACAGCGGGGATGAATTGAAATGTAATCCAACCATTTCAAATCCAAAATGTGATTGGACAGCCCTTTCAATATCTTTGATATGGGGAATAGTAGTTGTTTTCCAGTTACGGGCTAGTAGTCTCTTAGTGGAGGCTAATATATGTTCAATTACGTAATTATCAGGAGTAGGGGCCCTGTCTGGAAGCAGGTGGAATAGTGCTATCTTAGGCTTTGGCGCTATCTCCAAACCCAAAATGTTTGATATTAGTTTAAATATTTGTTTCCATAGTTCGGATATTTTAGGGCATGTCCAAAACACATGATAAATTGAACCTATTTCACCACACTGACGCCAACACAGGTTGGATATCGTAGGGGATATTTTATGTAGTAGTGCTGGGGTCATGTATAGCCTGTGAATACATTTATAATCTTGTTCTACATGGGATATGCACTTCGAAATTCTAAAGCAGCCCTGGAATATTGATTGGCATTCTTCTTCTGATAGGACTGATCCTATGTCCATTTCCCATTTTGTTAATAGGATGTGTTTCATAAATTGTTGTGGAGTGACTAAAAAGGCATACCATCTACAAAATGCACCTTTATTATTGATTTTTCGAAGGAGATCAGCTATGGGTTTGGGTAATGGCATTATGTCCTTACAGGGGGTGGAAACGCTATGTAACCAGTGGTGTATTTGTAAAGATTTATAAAATTCCTTCCAGGACAGAGTGTATTTAGATTGTATCTAGGAAAATGACATTAGTTTACCAGAGTCCGATAGATCCCCCAAATTGATAATATTGTGCGATATCCATGTGTCAAGAGACAGCTTGGGGATCACACATGACAATCCTGTCATAGACAGGTTTAAAGATGGGAGGGAGACCTCCGGAGTCCGGGATGTCAGGGTATGCCAGGCCTTACATACCGCTTGGATTACTATTGATGCCTGCATGAAAGGTTTTGAAAAGTTAATCTTATAGTGTGTATCCAGCATCTCTAGATTCTGAACAAGTTTTGATTTTAACTGGATGTTTAATTGGGAAGTCAGACGTAAGAAAAAGCTATGGCAAGCCAATTTGGGCAGGAGCAGCTAAAGTGGCTATTTATGGAGAACGGTTTCTGGAAAAAGCTGAATTTACAGACCAGAGAGCCACATTGTCTGAGTAGGCATCCATCCCTTTTACTGCTATATCTCATAATTTAAACATAAATCTAAAAGTGCAGACATTAATAGTTTACTGCAGCATATTAAAAAATAAAATAAAAAATAAAGTTACTTGTAAGGATTATGGATGAGAACCAAGAAAAAGTATTTGCCCGTATATTACCACATTCATTATAAAAGTTACCTGTATATTACTGCATGCAATATAAAATACTTCTGCTTACATACAAAGCCATTAATCTGACTATACCTGACTATGGCTTCATCACATAGCATTTTTTTTCAATGGCATGTGATACATTACAAATTCCTTTAAAGCTTTCTTCAATCGGTAAGAAGAGGTGTGGGAAATCCCACCATCTGCACAATTCTGCTGTTATTTATTCCCTGAACCCTACACAGCAGAATTCAGTCCAGACTGCAAAAATACAGCACAGAGCTTAAGTGGAATAAGGAACATGGCTCCAGGGAAGAACAGTTTTACATAAGTTGAAAGTATTTTACTCAACATAGAATACGTTTTTCATATGACAAGAAATAGTATAAAATATTTTTTTCAGATCTGCATATCAAATTCGAAATCAAATTAAACAGGTCATGGTCTGATTGCATGCAGACGACAAGAATGTTTGGCATCATATTTGTCTTCATTTCAAGCCGACACAATAAGACTATAATTTTAAAAACAAAGGCAGAACCCGCCATGGTGTGATCAACTGTAGCCTCTAATAAGCTATGTATCCATAAATAACCTTTTCAAGGATGGCCTCCAATCACTGAAGTCTGTGTTATTTTTTTTTATTATTAGCCTATACATGTGTTCGCAACCATGCATTATGAACAAAAATTACAGTACTAAAGAACTAGCAGATGTACAGTACCTCTGATTTAGATGACATATTATCCTCCATATCTGTATCGTTAGGATCTACAATATCTTCAAAAGGGGGCAGCGACACCTTCTTCTTATCCATAAGTTCACTTTCAATTTTTACCTTTCCAGTTTTAGGCTGAGATTTGTCTTTCAAAGTTTTTTTTTCAGAGGACAATATAAGTAGTGAGGAGTTAGAAAAAGTTTTAAGCGAGGACTCTGAGTTACTTTTCCTCCGTTTCCTGGTCAGCGGGTCCTCAGATTCCATATGACTCGGCCTCTTACTAGAGACTTTCTTTTCTTGTTGATGCCCACTTGATACTGTAAGAATATTATTGTTCTCACACCTGGGCTCTTTTGACATGGGCTTCGGTTCCTTAAATGCCATTTTAGGGACAATTTTTTCATCTTTCAGTGGTTTGTTTTCTTTGGGTTTTTTTAAAGATTCTTTGGAATATTTAGTATGTTCCCTGGATGGTTCTTTGAAGGCACTTCGATGCTCTTTTGAGTCTTTTGAGGATTTCTCCTTGTGCTCCTTTGAAGATTTGTGTGGTTTTGATAAGCTAATGGTGTTGCTGCTGCTGTTTACACTAACCAATTTAGTTGGGTCCTAAAAGAGACCAAAGAAATGTAATTTTCACAAAGTAGAACAGTGCAATAGAACAGGGGTGCTGTGGAATATACTTTGGGATTGTTACGCCTCCCCGCCAACTGCCAATCTCACAAAACTCCTATGTGGCTTACCCCAGTAGTACCCGTTTGGTGAACACCATACAAGTAAACGTTCACTGATGTATACAGCAATATACCCAAGTAGTATACCCAAAAATATTGAGTTAATGCACAATTCATTAATTCCTAGGATTATTTAGCAGCATTGGAAAAAATTACAGGCATACATTTCATTTTATAAACTAAACCTTTGAGAATATGACTAGATTTTCTGACTATTTTGTCATTACATTTATTGACAGAACAATCCAAATTGTGGTTCCTTTAATACAAAATAATAATTGTTCAACAACGTAGTGAATGTGACCGGTTGAACCAAATGGCATGTTGTAAGGATATCCTTCAAATACAAATGTGAATCTTATGTATACGAGACCCTTTCCATATCCACAACTACCTTGCATGAAAGCATATACAATAAAACCACTAAATAACTTGGTTGACCTATATTCCCCTATACATCAGTCTATGGAGAAAATGTAAAAGCCTTGGGGGTTGCATCGGAGACAGAACTCTTTATAACTCGCAATGAGTATTTAAAATATTGTTGTCCACATAAATTATATTATTTTAAAACATTTTCCCCAATACAGTTATACCTATAGTCAGGGTAAGGCTTCTCAGCACCCTACGAAAAACATCAAACTACTACCACCTCCCCCCCTTCCATACTTTCCTAACATTCCAGAATGGAGGCTACCAAAATTCGAACGGTCCTCCCAGCCCCCTGCTTTACCTTGAGGTCCCCAGGAGTTGGCAGCAAAATAGGGAAGTATGCCTCAAGGGAAAGTATGGAGGTGAGGGATTATAAGCTCCACAGCCCCCACCTGCATTAAGTACAACAAGGATCCTCAGACATCCTTGATTTTTTGATAGGCAGACTTGGTGGCTCCCCCAGATTCTGCCACCCTAGGCAGCTGCCTAAATCGGTCCTGATTATAGCCTAACAATATATTTTTTTCTGGGAGGATGTTCATTCATGGCAGTTATATAGTTAATTATTATGTTATTCGTGGACATTTCAGATGCAGTTTAGATATCTTTCTAGGCCAAACAATTTTCATGCAAGTTTCTAATGTGTTTGTTCTATTAACTTGCAAAAATTACTGGTAAGGCTGGCGAGCTGTCAGATACCACTCGCTGGGTATTAAATCTGGTGGGCTTTAGTTTAATCTCCATTGCAAATTCCACCAAAAGCTCCCAGACAATTATATTCCACTCTATAAATAAAAAAAAAAAATCACTGTAACAGGGCTTTACTGCATCCCTCTAACGACCATTCCAGCTGAGTACATGATATGCATAGAGGACAGGCCTACCATATTTCAGACATTAGAGCGCTACCTAAGGATTCTCCGGGGATCTGTAAGAGCTGCAGTATCCACATCTAGAGCATCCACAGAACACGCTGGCTGGCAGTGCAGTCAAAATTCTAGCTGCAGTTTGCAAATTCAGATACCCTGCTAGCCAGATGCAGGAGCTGGCATGAGCCATGGCGCACTGTGCCTATCATTCGTTATGCTATAGCTACGCATCATTGATAGTGTTCCCGCTAAGCTGTTTTAGCTTGGTGCTGCGCCCTGCCCGATTTTTAAAGGGCAAAATGCGCTCTGCCCCGCTAACAGAGCCTGCTGCATCTCCCACCGGTGTGCCCTGGGTAAGCCCAGTGCCGCCGTAGATGGCGATGCCCGGTGCTTCCCCGGCAGATCAGGGACTTGGTCACGGCCGGGCCTGCCCCCTTTAGTGAGGCCACGACCCGGAACCACCCCCTTTAGTGACGTCGGCAGGCCCTGTCTGCCCCTCCTATGCTGCACCCGTGTAGCAGCGCCCTGCCCCATTAAGTTCCTAGAAGGAAAACTAATTAAATCTTAGTTAAGGATTTTCCCCTCCATATTCAGCAGACATAAGGCTCTTAATGCATTGTTTGGTAATTATAGTGCTCACCTTGGATCCATGAGATGATTTGCTCTTCTTTACATCAGAGAACGATAAGGAATTACTGGGGAGGCTGGGGAGATGAAGACTAGTGCCTGAAGAAAAGGATGACCCCTCTGACATAACCATTATCTAATGCCAGAAAAAGAAACAAACCAAAAGGGGAAAAAAACATTAGGTTGCATTAATACAAAAACAGCCTAAATATTAACTTCTAGCGAGTAGGACCATATCCACAACAAACTTTACAAAAATAATATTATACACAACATATATTAATTTTCTAAGGAACAGTAATGTACTGCTTTCAAAGTTAAAACGAAGAAAATACAGTACTTGTTACTGTGGAGTATAATACAGTGCTGATTTATCTATCGTGTCCGCAATCATTGTTGCTTCTAATTTCAAAATTTTGCAAACACCAGTAAATCAATAAAAGATCATGAATAATGACTATTTTACTATCTCTATATACATATCTCTATAGCAATCTGCTTTATCTATCCCAAAAAATCAGTTCAATGGAGATAGTGACACCTTTGCTTTCTGATTTTTCATTGACAAACATTATTTCATGAACAAAATTGTTAAAAACAATACTGTATAAAAAGGACCATCAGGCTATGTGTAACACGTATATGAAACACAAAAGCACTTTGTATTTAAGGATTGGGTCACAGACACAGAAATGGATATGGGAGGGTCGATATGAAAAAATATTTGTAAAACAGCACAGCACTGGACAATTAGCAATCATGATAAAACATACAAAACAGGTGTGTAGATTTATTAAGCTCTGTGAAGCGATAAAGTACCTATCTGGTTTTTATCACCGGCCAATCAGCTCCTACTTGTCATTTTTCAAACCAAGCTTGTAACTTTACAGGTAGAAGCTGATTGGCCGGTGATAAAAACAGACACTTTATCACTTCACCAAGCTTAATACATCTGCCCCAGTGTGAGATAAACAAACAATTGCAGGTTTGAAGCTAAGGTTAGAAAGGGCCCTGCTAATAAGGAGAGAGTCCAAAAGGAGAGGGCAATGTAAACACGGTTGACTAATGGAATTTGGTGTACAAATTGTGTCTGTAGATGTTAGTATAGAAGAAAGTTTTGGAAAGATTGAAGGTTGGAACCTTTGTTTGATCAAGTAGAAAGGAAGCTCTGTACAGAGAGACCAAAACAGGAGAGGTTTTAGAAACAAGTAGTCCTGGTTATCAGAGAGACCTCAGTCAGACATGTACGAGATCGGAATACCGTGGTAAAGTTTTAGTAAGGACTGAATTTGGGTTGAGTAGTTTTGAACTTGATTGTGGTGGTTTTAGGGACAGGGCTGGCTCTAGCATCAGGCAGCTTTAAGAAGTTGCCTATAGGGTGCCAGGATCTTGGGGGGAGGGGAGACCAAAATTAAAGAGGTTTAGGAGTAAGATATCATTGTTGTACTTAAAGCAAGTGGGGGCTGTGGAACTTCTAAGAGGCCACCTCCACACTTTAACTTGAGGAGCTTGTTGTATGACTTACTTCCCACATTATGACCTCCGTAGTATGCCTAACACAGTTGCCTCACCTGGTATGCTCATGGATAGAATGAAAAATTCATAGACCAGATGGTTATGGTGGGATCCTACTCAAAGCATTAGGATGCGGTTATCACTCTATTTTGTGCCTCTTCTTCAAGGTGTGACCTATTCCACCCAGGAAATTCCTACATGGTGCATCCAAGATGGCTTCCTCATTTGGTACATCACGTGGATGGAATATTTGATCCATGGACATTTTAAGTAAAAAAAGTCTGCATCAATCAAAATGCTTATTGTATGCTTGATGCAGTGAATTACAGCATGATAATGAACAGCACCTGGTGTCCCCTAGTAAAGTTCAAACGTATAGTAAATTTAGACCTGATCACTTCTATAAGCAGTTAATTTGCTTTTTAGCCACTAATGTATACATAAATCCAGGAAGAATGGATTAATGTGTACATGTTCCTTTAAGTCCTGACATTTTTAATAACATATGTAATGTTTTAGTAAGCAGAATAGCCTACTTCATGCACCTGTAGCTCCCGCACACTGGTTGTGAATGTACATTCTAGCACCCAAACCGACCAGGATATATCACAAAGCACTTTTTCAATGCAAACCACTTTAGCACTGCAGTAAAAGGTTTGATGATACTGTCCAGTGACGTCACCGGGGCCCGTCGAACATGCAGTTGCTGACAATATTGAAAGGTTTGACTGCATGTTCAGAAAACATAGGTTATCATTAATGACCCACAGGAATGTGCATTGTTAACAATATGCACGATAATATCAACGATATAAAGTAATTATCGCTCTTATCATCTGCCTTTACCACATAATATGTACCCAGCTTAAGTGTAGTCAGTTGTTTTTGCGGAAATGTTTTAAACTATTTTTACCGATCTGCAAAGACATCTTTGCCAGTGCATTTGAGCTGGATTGTTTCTGTTTAATTTACATTTGTTTACATATTTCAGACTGAGTACGGAAACATAGATGATAAATGATAAGCAACATAAATATGCAAACATAATCATTTGTTTACTGCTGTACTGACTTGTGTTTAATTAAAATAAGATTCATGCCCCAACTGCAAGCCAGTTATTACCAGGCTGATGCTATAACGAAATCTATTCTTACAGTATATTACTATGTATTAGAACATCTCAGAATCTCACGGTGTCTGTTTAACCCTTTGAGTGCCACCATTGCTGTGAGAGATGTGTAAAAAGCTAAATAACACCAACGTTGCTCCCACGACTGTTCTTTTTTTGTGTGCAATATTTAACTTAACGTCAATAAATTGACTTCAGATTGTATGCTGGCAATAACTAAAGTGATTCAAATTCCTCGACTACGACCCTGGCATATTTAGAGGATATTTTGCACATCTCTCACAGCAACGTTGACACTCAAAGGGACAGATACACATCAATTCTAGTTGTGTAGGTGCTTTTCACCAATACTTGATGGAGAGCTAAAAGGAGAAAGTAAATCTATGGAAAAATATAGAATGTGGCAGGACTAAGGTTTTAATAGGCCCCAAGGCAACTACCTTGTGGGGTCCCACCAATAAAATTGTTCCGGACAAAATGTTTTTAAAATTAATTTAATATGTAATTATGCCCAGCATAAAAAATATGAAGTTCACAGTATACCACATAGAAACCTCAGTTCAATTCCCTGTGATTGTAGCATGTGTGTACTATGTGGGGACCCTCACAACCAACTCACCAACCTTGTTTGTTGATCCTGCACTGCTAAAGACCAAAAAGTAATTATTTTAAATAATTTAGTATTATTTTAAAATATTATGGTAAGCGTGAGCTATAAAGCATCGCAATAGCATGCAATAAAAGATCACTATTTTTAAGGAGATTAACTCTTTTTGATACTGGATTCTACTTTTTATAGGCCAGCAATGAATCTTTCACAGACCCTTAGGGGGATTTTCTAAGGAACATCAATCTCCGGCGAGCCTCTCCCGTCAGGCCCTATTCAATTCTGTCTTCCCCGACAGCATTAAGCAGGGTATCTCGGCAGAACGAGCCCGACATCACAAGCTGTCGGGCTCGTTCTGCCGAGAACGGCCGGAAAGTGACGAGCTGCCGGCTGCAGCTCGCCTCTTTCCGGCCGCATCTCACGGCCACGCCCCCTTCCCGCTCCCCGGCAGGTGGGACATTGAATCCCGCCTGCACGTTCTCGGTCGAGCTGACAAAGAACAGGACTGGTTCACGGCGGTCGTGGAGCGAGAAGGGGGAATGGCCGCGAGTTGCGGCCGGGAACAGGCGAGCTGCAGCCGGCAGCTCGTCACTACCCGGCCGTTCTCGGCAGAACGAGCCAGACAGCTTGTGATGTCGGGCTCGTTCTGCCGAGATACCCTGCTCAATGCTGTTGGGGAAGACAGCATTGAATAGGACCCAGCGGGCATCTCCCCGACGGGAAATGCTCGCCGGAGATTGAATATCCCCCTTAATATTTATCAAACAGTAGTCTCTTTCCTCAGAACACAAATGATGAGCCACTATGTAAAGCCTATAGCAGCTATGGCTTTTTACAGGGAAGCATTCATCTCGAAGGCTGATGTAAAATAAAGTGGCTTGCAACATACATTGTATTGGGAATTTTCTGGTAAAGCACCTTGTGTTTGTTCACCTGTTCCTTTCCAAACAACAGGCACTCTGTTTATCTCTGTATTATGCACTAAGAGCCAGTTTTATTGCAAGTCAACAAGGTTGTCAGTGACATATTGATAAGAGAATCGACTGTACCTGGCTCTGTTAGAAGTGGTTTTACTACTGTAGGTCAATGTAACAATTAAATTAAAATAGTAGAAAATAGGAAAATTGTAGGGCAGGGAAAGAACTCTATAAAAAAAAACTGTAGCAACACTGACACCTATACACTAAGCCAAAATCCAGCAACCTCCAATGCATATATGATGTAAATTACAGCTGGACTTCTGTGATTTCCTAACAAAAACACAAACTTCTAGTAGCTACTATGAAAAGTTCTGCTAAAGAAGTCGTATGTTGTAGGCCACTCGACCACTCTGCTCTGCACAAGAGCTGCATCTGTCCTCTGAATGTATTACTAGCTCCCATTCACTATTACAGGACTTTCATCGGGTTGAGCCCACCCTATGGAATGCCTTCCCACGCACAGTAAGACTCTCCTCTAGCCTCCAACTTTTCAAGCATTCCTGAAAACTCACCTCTTCAGGCAAGCTTATCATATTATAGTACCACACATTTAACTCTCTGAGGCACTAATGTATCATATAGCTTCCCTTCCAGATATGCAACTTGGTGGGACTGCTATGCTATTACTGGTGCCTGTCCTTGTGTTTCCCTCCTATGTCCCTAAGATTGCAGCAGGGCCCTCCTACCTCCATGTACATCTGTTACCAGTTTGTTCTATCAAGGTCTACAATTGTAAAGTGCAACGGAATCTACTGCGCTATATAAGAGACTGTAAATAAATAAATAAAAATAAACATGCAGTCTACAGTATTTATAATAGACTGTAAGCTCCACTGGGGCAGGGACTGACATGAATCATCAAATATTCTCTGTAAAACACTGCAGAATATGTGTGTGCGTTCAATAAATAACTAGTACTTTATATTATAATTTATATATCTTTTATCTAAACTAAATAACGTAACCAGCATTACAGAATAGTACATTTCTTACATTTTTAAATTGAACCTGGTAATGTTGAAGGCTACACTTAACATATTTAATGACCTCCTATACAGATTCGGACATGAATAAAAGTGAGTGGACAGGTAAAGACAGAAGCCATTACAGGTCAGATATTTTTTACTGTCCATTCCAAATACATATTTTATTCTTTTATTGAATCGTTTGGATCATTTTTTGTTTTTCAAATTTCTGTTAACACAGTAAATACTTGTTTCATTTATAACATTTCACTTGGTAAGGGGTCTATATAATTGTTAAGTTTGTCCCAATAGATTTGACACGGTGTGATAGAGTGTGCTTTCTACTTCTTTTGACTGTACAATAGATTTTGAAGGTCCAAGGTGACCAATGTTTGAAGAAGTGAGCCTTTTACTTTATCACATTAATAAATAGTGTTATGCTCTTAGAAAGTTCTCAAACAGAGCTTTTGTTGGCTGTGAGTGCTGTGCGTTCTACAAAATGACAGGTATACTCACCCCTCCGGCTTTAAGCAGCTTCTTCCTGAACTCCTCAGTTGGGTTGTTAAAGGTGAGTTTCTCACAGCGGAGGTGGTTCACAGGAGGATGGCCTTCAAGGTGAAGAAATAGGTCATAGTCAAAGCGAACTTTCTTAGGTTCTTCCTATGGAAATAAAACAACCCAGGGATGCAGTCAATAAATCTGCATTACTGAAGTTTATTTTTTACTATATTTCTCAACTAGCTTGTTGATACATAGGGAATGTCAAGGAATACAATAATTACATAAAGTAACCATTCAAGACAGCAGAATAAAAATAGTAATCAAATGATATATAAACAATATTAAAATAAAGAAAAAATTGTGCTGGAGAAAAGAGTTATGTAATACATTTATTGAAAAACAAAGTCATGAAAAGTATCTACTTTGCCCATAAAACCGTTAACTATGTGGAATGTCAAAAGTGAAAAATATATTCTATTTGTAAACGGTTTCAAATGTATCTTAAACTACATAAACAAATCTAACTATTGTCAGATTCAGCATGAGACACAAATTGCTGAAAATTGCAATAGGTTTATGAGCACATGCACCAGTGCCATACCCAGCACTTAAACTACAATAGCACTGCAAAAAATGTGATCAATGTCTAAGGCATGGCAACTCAGCTTTGCAAATGCAGCAACTGACCATGGTAAGGCTGTGGTCTGAACAAAGCAGTTGTGTCTGGACAATTTCCAGACAGGGCTGTGGCGGCTGCATGATGTCACCCTCGAAACATGGCTGCCTGGCAACTGGCTTTGCAAAAAAAAACAACCTGCAGCATAGCACCGAATGTAAGCTCAAATGGTGATCTATTGGGTGCCTGATGATCTCCCGACAGTCATTTTACCAATGTTGTAATCCTGATTGTTAAAACTCCGACATTCGAGATTCCCGTCCATGACCCACATACTGACAATAAAATAGGTGGTGAGCGCAGAGAGCCACCAAGCCCGCAACGTGGTGAGCACAGTAAACCCGCAAGGGGCTTTGTTGCGCTCGCCCTGCTGTCTGAGTCCCGGGAGTCGGAATTCCGATGTCAGATTAATGACGTAATCTTGACTGTCGGTGCGCTATAACCTACCGAAAGTATTTACATTAAATAAAATAGATTTAGCCTTGGTTAATTCGTTTTTTTGCCTCCAGCTAAACTATTGTACCATAGCTGTTTATAGCAAGTAGTATAGGCTAGACTAATGATGTAACTTTAAAGGCACTGGAATAACCAATTCAGCCTCAAGCAGCAAAAAACCAATGCCTGGTTATGATCCTTGTCCAGCACAGATATTCATTTCAGTCAACTGCAATTTTTAAAAAAAAGGAGAAGGAACTGGGCAGGGAAAAGGAAGAGTGACATTTGTGTGGTTGTTGATGGCTATGACTCTTGTATATAATGCCAAAGTGGTTAGTAATGAGGGCTACAGATAAAATATCCCCTATGTAGATGTAACATATATTCTGTTAAATTGTCTGCAACAGACTGCATGAACTAGACATGCATTTAAGACATCCAACTGGACATAGTAGACATAGTGGTTGGTGTTTCTCATATGAGAGGAAAGTTGTTGAAGTGGTTGGAGGTATCTGTTGCTCTGTCAACATTGGACTGTGCAGGTGGTAATGAATCATGGCTGAGCTCACAAACTTTTAGAGAATGCAAACTGCTGGTGTCTGCCTAGTGGGTGTGTGAGACAGCAGTAGCCAGTTTATTTGGGATATCAGGAACAGTATTAAAAAGGTAATGATTGCATATAATGTATCTGTAAAAACACCATGATGAGCTAAACACCAGCTTCTACAAAACTGTATACTGAGTTCCACTGAGGACATTGCGGATGATTGTGACTAAGAATAAGACAACCACCTCAAAAGAAACAGCAGAGGTTAATTCCTGCATCCCACATCCAGTATCTAACAGTGAGGTGGGAACTCCACAAGTACGATATTCACGGGTGAGCTGCAGTTGCCACTTGTAAACCAGGCGAATGCCAAGTGGAGAGAGTGGTGTAATTTTTTCACCCGGTTCCAAAAAGCATGATGCCTTTACTGTTGGCAAACACTGAAGTAAGCGTACGATCAGGACTGCAAAAAAAATGGTGACTCCCTAGGGGTCTGATAATGTGCTATGAAGGGCTCCAATTTGATCCAGCAGTTGTGAAAATGGGAAAGTCATCCCCAATAACCAGGAAGCAAAAAAAAAAAAAGGGGACACAGCGCTAATTATTAAGGATAGGTCAATAATTAAACTCAAGGGATGAAAAATAATTAAAACCATTTATTATAGACACAATATAGAAACATTATATGAAGCATTGCAATATAAGATCAGGACTGAAGAAATGGATAGAAGGAACCTTTAGCGCACTGGGTAAAACTTGACACAATATTTATTCCATAAAATTGAAGTTTATTCCATATAAAAAAATGCAGGATATATAAAAATACACAAAATAAAATGAATCCCTCCTTACCCAGCTGAAGAGGTGGAGCCAGGGATGGTAAGAACAGAGTGTTACAAAAAGATATGGGCTCACCCTGTAGGCTCCACAGGTTTCTGGGCTGGGGACAGGTCCTCCTTGCTAGTCTGCAATCCTGGGCCTTAAGACTAGCATGCGTGCTACAATCTCTACTGATAATGGCAGAGCCGGCCTTATCCATTTTGGCATAAACATCTATTTGCAGTCTTGCGGGCGGAGGCAAAATCCAGTGGCGTGCGGTGGGGTGAGGCTCAGCCTTTCCTGTTATACTAGCGTATATGCTGGAGTTTTGAATTTATAAAGTATGTCAAAAATACAAAGAATATATAAAAAAAAATCTTATTTTTATTATTCTAACCATTTTTATAGTCAAAACTGTGGAGAAAAAAGTCTATGGCAGGTGAGGCAGTGCCTCACCTGGCTACCTTTTCTGCACATCTCTTGTCAAAACTCTGCAAATCTCCAGCAGTGTATACTGCTGTACATGTGTATAATGTCGGCATGTACCTGATGGGTCATATATTGTGGGCATATCTGGCTCTGGTAATTTCCTGGGACGCTTGAGCCATTTACCTCACCACACGTCCCTGGCAAAATCATCCGATGGTGCCAACCATCGGATGATTTCTACAGTGCTCGCAGATCTAAGACACCTCTCTGATGTATATAAACATTTTAAATGAAAAGATTAAAATGTACAGTATAAAAGGGCCCAGCTTACCATGGACCTGGGTCGCAGCCAGGAGGGCTCAGGAATTGCTGGCAGGAGAAGCAGGAGCCAAAGGAGTAAAACAGCCTGACAACGGCACCAGAGACACTGGTGTCAGCGTCCTCCTAGCTGTGCGACATAGCGCATGCTCCAGCCACTGGGTCACTCCATAGAAACAAAAAACCTCAATTTGTGAGCTGTAGGATTAGTTGCAAGCAATCTGGTCTGTGATCGGCTTTCAGCACAGCAGCAAGGCTCAGCAACAGCATGTGCTGGCAAGTGTGATGTCATGGCATGTCACAACAAGCGCCAAGGGTGCAGGAAGATGGGAACAAAAGCTGCAATGAGCGCCAGTGGGGTAGCAGCCTTGAAAAAGCTGCCCCTAGAGGCAGTGAAACGCGTTTGAAGCTGCTACTCTCAAGGCCGCTAACTGCCATCGCTGCACTGTGCACCTTTTGGATCCATCCAGCCGTCTCTATTGCCTTACATTTCGGAGAACTACCTATTTGGGAAAAATTATACATCTCTTTCCACAAAGTCATCGTGATTCCTAAAGCAGAGAAAGTTCCACCTACTTCACCCAACCAAGATCACAGCTTTTCATGCAATCCTAAATGGATATAAGACTCCAAGGGGACCCGCAGTGGTAAATATATCTACCTCCAATAACACCTTTTTGAATCCAGTGGAAAGCTAACTCATTCCCTCTAAGAACTGCATCGTTCCAAATTGGGACATTATTCAGGCGGTATAATAGGAGCGGATCCTAACCAATATTTACTAATATTCACACAGTGGCGTATACAAAGGGCCGTATATGAGAGATTTTTATTATTCATTACCCATTATGTCTATGTAATTTTTTATTGTGATGTGTATGTACATTAAATGTTTTTTTACTTTAATTCCTCATTGGTAAGCGCTACTTTCTTCTTTTATCCTTTTTTCTCTATCTAGGGACCTACTCAGTCCCTCTAAGTAGCAGCTTCACTTTGACCTCACATCCCACAGCAGTGTCCTCTGACTGCCTTAGGGTGGTCTTTTTTCTTGCTGCCACCACAGCCTTGCACTCTGGGCCGTGGCAAGAGTCCACTCCCCTTATTATGGTTATTATACCCACAGCTGCTTCCACAGCAATTCCATACAAACATGAATTAAGCTCTATACACTTGTGTGTCTAACACAGCCACTAGGTCCAGAAGTAAACGCTTTTGAGATTGTTTTTTTTTATATAATTAGCTAAGGAGAACTTGGATTTATGATTTTATATAATTAGCTAAGGAGAACTTGGATTTATGATTAAGGGCCAGATGTATCAACCTTCAAAAAGTGATAAAGTGGAGAGTGATAAACAACCAAACAGCTCCTATCTGTCATTTTTGAAACCCAACCTGTAACATGGCAGTTAGCAGCTGATTGGCTGGCTGTTTATCACTCACCAATTTATCACTTTTTGAAGCTTGATACATCTGGTCCATTAATCTGAAAGATGTGTTGATGAAAACACTAATCACCAAGCTGCAAATTAATACACGCTGCCAATAGCACAGTTTGGAGATAGAAAGCATTTTAGTATCAAAAGAGCTGACATTTTGCTCCTAAAGAATAGATCAATAGCTGCACTGAGAAGCCAATGAATCCATTTAGCAGACATTGATAGATACTCTTTGCAAAAACTGCCTTGTAGATATGTCAGCAGTATCCCTCAGGATCAATGTCATGTAGAAGGAAATTAATAATTTATGAAATTCTATATTTGAAGCAAAAAAGTAAAAAGAAGCTGATCTCCCAAAATGTTAAATTCACTTTTAATAGGAGTTTGATCAGCTAAACATCAAACCAGAGCTAGATGTTTTTTTTTCATACACGGCAAGTGTGCTTCTTGACCATAATGTACAGTATATGAAAATGTAAAAGTTATTTACAATACCGAATGGGCCCTTTTTGGTCGCATTCCACCATTTAAAAGCATTTATCCAAAATATGATTTACCGGAGCTACAGTACAGTGTTCCATCTTACTTAGCATATCCCCTGCATGTGCTAGCGTACACCGATGCTGTTTTATAACCTGTCGGCAGCTTGACAGCCATCAACATGCTGCCTGTATGAAACAGGGAACTTGCTAAATACGGCATCGGGTCATAGAACAGAAAGGCTAAAAGTGGTTACTGAGAATTTCATGGGGGGGAATAAAAAATTAAAGAAGAGATTACATTTTACCCTTGGGTCCATTTATGTAGTGTGGAACATGATTCACTTCCGTTTACCCACATATTTTATAATTAGAAGCCACAAGCACTGATATTACCTATTTCATTGGCCATAAATAATTTGAATTGGTTCTGGACCACCTACCTGAGACACCCTTTCAAGTGCTCCGAGTCACCTCATGGAGCCTAGGCGCACAGTTTGGGAACCACTGGATTAATGTTTCAACTATTAAAATAAACCCAATGTTTATAATTGTATTAGCTTTTAGATGGTCACATAAAAAGTATGGTAAAAAAAAAAAAACCTCACACACAATCCCCAAATAAATTTACATTGATTATATATATATCTTTGAAAAGGCCTCCCCAGGCTCTGGAAATATAACTTCTGACACTTCCACTTTTGTACTGCTCGACAAATGATGACACTTCCACATTCATTGTTTATTACACTTATTTGACTGGACACTCACAACTAAAAACCGATCTGATTCTTTCAACGTATTTATGTTAAGATAACCATTCTGAATCTAAATGAAAACCTGGTATGATCTATAGTACCTGTTGCACAGTATTTTATATTTCTGTAATACATTTTCACTGATGCCTTATTACAATAAAAAAACGAATAAAAATAAAGTATGGTAAAAAAAAAAATAGCCTTCTAGTTAGGCCCTCTTACCAGTCTTCTATATACCAGTATTCTGTGCTTTACAATTCGGAACAAACAGCAAAAAAAAACAATTACATATGTGGGTGCTATATAAGTAATACACCTTTGACAATACTAAAATAACTTGGCTTATTGTTGGGTCGATCCGTCAGGGCTCGGTGTGAAAGGTTCCCTGAAAAATAATTGGGTCCAATGACCCAGGTTGGTCCAGGGAATGATCCGGGCATGCGACTCAAGTTCTAGGTAGAGCATAGGGAGAGAAGGATCACCGGCACTTGCAGTTAATTTTATCTGCAAGTGCTGGCAGAACATTTAACACTGCAGGTGAGGGCAACTGTAAACAGGGCTGATCCAGGAATTACAAAAAAAAGTCAAAGATGCAGTATAAATTATTAATCAGTGTAACTTTGGTTTGGTGTATAGTAAATAGTAGATTATAGTTCTAGGTCCCAAAAAATATTTTTAAAACATTCAGACTTCTACTTTTCTAACTCGATTTGACCCTTTCAAGTCCAACATCTAGTTAGGCTCAGCAGCCCTAGCACTAGTAGCAGATCAAATGCTGAGCCACTTTAAAATAAGAACATTAACATCGTTCAATATAGACCATTTTTGAATAAAATTTAAAACAATTACAATTAATGTAAACATACCAGACTGTTTGAATTGCAAAAAAAAAAAAGAAAAATGGACTGCAAAAGGATAAACTTTTTTAGGGAACTGCAGTAAACCACCACTTATCCAATGTAGTGATATGTGCTATCGAGAACTAGATATGGAGGGGACTAAAGCAATGGTTCATCCATGTGATGGCAAAAAGAAAATGTCTGACTGCATCGGGGTGCTGGTGTTGTTAACTGCAAATGTCCCAAGGCTGCCTACGTATTAAATACAAAAGCTCATAGAAGTAATAATAACCCCTTGAGGGGTGTGTTTTTCTGGGGCAGGACAAACCTACCAGGGCAGGTTTGTTCTGCCCCAGAAATAATCACCACTAAATGGGCTGCCAGGTTCTCTTCTGCAGCAGCCCCTGCTTTCGTGGGGATGCTATTGGCTTCAGCTGTTTGCAGCAGCTTGGGGAGATTGGGGGTAGTTTGGACGCACTCAGGCGAGCTCGGGTTATTCATGTGTTTAGGTGGTTATGCTCTAAATCTGGCCAGAACTTGCCCGAGCAGGGCTGGTGCAAATGATGGTGCGAGCAGCGGCATTGGGGCCCCGGTGATCTGTAGTACAATTTTGAGAACTTATGAAAAATAAAACAAATCATGTTAAGTGTTGTGCTCATAGTATATATGTGTGTGTGTGTGTGTGTGTGTGTGGACAAACATCCTTGCAAGCTAAATCTGTGTAAAATAGACCAGGAACAATACTTTTAGAAGATATGCAGAGATGCAACTCAATGTAAACAAAAAAAGGGGGGGGGGGGTGTTAATACCTTATTTTTAAAGTAGACTTCTATTGGCAAAATGAAACCAGCATAACCAGATTCTTCTACTTTGTATGGTGGGTCTTTGCACACTGAAAAACAAACATACAATAAAACATTAGTCACTCTAGAATAAAACTATACCTAGTCAATGAGCAGTTACACAAACATTTCTAAAAACAACACCAGCATCTTGAATATTAAAATGGGCAGGATTTGATCCTAATGTAGATCACAGAAAATATTTTTAGCATGTTTATTTATACAGATCATTACCACATTTAAATTATTATATAAAATGAAAAATTCAACATTTACCAATTTATCAGGCGTTTTGTACATAAATCATGTAAGAACAGACTGAATTTTCAGTTATTATTCTAATTGAATCGGATGGATGCGTATATCAGACAGGAACCAAGTGTTCTTAGCCCCGCCTACCGTACGGATTGCTCACACCGTCCGAATGCGGTAAGATGCCGCCTGAACGGATCGCGAGTGGATGTTTCATGCGAACACCTCCTTCATCTGTGGGAACCTCCCCCATCATCCGATGGTCGCCAAACATCAAATGATGAACCGAGTGCTCAGGCAGCACCGAGTGCTTCAGACCACTCTGACATTTTTCCGGATGAAAGCAGGGATGTGGGCGGGCAGCTGACATCCGGCTATGTCAACTGTCCGCCCCCCACACGTGCATCATGGCCTCATTACCATACGTATGCCCATTGTTTTCATGGGAACGCCCATGAAACGCAGGGCATATGCATATGTAATGAGTCCAATCAGCCCTTTATGCCCCTCTCCACCCCGATCATTTTCTGCATGGACCTCACGCCGTGTTCGTATGTGTGAGGCGTTCGCACATGCGCAGATACGCCTCTGCACATGCGCAACCATCAGCCGTCCGTCCGCATTCGGAGCCATCCGACTCAATCAGAATAATGGCCATTGTGCAGTCTGAAGAAGGGATGGAATCTTACCCCTTTCACAATGGAAAGCGCTAGCAAGCCGGGTACAAAATCCCAGCTGCAACCTGGCTTGCTAGTGCAAGCCGGGTTGCCCGACCCGGCATAAAGTCGGGCGGGTGGCATAATCGGGAAGCAGGGCCTGGGTGCAGCAGGGAGAGGTCAGCATTCCCCAGGGGCATCTTTACACTGCAGTGAACGGGATCCAGGTTGCGCCGACCCAGGATACCCGTTCACATTGCCCCTGAACCCACGACCATCCCGGGTACAACCCCAAGACCCGGGATGAAATCCCAGACATGGAGCAGTCTTCCAGAACTCTTTCACATTGAACAGTTTCCTGGATTGTTGTGCATTCATGTCCAATAACCTGGTATATATTTGTCAGTGTGAAAGGGGTAGTATAATAAATAGGGTGCATTTTGTGTGGGCATCGGTGCAGTGCACCACACAAACCCTGCACCTATTATATGCCACTGGTCTGGTGCTATTAACCGAATATCAAAACCATTGTGTCTGAAGGGCCCCATACATCAGCAATTAATTGTGACAATTTTCAGATATGGAGATGATTGCCACAATTAATTTTAGATGTGTGGGCTCCCCCTTTTAGCAATCCCAATCAAAATCGCCAATCGATTGCTTAATCAGGTTTTTAAACATGCTTAATAATCTGGTATTATCTGCAGATCTTTTTTATATGTGTGGGCATTCCCAATTCGTCTTCTTCATCTATTTACATTATGAACAGCTGAAATGACAATCGATTGGGCAATTTCCAGATATGAAGATGCAATCTTTAGATGGAAAAATCAGCCGATCACTGAAATAAATCTGTAATGTGTGGGCAAAGTCAGATAGATTGTAAAATCCATTTATCTGGCCAAAAAATCCCTGTATCTGGAAATCCATAAATTGTGATTGCTGATGTATGGGGCCCATTAGATGGTGCTAAGGGATTGTCAGATATTTCCCCAGCAGCCTTGGGGGTACAGATGTCCATTTCAAAATACTTCCTTGAACAGCAGCAATTATAAAACAAGAAGGTATTAATGGGTGAATGTCAGAACAACCATTAATTGGTTCTTGCTGCAAATAGCATTGATAGCAGATGTTAATTAATAAGGCAAAAAAGTAGACATTAGTATGTTACAAAAACCAAAATGAAAAACAAAAGTATTTCTAGTCTCTGTTATATAGCACAAGTTTTACCGTACAGAGAAATCTCTAGGGGTCAGGGCCGGCCCTAGGCATAGGCAGGCTAGGCAATTGCCTAGGGCAGCAGCCTATGCCTAGGGGCAGCATTGCGTTAAGCTGGGGCTGGGAGACATACCGCAGGTCACACTCGTACTGTACGGTAGTGGCTCATGCGCCGCAGCAGCCGCCCCCCCCCCCCCCGCCCGCCCCGCTGCCCTCGCAATGATGTCGGGCGCAGGCGCAGCTTAAAGTTTTCACATCCGCCCGGCCAGCCGCGGCGCACCCCCACGTGACACATGTGGTGACGCAGGCGGCAGGCGGCTCAGTGCTCGCCCTCACATCCCACACTCTGTCCCACCTCCTCCAGCCGCCGCGGCGTGTGCTGGGAGTAGTGGAGGAGGGACAGCGACAGTGAGCCACGCAGCAGCAAATGGAGTGTATGGTGGCAGGAGAAAAGCCACCATCATCAGCGCCTGTGCCTTGCCCCTGTGATTCTTCCAGCCAGCCAGTGTAACTGTGAGTCTTGAGTCTGGGGACTTGATCTTGATGCCTACACTAATATATATTTATATATATATATATATATATATATATATATATATATATATATATATTGCGTTTAGCACCTGTTTCTTTAACAATAAAAATGTCATAAACCAGCATGTTATTTTTTGTGTGTAAACACTAAATTTTGTGGTGGTATCATCTGCTAGGGGGCATCAAAAAAAATCTTGCCTAGGGCACCAAATTGGATAAGGCCGGCTCTGCTAGGGGTTTACATTCCTGAGTAATTAAATTATTTCACTAATTCTCCACATGGTAAATTGTCTGGTAATGCACAGAAATCCACTTATGCTGCTTTCCCACTGCAGACCCGTTTAAGTTTACAGGTAATCTTAAATGGTATTTAGCATTCCCACTGCAGCAGATTACAGTTTCAAATGCCATTTAAGTACCATTCCCATTGCAGGTAAAACGTTTTAGCTCTTCAAAACGTTTTTACAGCACAAATGACACTACACAGGCAACAACCAATCAGTGGAATTGTTGCCTGTTAACAGTAAGGATGCATTCCCATAGCATCATTGGTGCCCAGTGGTGCCTGTAATAAATAGATTGCTGGCATGTGCCAGCAATCTATATATTACTGGCTTATGATTCTCATTGGTGCCCAGTGGTTCCAGAAATATATAGATTGCTGGCATGTGCCAGCAATCTATATATTACTGGCTTACGATTCTCATTGGTGCCCAGTGGATCCAGAAATATATAGATTGCTGGCATGTGCCAGCAATCTATATATTACTGGCTTACGATTCTCATTGGTGCCCAGTGGATCCAGAAATATATAGATTGCTGGCATGTGCCAGCAATCTATATATTACTGGCTTACAAAATCAAACATTGGTGGCCAGTGCTGCTCCGTGTGGAGCAGGACGGAGGGAGGCGGGGCATGTGGCTGGACCCGGCCAGCGTCGCTAACGGCATCCAGCCGCAGCAGCAGCCAGCCGGACACAGCGGGGCAGCGCGCCGTGGACAAGTGAGTATGACAGGAGAGGGGAGGGGGGGGCGGGGGGTGGCAGCGGGGCGTACCGCCGGGCTGAAAGTGGTTAATCTTTCAGCCCGGCAGCGTACACACACGGAGATGATGGCTGAAAAAAACCAGCCATCATCTCTACCGTTTAAGATGCATTCCCATTGCCTCTTAAACGGTAGATTACCGTGCAAAACCCTGCTCTGAAAACGGGTTGAAATACCGTTTAACTTTAAACGGTATTTCAACTCTGGCGCTTTCCCACTGCAGCCTTAAACGGTATTTTGCCCTCAAAAATCGGCAAAATACCGTTTTAAGGCTGCAGTGGGAAAGGGGCATTATTGTGTGCATTAAATACAACCCTTACATTTAACGTGCAGGTAAATTCATTAGATTTTAGAGCTAAATCTGAGAATTCATAAAAATCAAGTGGTTATCGATCAACTGCCCATGCACAGTCACAGTCTGACGGATAGGAAGCCAGCATTTCTGGACAGATTACTCTTGTAACCCCAGAGACTACAATTTACTCATCTTTATTTTTCCATTACCTACTCATGAAAGTAAATGGGCACACAAGAGAGGAGCCATAGCTTTGTATGCCCTCCTTTTAAATAACCCACCACAAATTGTAATACTACGGTCACAAAAATGTAATTTCTCAAAAACACATTTAACCCTTTGAGTACCAACATCTGTGAGAGATGTCCAAAATATCCACTAAAAATACCAGCGTTGTTCACATTTTTCATACAAATAAAAAATGTTGTGTAAATAAAAAATTAAATAAAAAAAGGATATCTTCTATATATGATAAACTTTACAGGTCATTATTTTGAATAAAAATGTTTGCGTGACAATTTTCTATTTTGAGAAATTCACTTGCCACTCAAAGGGTTAATTGCAATCCTTCAGGCATCTAAAAAGGGATAAGTGCTACAGAGTCAGACCCTCCAATTCACATGGATTCCTATAGCAATAACTAACTAACTAACTAACTAGGAGACTACATTAATGTCAGCCGTGACCAGCGCTTCCACAAAAAGATGCCATGTATTCAAATTTAACTAAGGGCAACAAATAGTTTGGCAGTTCCAGGTCTCTCTGCTAAGTAATATTTTCAGATAAGTGCATAAGGCGTAAATTTACTAAGATGGGAGTTCTACTGAAGATGGGATGTTGCCCTTAGGGACCAATCAGATTCTATTATCTTCTAAAAGGTGCTGAATAAATAAGAAGTTGAATCTGATTGGTTGCTATAGGCAACATCCCATCTTCATTAGAAACTCCATCTTAGTAAATGTACCCCTAGGAATATAACATTTTGTAAGTGAGAGGTTAGCAGAAATGTAATCGTTAGGAGGAAAAAAAAAGTTATTTGTTCAGTCTATTCTATTCAACAGTCTCAAATGTGAAGGCTTAATTATATTGGTCAAGGTAAAAACGTGTATTGGGCTTCAGGGAAAAAAGGATAGCAATATTTAACATTCTAAAAGGAACAATCAGCTCTCTATACTGTAGTTTCACAGAAGAGTGCAGCATGAATGTTTTTTTCTAGAGGCTTGTTCAGACAGTGGGCTGAAGCAACGAACCTTGCATTTTGCAATATTTATAAGAAAAAAAGCTAACAATTCACAATTGTTCAAGTAAATGCCTCCTGGAATACTTGATCGAGAAAATAAAAAGGTAACTCTGAATGCACAAAAGCAGTAGGGTGGCAGAACCCAAAAAGGTAAGGTGCCATTGTTAGCAGTGAGGAGAAGATGGTGGTGTAAGGGAGGGAAGGAAAAGCACATAAGGAAAGAGGGCCCAACTCAAGAGTGCTTACAGTCTGTTAAAACATAACTTGAAGAACGATAGAAAAAATATTTTAATAATTAAGACTATTCTTCCACAATTAAAAGGAAACTAAACAGAAATAATGTCTATCTGTATACAAATTCAATGTTAGCGTTACAATTAATGTGCTAGAAAGTTTCCATGACAACAGATGTACAGTACTTAGAATTTATACTTCACACAAGGTTTGTTACTAGGAAGACACAAGGCCGGTTACCATAGGTGCTTCCTCACCTTTTTACAGAAACCTTAGAATAGACCTGTCAGTGTAAGTATATTTGCAATATCTCAATGTTCTGTGCTTATTGGATTAGTGTTCTCCCACTACAAAAGACAACATTGGCCTACAGGGATAAATACAGATGACTGGTGGTCAGGATTCTGTCGGTCAGAATACAGACACCAGCATCCCGAAGGAGGGAATCCTAACAGGGGTCAGGTAGGTATACTTAGCCTTCCCTGCCCCCTCTAGCACTACCTTGCACTGTTTTAAACGGGTTGATCCTATTTTTAGATTTCTACTGCAGAACATTGCTTTAAATCTGTTATTGTGGTTTTTCCTGTGCTATGTCAAGAACTTAGAAATATTGGGGTAGTGTTACTGCTCTTGTCTGATTAGCACCTTTTGCTGGTGGGGGAGGTGTATTGGGAGGGGCAGCTAATTCAGGAGGGACATATGTTTCTTTAGGCTGATATATTGAGTATTGGTTGGGACATCAGTTCTTTAGGATGTTAGGGGTCTAGTGTCAGAAGGGTCTAGTTATAAAGGGTCATCTTTAAATTAATATCAGCGTTATACCAGCATTAAACCGAAGAAAACCAGAAGGAAACCAACAAACCATCATTACTTCTGAAGGACTGCATTATAACCACAAAACTCAGGAACAACATGTGGCCTTAACACACCTTTGCCATGAGAATACCTGGACCAGGCCCACCACCCCTATTGCTGAGAACACCAGGACTACCTCTCATGGTGAGCATGGAGCTGTAAGGGGAAGCCCCAGGGCCAGCCTATGTAGCTATACTTCCCCCATACTTGAATGTGCCCCCCACTTTCTCATAACCACCTGTACTGCTCTCATTAGACCAAGACATTGATGATTCTATGAAAATTATTTCTCAATATTTCCCTTTCATTAGTCCCCTGCAAAGATGTGTTGGTGACTTAAGACTTGTGCTTTAATCGTGTTATGTCTAGTTCTGTGTACCCTGTACACAGTCTAATGTGTTCTATGTTCTATGTACGGTGCTGGTAGGTGCAATCACCATGTGGCGCCACTGAAGGGCTGCCTGAGTGCTGCATTAGAGTACATCTAGTGTATATATATATATATATATATATATATATATATATATATATATCAGCACGAGAGATCACTGAGAAAATGCCTGAAAATTGTGCTGTGTGTGGGGCCCTTAAGGCTGGAAAAACCCTATGTAACAATAATAGTTGTACAGTATATCGTGTTCTAAATGCACTGTATCTAAATACAGAAAGCAATTTAGAAAGTATTCCACATCATCAAGGTATAAAACTATTACCTATGTATAACTTTAAACACACAACAAATGTAACCTATGATGGGAGAGATTTATCAAATATTGGGAAAGATAAAAAAAGAAAAATTGCCCATACCAACCAGTCAGCTTCTGTAATTTTACAGGATGGGCTAGAAAAATTGTATTGCTTTTGACAGTTTCTCTCTACATGACAAAGGCCCAAGGTACCTGAAGCCGCTCTTGCTTCCATACTGCCCCCCTCCACCCCACAGCACCAATTGAAGACTGCGATCTGTTGATAAGAGACTTTTAGAAGTACCTAGAATCCCCCATAATTCATCTAGGGGTAGAGTTATAGCCATGCGGCTCCGACTCTATGGGACTCACTTCCCCACACAGTTGTAAAGGCCTCCACTCAAGCATTTCCATAATTCCCTTAAGAATCTCCATGTCCTGTAGTTTATAAAAAGCTTTTCTTTACTTCATTGTTCTGGTACTTTATTATGCACATTCTATCTGCTAAGTGCCTTTAGTCCTATTGGAGAAAAGTGCTATATAAATACAATTATTATTAGGGTACTTGTTTCCTAGCACGGCACCCCCGATTTTGATCAAAGTGCATCTTATCGCATCGCATGCAATATAGCTGCATGCGATGCAATGAGATTTTAAATTGTACATGCACCCTGATGGGTGCTTAAAATGTTAAATGCACCCCCATTGTCAATGCCAACCCGAAGCGTGGCGAGCGCAGCAGTACGCGTCCTCTGACCTTTTCATACCCCCACTATCCACGTCAGCGAGGAGTTGATCTTAGATAGTGTGGCGAGCACAGCGAGCCCCGCGAGGGGACACAACTACTTTACATGCATTCCTCATCCGCTCGCCACGCTTCGGGCTCGTATTCCGCGTGCGCTCACCACGCTTCAGGCTTGCTGCGCTCCCCACACTATCTAAATGAAACTCCACGCCAACATGGATAGTGGGAGTATGAAAAGGTCGGAGGACGCGTACCTCCGCCCCTCGCGGGCTTGCTGCTCTTCGGGTTGGCGTTGATAGTGGGGCTGGTGTTGACAATGGGGGTGCATTTAATATTGTAAGCATGAACAAAACAGAGATAAATGCCAGTCGCACAGGAAATATCATTTATATATGGTTTAAGTGGACCCTTTTTGTTTCATTTATTCTGTGTTTTTATCACATGCAGAAAAATAAGGGTGTGCTACCATAAGACATGGAATACAAGCAAAATTTTTGAAAGAAAAAGAATGTCTGTTGTTGGTGCACCAGGATTAACGATACGATAAGATTTAACTTTTATTCAAATTTTGTAAAAAAAAGATTGCGAAATAAAATCAAACACACAAACATATATATAGACACGGACTGGTGAGAATAAAAAAGGATAAAAATCCTTGTTCAGTTGAGCTCCCAGTTTGTTTTAATGGTTTGTAGAACAAATTGATATCTTATCACAAATCCCCCAGTGTGTATGCAGCAATATCCACGGGAGGAGCCCTGTTGGAAGTGCTGTTTATCCCACAGTATTAAAGTTTGTGCTGTATATGCGATAAACCTGCTAGATATCTCCCATTTAATCACTCTACCATGAGAGGGGATTGATATCTATTGCAGGCAAAGAAACCTATTGGAAGGCAGGAGACGGCGTTTTGTATATAAATTGCCGTATTCCTAAATGCGGCAAAGTCTGGGGATTATACCCAAATTCCGCAATGCTAGTTGCCTTTTGGTGTGGTGTGCTGTCCAGCGTTTAAACACCACATTGACAGGTAGAGGGTTCCGTGTACAGCGGAGACCCGTCAGCGCATCGTACATAAATCAAAATACATTGGTATGTGGGGAGGGGGAATTGGGAGTCAAAACTGATGTGCGGTCGGCGCACGCTTCGCAAGAGCTCTGAGGAAGCTCTTGCGAAGCGTGCGCCGACCGCACATCAGTTTTGACTCCCAATTCCCCCTCCCCACATACCAATGTATTTTGATTTATGTACGATGCGCTGACGGGTCTCCGCTGTACACGGAACCCTCTACCTGTCAATGTGGTGTTTAAACGCTGGACAGCACACCACACCAAAAGGCAACTAGCATTGCGGAATTTGGGTATAATCTCCAGACTTTGCCGCATTTAGGAATACGGCAATTTATATACAAAACGCCATCTCCTGCCTTCCAATAGGTTTCTCTGCCTGCAATAGATATCAATCCCCTCTCATGGTAGAGTGATTAAATGGGAGATATCTAGCAGGTTTATCGCATATACAGCACAAACTTTAATACTGTGGGATAAACAGCACTTCCAACAGGGCTCCTCCCGTGGATATTGCTGCATACACACTGGGGGATTTGTGATAAGATATCAATTTGTTCTACAAACCATTAAAACAAACTGGGAGCTCAACTGAACAAGGATTTTTATCCTTTTTTATTCTCACCAGTCCGTGTCTATATATATGTTTGTGTGTTTGATTTTATTTCGCAATCTTTTTTTACAAAATTTGAATAAAAGTTAAATCTTATCGTATCGTTAATCCTGGTGCACCAACAACAGACATTCTTTTTCTTTCAATAATATTGTAAGCACCCATCAGGGTGCTTGTAAAATTAAAAATCGCATCGCATGCCATTTGCTGGCATGCAATGCGATGCAATATTTAATTGTACAAGCACTTCTGTTAATTTAACGGGAAGATCGCATCGCATACCACTAAATACGGTATGGGATGGGTGCCGTGCTAGGAAACAAGTACTAGTATTAGTTATTAATAATAATTAATATTGTTAATATTATTATAATTATCATTCAACAGTTATTCAACAATGTCTCGAAAGTTACATTTTTAAAAATGTGATAAAATTAAGTTTGCTTGATGCATAAACCCCATAGTCACTATACAGATTGACATGGGTCCACCTATTCTAGTGACTACCAGTGGTTCCCAAACTGTGTTCTGTGGCACCCTGGGGTAACTTGGATTGGTGGTCCAAAACCAATTTTTTTTTTTTAATTATGGTCAATCTAAGAGGTAAAATCAGTGCTTGTGGCTGCAAATCATAAAGTATGTGGACAAAAATAAGCAACTTCTTTCCCTCAACACTGAAATGAATCTAAGGATAACGAGAAACAAAATGTACTTAATTTAATATTTAAAAATTTCTCAAAAAAAAATTAACTTTTGGCCTACGGATGCATATTCGAGGGCACCGTGAATTGAAAAAGTGTGGGGACCCCTGGACTATACAATGGAAAAAGTAAATGAAAAAACCTTCCTTATAAATAGAATGTGCTTGCTTTCCCACTCCAAAGAGACAAGCAGGGGTCATGTTACCTAGCACAAAGCTTGGCTGTACTTTATACAGCAGAGACTTATCACACTAAGCCTTTGTTTTATTTAACAGTAACGGAGGGGCTGGCAATCTTCCCAAAATGTTTCATAAAGACCTGGTTTATAAAGTAGAGTATTTATGGGGTTTACTGAGATTACCCCTTATCTGATAAGAGAGATGATCAACGTGAACATGTCTAGAAGTGGAGTTCAAATTCATACTCACTAGTCGGGCATTCCTGATCTGATAACAGTTAAGACTCTCAAATCACTGGCACAACAAACTCATCAATGCTTTAAACTTTATTGTATGAACTCAAGTTCTTTCCCAGTGCATATCAGAATAAATGTGTGAAAACTACATATAAAACTGAGTAAAAAGTAGAAAACTCCCCACAAAAAAAAGAGGACTTTACCAAAAAGCAGTAGTTAAGCCCCCCCCCCCCACCCCCCACCCCCCCCCCCCCCCACACACACACACACACTAGACTAAAAGGGCTTTCTGAGTGATATCTTTTAAAATATTCCCTAGTGTGTACACTAACTATCATTAAAGACCCTTCCCACCTACTGAACATGTGGGTGATTTTGGCTGTATAGCCATCATCATCACTGTGAATGAAACCCCATTAATTGGATTTGGCTACTCTTGTAATGATCCGTTTGTAAAGACCTGAACACCCTAAAGGCCCATACACACTGGGCGACTAAGCTGAAAGCCGCTTAAAAAAGCATGTTTGAGTGGCTTTCAGCTCAAAGCCGCACAGCCGCCCCAACGATGAATGGTGAGCGCTGCTGCACGCTCCTGCATCATCGGTAGGAAAGCCATTCATCTGCTGGTAATACAACCAGATGAGCGGCTTTGAGGATGGCTTTGCATAGCTCTGCACTATGCAAAGCCGTCCTCTCCCCTCCATTGGCGCCGGGCAGGGGGAAAGCCATTCAGTGTGTATGCACTGAGCAACTTTCACCCCAGCGATGAATGTGATCATCGCTGTCCATACATGCTGAGCATAGTCGCCCAGTGTGCATGGACCTTTAATGATATCCTCCATGAGCAATATTATAAGTGTTTTTCAAGGAACTCCAGGGCAAACACTCTTGTGCATACACACTGAATTATCACGTTAATGGAATCCCTTCTGTGACATCACCTGGCCCCAGTTAGAACAAATTTAATTAAAATTTGACTGCATGTTCAGTTGACGGAGGACATAGTTAAAGACCTGCCGGATGTCAGAGACTAACTACGGTCTGCCACAAAAAATTCATATACAGGTATACCAGCCATGTAATCTTATCAAGTTTATTAGGACCTAAAGGTAACACTTTCTACTCATGTACTGTATTATTAAAGTATAATGCTTCACAACTGCAGCCAGATATCACCAAAACAGGGGGACAGAGGATTGTGGGCAGTCAAGGGATACATGTTTATTTTACCATTACAGGCTACATAACCGGATTCAGAGTTGGAAAAAAATGTGCACTGTAGCCCGTGTTCACAGTTGGCAGATTCAACTTGGCTGCTCCACCCCTATCCATCCACAAGTAGCCACCATCACTATAAGTGCACATTTGCATTAGCCCAATACTTTGTGCAAAAGATCTAGCTGAAAGCAGGCAGAAATGTATATACTCAACACTGTATAGTCTGCAATTCCACATGCTCTCTCATGATGCCCTCAGAACACACATACTCTTTAAGAATGCCCAAGTTGCCGCTAAGATACACCTATTCACAGCTAAATCTTTTCAGCCGCAAGTGATTTTGAGGATGAAATGCATAGGACTCTAGGCAGTGGTGCACGCAGGGTGGGGGGGGGGTTCTGAGTACCCAGAAACCCTTCCAGGAAACCTAGACTGAAAGCTGAGGGTCCCCTCTTTCCATGGGTACAAGAATTTAAAAAAAAATCGGCCCTGGGAAACTGGCGATATCTGACTTCAAACCAGTGGTCCCCATCCAAGCCTGTTAATTGCTCTTCCAAGTCAGATAATTCAGGTTCTGTCTGACTTAGAGTTTTTCCAAAAGCTGAGACTGTCCCCCTTTGATAGACAACAGCAGCTTGTCTCTACTGTTCCCAGAACCAGAGATATCAGCCTTCCAGTAGCTGGTTACTGCTCCAGCTCCACACACCTGGTATGTAGGGTTACCACCTAGTCCCTTTAATTCCGGACACATGTTAATTACACAGGTTCTGTGGCAGTTTAAAATCAGGTGAAGTGGAGTCTTGAAGTCAGCCAGCCACAGAACCTGTGTAATTAATATGTGTCCGGAATTAAAGGGACTAGGTGGTAACCCTACTGGTATGTAGTTTTATATACTCGTTGGCAGATTGCTCTGCCTCCTGAACTCTGATCCCCTAGTCCCCAGTACCATTTGGTAGATTCCATTAAAAATAGGAATTTGGTACTCACCGATAATTCCCTTTCTCCGAATCCGAAGGGGACACTGAAGTACTACGCTGGGGATAGTGTGGTGTTATGGAGGAGTTGGCACTTTAAGAACTTGAAGTGTGGTGTGGCTCCTCCCCCTCTATCCCCCCCTCAGACTCCAGTCTTAGTTACTGTGCCCGAGAGGAGAAAAGAGACCAGGAAACCTCTGACAGAGAGAGAGAGAGAATGAAAACAAGACACCGAAACAAAAATAAGTCAAAAGAACTTACATACAGACCATCGCATGCAACACAACCTGGCCACATGCGACCTGTAAAAACCCCTCCCTTACCAGAAGACCAGTGCCGGGAGGGCGCTCAGTGTCCCCTTCGGATTCGGAGAAAGGGAATTATCGGTGAGTACCAAATTCCTATTTTCTCCTTCATCCTCTGGGGACACTGAAGTACTACGCTGGGGACGTCCCAAAGCCATCCCCACGGGCGGGAAGGCGCTGGGCATCCTGAAGCACCGCGCGGCCAAACCTAGTAGAGGATGCCGCGAAGGTGTCAAACCTATAAAACTTAATAAAGGTATTGGGCCCAGACCAAGTGGCTGCCCTACATACCTGAGAAAGAGACACCCCCCTGGCCGCCGCCCAAGAAGGTCCCACCGAACGGGTGGAATGAGCCGAAACTCTAGTAGGCGGAGGCCGGGAGGCCTGAACATAAGCTTGTTTAATGGTTAGACAAATCCACCTGGCCAAAGTTTGCTTGGTAGCCGGCCAACCACGTTTTGCGGAACAGTATAGGACAAACAGAGAATCCGACTTCCTGAGATCCTTGGTTCTGTCCACATAAACCTGCAAAGTTCTGACCACATCCAGTGAAGCGAACTCTCCTGTCAAGGCCGGAACCACGATTGGCTGATTAAGATGATAAGCCGTCACCACCTTTGGCAAGTAATCCAATCTAGTCCGGAGTTCCGCCCTATCTGAGTGGAACACCAAATACGGAGAACGACATGAGAGAGCACTGAGGTCAGACACTCGTCTTGCTTAAGCCCCGCCTCCAAACGCCTATCTGGCGCCTCCTTCAGGGCCACCGCTCCCGGAATGGGAAGCGCTGCCTTCTTTGAAAGCTTAGAGACGGAAGCGTCCGCTAACGGCGGGTTCTCCCATTTCGCCCTGGCTTCCGGGGCAAAAGGGTAAGACGCCTTAAAGCGCCTGGATAACTGAAACTTTTTCTCAGGCACTTTCCAAATGTCCAACAGAGGCTTCTCCAACTCTATGGACTCAGGAAAAGTTACCGCAGCTTTAACAGGACGGCCAAAAATAGAAACCGGAGCAGGAGGTTCTTGCTCAGCAACATTAAGAGTCACCTTAATAGCCTGAATCAAGGCCTCTAAACCTTGAGCCTCATCCTGAACACCCTGCTCTTCATCCACAGGTGCAAAGGTATCATCCAACACCTGACACTCCCCCTCCTCTAGAGGGTTAACTTCCTCCTCATCAGAGGTATCAATCCTCAAAACCAAAGGAGCACCCCTTTTTTTAGGTGGAGGGGGGGCGCTGGACTGTGTAGGCATAACGGTGGATTGTACCAGCGAATCCACTGACCTAATCAACTCTCTGGCCCATGAAGGCTCAGCAGAAGACATAGTAGACAGATGAGAATGTAAAATCTCCCTGTCCCTACGAGATGCTGCCAGCTCAGAAGCTAAGGTAGCTAACACACTTGTAACCCCTTCAGCATTAAGGAGAGCAGCTTGCTGTTGAACAGCCCCTCCTCTATAGCAATCCTTACACAGTGACACACCTTTCACATGTTGTGTAAATTGCTGATTACACTGAGTGCAGGTGAACAGCTTCTGAGAAGCCTTAGAGCCAGAAGCTTTTGTTGCCATAATGCAATCCAATACAAACACTTCCTTCACTCAGCACACTTAACACAGCCACACAGATAGCAGTGTAAACCCAGCAGTGTAAAAGAAGGAAATACAATAGGGGGAGAGGAGCTCACCTTCCCCGAATTAGCCCACCTGAATACTCCAAGCGGGGACTCCTAAAAAGGAGAACCCCTTCACTCACCCAGCGCAGTGACACAGTCTGTCCAGTCTGGGATGAAAAACGCTTTGCTGTCCTGAAGCAGAAGGGCTCTGAAGAGGCACAACAAACAGAGGAAGGCAGCGTGGGCTTTAGGAAGGCAGCGTTTGCTGCACTGAGGATTTTTAACCTGGAGGAGACGCCATGACACGCCTCCTCCTTCCTCCGTCCCAGCGCGCGCTGAGGACAGGGGCTTTGAGACACAGACTGCCCCTCAGCTGGACCAGCGCGTGACTCTGATCCAGCAGTCACCCGGCGCCCAGAGCCCCAGTCCTGATCTCTCCGGCGGGTGACTAGCCAACGGAGCAGTAACACAAGCCGCGAGCGGCTGTGGCTGCTTCCCCACACCTAGAGTGCAGGCGGCTGAGGTCAGCAGCGTGCACCGCACGCAGTGCCGCTCTGACCTCCCAGAGAGCTTTATACACACTGCAGGCAGCCAGTCTAACACTCAGGCTGCCTGCACACTTCTATATAAAACAAAAAACGGACAACCAGAGACCCCTGCGGGAGCCTCTTGCCCAGGGATCCTACTCCTCCGGGCACTAAACTAAGACTGGAGTCTGAGGGGGGGATAGAGGGGGAGGAGCCACACCACACTTCAAGTTCTTAAAGTGCCAACTCCTCCATAACACCACACTATCCCCAGCGTAGTACTTCAGTGTCCCCAGAGGATGAAGGAGAAAGCTAAGAAATCAAGTTCCGGGAACTGGAGATATCTGCAGTCAAGCAAGCTGTCCTCCCACAAGAAAATTATGAATAATAAGCCGTCTCCATTATACACCCCTCCTCTGCGTATTAAAAATCCTCTACCACCCTGAAGGTTATGTATCAGGACCCCTTCATTCAGCCCAATTCCCCCTTCTCCCACCTCATCTCCCACCATCTGTGCAGTAAAGGGGTAATTAGTGGAAATAACTGATCCAAGCCCAACATGCTGAGCGGTTGATATAATACCCCCTACCACCCGCGGGACATCAAAGCTTCTGCTCATAGCACCCCCAATCCCTACCACTGGGGGATAGGTAGGGGCTCCAATACATTGCTATGCCCAGGGGTCTACACTGCTGTTATATATATATATATATATATATATATATATATATATATATATATATATATATAACACACACACACACACACACACACACACACACACATTTGGTCTATCTATAATACTTTAACTGACCCGGCATATACTGGGTCACCTAAGTGTCCATCTCCGTGCTTTGCTCTACCCCTCTCTGGAAACCCCCTTCTGAAAATCCTGCGTTTGCCCCTGCTAGGCAAAGCATTTGTTCAACCATGGCCGATTCGTACATCTGATTTCCAATAATGACATGATCCATTAGTAAGACAAATTTGTGTAACACAACATTGCTGCTTCTTTTTCTTCAGCACACAGATCTAGTCAGTGATTATATTATATATCTCCCCAATCTGTCCAATAGAGTGATGACATAAATAGCTGCATCACATTATGCACCACTGCCGCATGCCTGTCTAGCCTCAATTGCAAGATCATCCATGAATTTAGAAGGCTCTGGACATTCAGAAAGTTTCAGTGATTATGAAATTGCACAAATTACTTTAAGCACAGGGAGAATACACAAACTCCATGGTGGGGCTAAAACCTTAATCACCACACACAAAGATAGAAGGGCCCGGTATCCTGAAAATGCAGGATGGTATAAGCTATATAGACAATGACCTGCATGTTCAGTGGATCCTTGTGGACTTTACCAATATTGCTCAGTGTGTATGCTCACTTTGTGCAATAGTAAACTATATCAGCAGCGTTGAGGTTCGTCTAGTGTATATGGGCCTTAAGACCTCAGTAGCAGTAATGCTCTTGATACCACTTGTCTTCCTGACCCTGTTCTGTTCCTTAACCCCTTCCCGACATTGCCTTTTATGGTAATTTTTTTTTTTTTTTTCCTCCTTGCGTTCAAATAAGCGTAACTTTTTTAATTTTCCGGCTATATAGACACATGAAGGCTTTTTTTTTGCGGGACAAGTTGTACTTTTTAATGGTACCATTTACTATACCGTATAATGTTCGGGGGAATCAGGAAATAATTCAATGTGGGGTAAAAAGAAAAAAAAACGCAATTCCACAATTTTGCGCTGGTTACGGTTTTTTTGGAGTTCATAGTTCGTTTAAAATGATGGGTTATCTTTATTCTATGGGTCGTTACGATTCCGGTGATACCAAACTTATATAGTTTTCGTTACATTTTACCACTAAAAAAAAAAATAGAAAATGTTACGGTTTTTCGAATTTGCGTCGCGTCGCCATGTTCTGCGGCTTATAACTTTTTTATTTTTCCACCTACGGACCTGGGTGAGGGCTCATTTTTTGCGGGCTGAAGTGTACTTTTTAATTAATACCATTATGGGATATGGGAGACTTTCTGATCTCTTTTAGCTATTTTTTTTTGGGTAGGCGATGCGACCAAAAAACGTAGTTTTGGCGTTGGGGATTATTTTCCGTTTACGCCTTTAACCGTGCGGGATAACTAATGTTATATTTTAATAGATCGGACTTTTAGGAACGCGGCGATACCAAATATGTTTATTTTTTTTATTTTTTATTTATTTTTATTTGGGAAATGGGGAAAGGGGGGTGATTTGAACTTTTAATATTTTTTTATTGTTTTTTTTATTTTTAAACTTTATTTTTTTTTATTTTTTACTTTTACTACAAGGCCCCCTAGTGTACTTGACCACTAGGGGGCGCGATCGCCTGTACTAGGTTCAGCCATAGAGCTCTATGGCTGAACGTAGTGATTTTATGCACTTCCTATTACATCCTGCCTCAGGCAGGATATGATAGGTATGCAGACACGGCCAGCACAGGGGTCTACATTAGACCTCTGGCTACCATGGCAACCGATCGGCACCCTCCGATCTCGCTGCGGGGGGCCCCGATCGGCGCCGGAGGGGGGCGCCCCCCCTCCGATCAGCTATTTAAGCACTGCGGTCGCTTTGCCCGCGGTGCTTAAAGGGTTAAACGGCCACGATCGGCGAACTCGCCGCTCGTGGCCGTGAGAGCAGGGACCTGGCTGTAATATACAGCCATTACCTGCTCTCTTTCAAGCCAGCTCACTCCGTGAGCTGGCTTGATTCCCCTGCAACCGACATATGACGTAAATGTACGTCATATGTCGGGAAGGGGTTAAAAATAAATTCAATTTAGTACATTTCATAAATTCTAATCATACATTTTTGTAAGCGGTGTTCTTTAAGAACATAAGAATGAGACTAGTTCCACTGATTGCTTTACATGCTCATTAATATTTAGTAAACTAATATTTACAGGGAACAGCACAGACAAAAATGAAATTTTCACAGCTCCAGGCGTGAAGTAATGATCAAAGGGATGTTTCCACATAATTTCCCCCAGATAATTGGAGCCATCATTAAATCTTATGTAATCATCTTATGTTACCTTTTGAAGTTATTGTTGGCAGTGATCTCACTTTTCACCTTTGTATTGGCTAGGCCACACAAATAACTTCTGATTCTTATACATTGTCATTTTAAATTAACTGACTGATTTTATGAATGTAGTTTTACGGAAAACTGTCATAATTCAAAATAAAAAAAATCTGCTGTGTAATATTTAAGAAAATATGCCTTGAAATACCGGTTTGGTGTTCTTTTATAAAGGTGAGGGGAGAATAACTGACAACTCACCACTGACTGCTGAACTACTGTAAAATAGCAGTGTACGGAATTGATTAGCAGTGACCAAAGCCAAATTTAATGACACATACACACGGGGCAACAGGAGCTTTGTGCTGAGCGTTCTAGTTAAACACAGATCGCTCAGCACACAACGCTGCACCAGGGATGTGTGCTGAGCGATATGTTACTGCCAATGTTCTCAATAGAGGGAACACAGGCGATGACCAGATTTAAGGCCCATACACACTGGGCAATACTAAACTGAAAGCAGCTCACTTTTACTGTTTGAGCTGCTTTCAGCTCAAAAGCCGCCCAGTGTGTATGGGCCAGTGATGTGCGCTCCTGCATCATCGCCAGCCGCCGCCATTCATTTGCTGATATTACCAGCCGAGTGGATGGCTTTCCATAGCGTCCAACTATGAAAAGCCATCCACAAACCCCACCCCCACCACCAAGAAAATTGCTGGGCGAAAATTGCTCAGTGTGTATACACTGAGCGATGTTCAGCCCAGTGATGTTCAAATAGTTGCACAGCATACACGCCGCCAAAAAATGCCCAGTGTGTATGCACCTTTGTACTGCGTGCAGTATAATGCAGGGAAAGCAATGCACTTGGACTGTGCTTAATTTCCAAACAATCTAGTCAGATCGCTTAGAAATGGGACTGTAATCGTCCCATGTGTATTGCTCCATAAGTCTGGAAGTGGCCAGTGATAATTGCCAAGAAGAGGCATCTTCTAGATATTAGTGCCAGTTGCCAAAAAAGTAATCCCTGCAATATAACTCTAAGCCGCAATAACTGCTGAACAGAAACTGAAGTGTTGAAAAACAAAAAACTACAAAAGAAATATAAGAACCAAAAACTTCTCATTCACAAAAGTTCAGTCTGATAACAGTGCTGTTACATTTTTGAAACAGGTCAGCACCAATTAGAACAGAGACACGATACGAAACCCTGAGGGGCAGATTTATTAAGCTTGGTGCAGTGATAAAGGGGGAAATTTACTAAAGGAAATTTGTAAAAAATAGGTGTATTTGTATCCAGAAATACACTTATTTTTGAAATTTACTATCCCGAAAATACGGCAATTCGTATTGATAGCAAATCAATACGAATAGCCGTTTTTTCGGGATAGTAAATGTCAAAAATAAGTGTATTTCTGGATACAAATACACCTATTCTTTTACAAATTTCCTTTAGTAAATTTCCCCCAAAGTGTCTGGTCATTATCACCGCCCAATCATCTCCTAACTGTAAAGTTACAGGCTTGGTTTGAAAAATGACAGGTAGGAGCTGATTGGCTGGTGATAAAAACCAGACAGACACTTTATCACTTCACCAAGCCTAATAAATGTACCCCTGAATATTTTTTGAAAGCCGTTGGATTGGAGGTTCACAAACAACAGATCATAATCAAACCTCTGCTCTATTGTAGATGCCGATCAATTGCTAGACTTTTAAATTTTGGGTGGCATTCTTTATATTGGTATAAAACACCCATGCATCACTTTCTTAAGGTTGAACGGATGTCTCTTTCTGTGCACCTAGTTTATTTTTTATAGCTCTCTGTGAATTACTTATACCCATCTGCACTAATTAAACCAAGTGACATTTCTGTAAAGAAAGCCTTAAGCAAAATACCACTATCCAGCTGCTGAACCATAATTACCATCAACTCTTTCCACTAACTGCCTGACACATCCCAATATGTTTTGTCTGTAGTAGACAAACAGGTTTAAGACCCTGAAATCTCACTGCCCTTTGAACAACATGTGCATATACAGCACTAGGAACCCATTTCCTGGCTCAAGCCCAGACACATGGAAACAGAATATTGTTTATTCACACCCCCAAAATCTCCCCACAGAACATACATTTATATTAAAGCACATGAGGTTCAAATTAGTCAGTGATTCTAAATGAAATAGAAATGTTGTGAATGCTCCCATCCAGTATATTCACTATAAAGCGAACTGACTTCCCACATGATGAAAGGAATGGGCCTAACCTACTTCCAGATCTCCAAATGTTTTTTTCTTTTTCTTTTTAATTTGAAATAGACCCTGAACTGAAAATGAATAAATTAAAAACAAAAAAATCGGAAATGTGTAGACTGCTAGGCTTCTGTGAATGCAGCACAGACACACATGGTAGACATTACATCTCCTTTGGGAAAATCAACGTTTATTGATGTGAGGGGCTAAAACTTAAAACAATATATTTCAGATATGGTAAAGCTGTAAGTGGTTTATTAAAAGGTCTTTGACTGTGGTAACAGACGTTTAAAAAAATATCAAATTCTATTTTAAGGGTCATGTGGGAACACCGAATTACTGCAGTGTTAAAAGGGCCAGACTGGCACACTCGGAGAAAGAGCGGATATTTACAGGGTAATTTAATTACAGAATTAATAGGCAACAATATAACATTTTATCCTTTCTTCTCTTTTTCTTTGAAAGCTGGGATTTGTTTTCTGCCTCTTTTGAGCCAAAGCACTGAATAGGACAAGTCAAGTGATTTCTCTGTTCCAGTCTAGCAACCTCCACTTGCAAAACGAGACAGGAAAGGGGTTAAGAAAGGCATTGTGTGACTCGTCAGACTCAAATCTGGCTACTCTGCATGTCACTGTCACTAGGAGTAGGCTCACAGTTCCCCTTCCTTTACCGCTTGAACAAGCAATAACTTTTAGTAATATCATTTTCCTATTAATTAGCACAGAAACCTTAAGCTATTTGAAAGTGCGTATTAATAACAGCTAAACTGCGTACCACATAACCAGACTTAAATATTAAATTAAATACACCGATGGAACAGAGACCACAACCCCCATATTATTGAGAGGTTTTATTTTTCGGACATGCTACTACTTTATATAGGTTTATTCCACAGCAACATGTGCCAAATCTAATGTAGTCCTATTGCAGCACTTTGCCCATGTTAATGGACAGATATAACTACTTGCTGCACTGTCTATTTGGCTTTCTGATATCAGCTGAATGGGAGCGCGCATCAGCAATGAATCGGGATCAAAAGCTTAAAACCTCCATTCGATGTCTATGCAATATCGATTCAATTTTGACTATGAAGTAGGGTTGCCACCTCATCCCTTTAATTCCGGACACATTAATTACACAGCTGTGTGTGATAAAAAAAAAGTTAAAATGGAGTCTTGAAGTCAGCCAGCCACAGAACCTGTGTAATTAATATGTGTCAGGAATTAAAGGGATGAGGTGGTAACCCTACTATGAAGGCAAAATTGAATGGTAAATCTTGCCATGTGTACACACCATAAGAATAAAGGTATTTAGACTATTATTATTTTGAGACAATTGCATTCTTACTAAATACCTCAGCCAAATCAAATTTATTTTTAAAGAAAAGATTAAAAATCTTACAGCATAAAAACAGGGATTGACCAATCCCAGGGGCCAGGTCGCCATGGTGACCAGATTGTGCTGCCTGGTGACCAGATTATGGGATGTAAGCAGATACTCGTCAGTCTCAGCACATATTAGCGGGCATGCATGTACTGTCACTCTTGTTTCATGTACAGTAAATGTGGCAAGTGTCAGATCCGGCTCAAAAAATCTTAAAAATTTCATGTTAACCATATGCTGTGTTGACCATTATTATGTAGACCTAATCCCAATAATCAATAGTGGTCGAACTAATAACTGTCAATCTAGTCCGGATAGCTGCGGACACAAGCACAGGACTCTGTGGTGGAATGTGTTGTCAACATAAAACAAGTGTTCATGTTATATAGGGGTAGATTTATTAAGCTCGGTGAAGTAATAAACTGTTTTTTATCACCGGCCAATCAGCTCCTACCAGTGAAGTTACAAGCTTGATTTGAAATATGACAGGTAGGAGCTGATTGGCCGGTGATAAAAACCAGACAGTTTATCACTTCACTGAGCTTAATAAATCTACCCCTCAGTGCTGGCATCAGCAAGTCAGTGCTAATAATGTGCTACATCCAGTGTTTAGGAAGGGTGCCAGAGGGCATTGTTACAGCATACACACTAAGCAATATAATAAACAATATGTGAACACTAGGTGCTGTAAATACCTGTAAATATTGGTGGTGGTGTAACCCAGCAAAGTGCCAGCACATGTGCCCAAGTGGTGGGGGGGGGGGGGTGGAGGAGCAAGCATAGGTGCCAATTCTGTGGGTGCTCAAGGGCCCGAGCACCCACGGGCCCGAGTCCCACTGCTGGGCTGCCATATTAACTTGCTAATTTGCAGCTGCAGCACCCACATTGTCGGACCCGCCACTGGGAAACAGTATGCTGGGAAGAGTGTATGCTGTCCGTGGAGTACCTGCACTGTGGGGGCATTTATGTATGTATTTTGCTGTAATTTGAATATTGGAAACAACTGTGCTCCGTAATATAAAGTGATATTATTTTGTGACCACGCCCCTTCCCCATGAAGCCACTCCTCTATATTTTTGGCTTGGGCACCAACCAGCAAAAGCATAATTTGGCACGTATGGGAGCAAGGGCCATGCTGCACTTAATGAGGTCATGAAATAGAAAACTCATGTTGACCAATTCCATGACAACCTATTGCTCGTGTCTACTAGTGCATGTCGACCTAATCAAACAATTTTATTTCTGGACAATGGAGTAACAGTAAAAAGCTTTTAAAAACAGGAAATAAAAGTATAAAAGGGGGAGGGGGACACAGGTGTTTAAGATAATTTTTTTTTTTTGGCACAGTGATATATAAAAACAATTGTTTGTTTTCGAATACAAAGAATTTTCTTAGCGTCTGGCCTAAAATAAAAAAATATAAAAACATAGGGGGTTATTCTGGTTCATTTGCAAAGGCAAATTCACTCTTTAATGAACAAAACCATGTGCACTGCAGGTGGGGCTGATGTAACCTGTGCATATAGAGTTAGATTTGAGTGGAGTCAGTATTTACCCTGCACAGAAATAATATAACACCCAAATCTAACTCTCTCTGCACATGTTACATCAGCCCCACCTGCAGTGCACATAGTTTTGTCCATTAGAGAGTGAATGTTCCATTGCGAGTGAACCAGAATAACCCCCATAGTCTCTGCATTTCAAACCACATTCAATGTGTATGGTTGTCTCAGAGTCTACCTGCTTCAGACTCAGACAACGAGACACATTGAATGTGGTTTGAATTGCAGACTATGATTTTAAATATATATATATATATTTTGAATATTCTTATTGATTGATCCATCTCTCTCGAAATACAAGAGGGATTTCGTACATTCGCGCCCTTATGATACGGACATCATCCAACCAAGTTTTCCTACTGGAAAAATGGTTACCCCTGATGAAGTCCCAAGGACGAAACACATTGGGTATCTCGTGAAAATGATTGGAAAAAGTGTTGGCGTGTGCCACTTTTACATCTAAGAACTTTTTAATAAACCTGTCTGGATAAGACTTCTTGCTTGACATCTTATAACCTGGGAAACATTACATTACGCAGGGTTCGCAAATACTCGCTATAGCGAGTATTTTACCCACTTTGGAGCACCAGGGACTCATTTTTTATGAATGGCTGGGTCCCCTGCGGCTGGTGTGAGGACGGAGCATGAGGAACTGAAACCAGCATTGGGGGCCAGAACCAGGGAGGTGTGACAGTGAGGACGGAGCAGACCCGAGCAGGAAGTAGAGGTAAGAGGGGCGCATGGTCCATTTAGAAGGCTGCTTGGCTGTGTCATGTAAGGGGATTTATTGCTAGCAGGACTCGGGCTGCAGACTTCCCTCCTCCTCTCCTACCTCGCGGTGCTGCTCTCGTGTGTCACTGTCACCTCCTCCTGGCTCTGAGTGCTGGCTCTTAATGGCCCACTTGTCCCCTCCTCCCCTCACTGCACGGCTGGCAGAGAGGCTGCAGCTCAGTAATTAACTCTTAACAGGCAGAGCTGCCTGTAGCAGAGGAGCCCATAGACTGTGCTGGGATTTCACTAACCCTATCCCTCCTGTTCCTGCTGCCATTACTTTTACAATCCTGATTGCTTCAGCACAGATGTTCCTATTCCTTTCTAGTATGTATCTTGCTTTATGTGAGTGGGCAAATTGCCAATTGATTCCCCCTCCCCTCCCCAACCCACAATAGCCACAGTTATAAAATCAGTGATGAAATGTTGCTGATCGTGAAAAGAAGGTGCTTTATTGCGGTCACGGTCTATGCCATTCTGGAACTATTGTACATATACATACATACATTATATATATATATATCTATCTATCAAGAAAAAAAACAGTGCGCAAATGGTTAAATGTATAAATATATCTACATATGTATGGAGAGTCCTTTCCAAACACCGGTAAACAACCTGGGTTGAAGGAGTCCTTTAGAGACACAGTCTATGGTCTTATAGAAAGATACTTTGTCCTTCTTTGTTATATTGCACTCAGTTTGTAGAAAACCAGCTGCTCCGTGCTGCACCAAAAGGCGTCCTGTATCCCACAGGCAAAATTTATCTAGAACAAAAAGAACGGGCGCTCCATAGTGCAGTTATCACAAGTAAAAAGGGTTTTTATTTTTAAGAACAATCCACCACAAATGGTCCGGGTAACGTACCAAGAATGGCGGTCTAACACACCGCAGAAATATTTGCATAAGAAATGGTGTAAAAACACCTTGATACCACTGTTGGACATGGACTGCAAAGACCCCACAACGTCGGGATCACTGGAAGCCACGCACAACGCGTTTCGTCACAGGTTCGGACTTCGGACGAAGTCCAAACCTGTGATGAAACGCGTTGGGCGTGGCTTCCAGTGATCCCGACGTTGTGGCGTCTTTGCAGTCCATGTCGATCTGAAGGAGTTTACCCGAGTGAGTGGTTTTTTGACGAGGTTCCTGCCGGCGACTGATCACCGCCAACGGCTGTTACATCTGTACCTTCCTGCCGCACTGCCCGACTACTCCCTGGCAAGCATTGCTATTTTTACCCTAAATGTACGTCAGTATTTTATAAGTAAAATCGTGTTATATTATATTACTGATTGTGCGCTTCATTTACCTCTCTTTGCATATATATATATATATATATATATATATATATATATATATATATATATATATATACATATATACACACACACACACACACACACACACACACAGATATTTAGCTTCATATGTTAATAATTTATTGTACAGCACAGCAATGCTAAATGTTTCTATAAATGTTTTGACATTCCTTGGTTATAATTATACAATCTTAACACTACTTTGCAGATATTCTTAAAGTAAACTTTATTCTTTTGGAGACATGTCCAAATAATCAGCAACAGAAGTTTGTAAATACAGTTAGAAAGATTTATTCATTTTCATATATTACTACTATTCATTAGATAAATAGTGCTACCGTATTTTGAATACAGCAGAGCGAACAATATCATTTCCTATCACGCAAAATGGGCAATTTGTGTTCTTATTCTTATGATTTTTTTTAAACAAGATCCCAGTACCATAGTAGGACTTTAAGCCGGGTAAACATTAGCTGATAAATCTTAACAATATGCACTAGATCAGTTTTTTTTGTGCATATACAGAAGTCTAGTGTGTTTGCACTACATCATTAATGCTGTCTGCTCCCAAAGGTCATTATTGACTCCCACTGTCACCTGTACATGCAGTAAAATCCTGACAATAGCATTAAAAAAACATTCTCCTTTACAATTTTGTTTGATGTGTATCCACTAAATCGCTTGTCCAGGATTTCCAAACAGGCCAAGGGAAATACCGTATATACTTGAGTATAAGTCGACCCAAATATAAGCCTAATTTTACAAAAAAAACCTGGGAAAATGTATTGACTCAAGTGGGACCCTCACTTGAGTATAAGCCGAGGGGGGCTTTTTCAGCATAAAAAATGTTCTGAAAAAGTAGGCTTATACTCGAGTATATATGGTAGTTATAGATATTGTATAATTTGCACTGCTGGCTAATGTGCTAATGTGTACCCAGCTTTAGGCTGTGTGAGGAGAGTCCACTGAAGACTCAACTCCAAAATGCGTGCTTACTACTGTGCACCACCATATGCGTTTCATGCAGGAAAAACAGGATAATCTGCCCTCTGAAATGCATTATACAACACTTAATTGTGCATCAGCATTTTCTTTTTTTTTTTTTTTTTCCAAAATATTTTTATTGAATCTCATAAAATAGAACATTGATACATCACATCCTAATTCGGATGACAATGGCATAGTAACATCAATAAAGATTCAAAACATTTTCTAACATTTTCTATGTTTATAACAGTTCACTATATCTACATGAGACAAAGAGTGGACTCCCGAGTTCCTAGGATGTTGGAAGTTTTTAACAAACAGTATTGGGAGAGACTCTCCATTTATCAGCCTGTTTTTGTCATTTAATTAGTATAGTGGAGATATCCTAAGTTATATGTAATAACAAACTAACAACAAATAAATTAACTGTAAATAGTATCAAGAAAAAAGTATATAAATGTGTATTCTGGTCCTACCCCAACATGGCAGACATCCAGAAAAAACATAAACCTTAGTGCCTGCCCAGCAGCTGTCCCGGACCGCCGACCCATCCATGGAGAGATCCTCTTAGCATAAAAGTCAGGAGAAGAAAAGTCAAGGAGTAAAAATAGGGAGTAATAAAAAAAGGAGAGGAGAAAAATAATAATAAAAAAAAAAAAAAAAAAAGATTAAACAAGGTATAGAGTAGGAATATGTGGTAAGGAGGAGGGAGATGGAAGAACAAAAGAGGAGAGAAAAAGTATGTTTCTAAATTAGTGCAAAGGAGCTTTAATCATCAAACTATGGTAATTGGTAGGGTGTTCTGCAGTTGCTGAAGAGAGTACCAGGATGTATTTTGGAAACATCCCTGTATGGCCTGTTTGGTGCGGGAAGGGAGTGTATGAATGAATTTATTCCAACAGGCAAATAGTTTAGGGGTGAGGAGTTCTTTGTGAAGTGAAGTTTCCAGCCAGTCCATCGTGAACAAAAAAAGAAGACGTGAAGTTGCCATGTCAACCGTTGGGGCCTCAGTATGTATCCATTGCTGTAGAATTGCCTTTTGTCCTACCGCTGAGAGGAGTACCAATAATTTTTTGTCATTTTTTGGTATATTAGGTTGGTCCGCTATGTGTCCAAATAGTGCCCAGGAATCAGTGCAGCTAAATGATATTTTAAGTGTAGTCGTGGCGTAATTATGTAGCGCGTGCCAAAAAGTTTGTATGTGGGGGCATTGCCAAAGGCAGTGATGTATATCTGCCTCCGGTGTGTGGCATTTAGAGCAGTCTGATCTGTCGGTTGTACCCATCAGGTAGCACCGCTTAGGTGAGAGGTAGGCTCTGTGGAAAATTTTATATAACATTTCCTGGTAGGAACTGGCCGTAACAAGTTTTAAATTGATAAGGAAGGTGTCTAATATTGCCTCCGAGTCTAGAGAGGAGGACTGGGAGGCCCATTTTGTGAGTGCCTGTATATCTGTACCTGTGTCCAGCTCTGGGCGTATACGCCCATATATGTTGGAAATTGAGTGTGTTTGAGTGCGTATCACCGAATCTAGTGGGTTCGTGATATCCCGGGGTTGGAGTTTGTTTAGGACAGATCTGAGGTAGTGAACGGCTTGAGTGTAGGAAAAGGCATTATTAGGTAAAAGCTTAAAGCGTTGCGTCGCTTCTTCAAATGTAAGTGGAGTGTGAGATGTATTAAGCAAATGTCGTAAACATGAGATGCCTTGGGATCGCCAGGCTATGAAAGGTGATCTGGCTTCTCCCTTCTGGAACTCCAAGTTACCAACCAACGGAAGGGATAGGGAGTAAAAATGTTTTAAGCCTAGGGATTTTCTCGCACGTCGCCATGCTTGAACTGTGGAGGCCAATAGGGGGTTATCAAATTGGGGGCTGGTTAGCTGTGATGGGCGTGCATGTAAGAGGAAGCCTAGTGAGAGAGGGGCACTAAGTTGTGAGTCTAAGGCCACGTCAGTGTAAATAGCTGTGTCATTGATCCAGTCCACTGCAAAGCGGAGGATGCATGCCAAGTTGTAGTACTTTATGTTAGGCAGATTAAGGCCTCCTCTCTGAGTTGTCTGCATCAATTTATACAGACTAATTCGGGGTCTTTTTGCATTCCAAATAAATTTGGTTAGCATGGAGTGGAGCGAGGTTATATCTGAATCAGATATTAGAATTGGCGTCATCTGCATCACATAGAGTAGTTTTGGGAAACTGGCCATTTTGAATAGGTTGCATCTGCCTAATAGATTCAGTGGTAAATTTTGCCATAGATTGAGTTCTGTTTGGATTTTTTGGATGACCGGGGTAATATTATACGTATATAGTTTGTGGGGGTGGGGAGGAAGAGCTATGCCTAGGTATGTGATGTATGTTGTGGCCCATTTGAATGGAAACGGGGCAGTCCAGTCTGTTCTCACTTGGCCATATATGGCCAGTGCTTCTGATTTGGCGAAGTTTATAGAAAAGCCAGCAAACGAGGAAAAGCGTGTTATGGCTTCTATAAGATAAGGGACAGAGTGTTTGGGGTTAGACAGGAAAAGGAGAATGTCATCTGCGAATGCGACAACTTTTAGTTCTCTGTTGCCAATTGTTATTCCTGTAAGGTCTGGGGAGGAAATGATGTGTCTTATGAGTGGTTCGAGTGCTAAGTTAAAAAGGAGGGGTGATAGGGGACATCCCTGTCTAGTGCCCCGTTCAAGTAGGAAGGGCGGGGATGCTATGCCATTCACCATCACGTGGGCCGTAGGGAGGGTGTACATCGCCTGAATCAGCCCCCTGAAGGATCTCCCAAAGAGTTGCTTTGATAGTACGGTCTGCAAGTGTGACCATGAGATTTTATCAAAAGCCTTTTCGGCATCTAGATTAATAAGTATATTGGATTGGAGGTTGTGAAGTCGGGTGTGTGTTATTGCCGCTATGGCGGCGCGAACTCCCATCACCGATTGTCTGCCCTTTACAAAACCCAACTGGGCTGGCGAGATCAGGCGAGGTAGGCATTTCTGCAGGCGGTTAGCCATTAATTTGGTTAAAATTTTAAAGTCCTGGTTTAGCAGGGAAATTGGACGGTATGAGCCCATCGCAGTGGGGTCTTTACCTGGTTTCAATAATACTATTATTCTGGCTTCGTTGAATCTAAGAGGCATCTCTCCAGTTGTGATTATATGGTTGTATAGTAGTGTAAGGGTAGGTGCTATGTCTCCTTTTAATAATTTATAATATTCTGCCCCGTAGCCATCTGGGCCCGGACTTTTGCCATTGGGTAGGGCTTTGATGGTGTCCAGCACCTCCTCCTCTGTGACTGGGTCGTCTAACAGGTCCCTTTCCTCTTGGGTCAGTGTGGGTAGTTCCGTTCCCGCCAGGAATGTCTCGCTAGTCTGTGTGTCTGATGGTTCCTGAGTGTATAAGGATTTGTAGAATTTAGAGAATTCACTGCTTATTTGGTTGGGGTCAGTGATAAGGATATCGGAGTTGTGTATACTCTTAACCCATGTGCGGGATTGGGGGCCTTTCATTAGATTGGACAGTAGTTTTCCAGATTTATTACCGAATCTGTGTAGTTTATTACGGTAGTAGTTATGCGAGGATTGGGCTTGTTCTGTGAGGAAAGTGTCATAGATTTGTTTTGCGGCCAGATATTCCTCTCTATGAGTCGGGGTGTCTTGTCTTTTATATGTGTTATACGCCAAAGTCAATGCAGTGCTGAGGGTATGAAGTTGGGCTGTGAATTTTTTGCGTTTGGAGTTGACGTATGACATGATGTGTCCTCTTAGTACTGTCTTTGCTGCTGTCCAGTAAATGTGATGGTTATCAGCCTGGGCTGTATTGTCAATGACAAAGTTGGACCATGCCTGTTTAAGATGTAGAAGAAAGTCTTCTGAATGAAACAGGTGTGCAGGGAATCGCCAGCTTTTAGTGAAAGTTTGGGGCCTATTTAATTGTAAGGTTAATAATATAGGTGCATGGTCAGAAATTATTATATCATGTATGGCCGTATGTGTCACCTTGGGGAGTAGATGATCTGAGAGAAAGAGGTAATCTATCCTGGAGTGTGTTGAATGTGGGTGTGAGTAAAAAGTGAAGTCTTGTTGTAAGGGGTGAAATATACGCCAGGGGTCACTGACGCCGAGTTGGGAGCATAGAGGAGATAGAAGAGTAGAAAAGGTTTGGGACCTGGCCACACTCACCCCGGATCTGTCCATGGATGGGTCCACGACCGTGTTGAGGTCTCCACCTAAAATAAGGTTAGTATAACCCCATGACAGCAGCTTCTGTAATAGAATGGCAAAGAAAGATGCATCAGGGTTAGTTGGTGCATATACATTAAGCAGTGTATACTGGGTATCATCGAGAGACAGGTCTAAAAGAATAAATCGGCCCTCTGGATCTATAAATTTTCTAGTGATGGAATATCGGAGGTTCCTATTAAGTAGAATTGCCACCCCCCTAGTCTTGTTGGTGAAGGATGCCGATATGCATTCCCCCAGCCATGGGGCTTTGAGAGAGGGATGGGAGCCCTCCACCCAGTGAGTTTCTTGCAAAAAAACTATATGGGGTTTCAAACGGGTGAGGTGGGACATAATCTTTTTACGTTTAATGGGATGGTTAAGGCCCTCGACATTCCAAGAAATTATATTAAAAGTAAGAAGTGTGGATTCTTCTCCTGGTGGGTTTAAAGAGGGAATTTGGCTGGTCATATCAGCCAATTCCTGCTGGGCGGATCATATTAAAATCGAATAGTAGCTGAAAAAGGGGCCCCTCTCTGTCCCAGCGAGCAGAGGGGGGTGATCCCATGGTGAGACGGGGTTCGTTAAAAGGACGGGCAGGCACATAACATAACAACAAACAAATTTGTAATAATAATAGAAAGGTCATTATTCTAAGCCTAACAGATGCTTAGCGGTTAAATTATTACATTTTCTCAGCAGAGAAACAGTAGGAGCACGCCCTACCGCAGAAGGCTGTAACAGTAAAAGAAAATAGAGGTATACTTATCAGCGAGCCTTTATGTGGTCAGGGACGCCAGTTCTCCCAGTCAAGTCTCAGGAATTGAGAAATGAGCCCTGGCTTTAGCAGGGTCCTCAAAGAAGAGGGTCTGGCCATCCCCAAACACACGGAGGCGGGCCGGGTACAATAATGAAAATTTTATTTTAGAGTCGATAAGGTATTTGCATACTGGTGCAAAGTCCCTGCGCTTGGAGGCCACCAGATTAGAGAAATCTTGAAAGATGAGGAGGCGTTCACCCTGATATGTGATACTGTCCGTTTTTCGGTAGTGGTCTAGGATTTTGACTTTATCGGCATAATTAAGGATGCGCATTATGACTGGTCTTGGTCTGCCGTTGGGGTTAGGTCTGTCTGGGCCGATCCTGTGGGCCCTTTCAATTGCTATAGGCGTTCCTTTGAGGTCTAGTGCCAGTTGTTCCGGGATCCATGAAGCGAGTAGGTCCATAAGCTCATGACCCTTGACCGACTCCGGTATGCCCACCACCCTCAAGTTGTTACGTCGATTTCTGTTCTCCAGGTCGTCTAATTTCTCAGACAAGGTAAGTATCTCCTTGGAGTGTGCAGCCATTGTGGTCTGGGCCGTCTGAAGGTCGTCTTCAAGGGAGGAGATTCTTTGTTCAGCCGTGTCTAGGCGTTGGGAGTGTTGAGTAAGTTGGGCCAAGGTGGAGTCAATGGATGTCTTAAGGCCTGCCAACTTTTCATCTAGCATTGGGCCTATAACGGCTGCAATATCGGCAGCTTTCATTTTGGAGGACTTGGGTGTATTCGTGGCTTTTCTTTTATTTTGAGAGGTTAGACGGGTAACGGAGCGATCAGAGTCTGATGAGTAGCCACACTGGGAGTCAGAAGGTGGGATACGGGAGGAGCCTGCAGAGGACATTGGGTAAGGCACTAAGAATTTTTCCATGCACCTCCCCTAGCAGGAATGAGTGGTAGGTGCCAACCAGTGCAGGGATGTCTGTAAGGTCTGCTGCAGGTGTGCTTGAGGCCAGAAAAGGAGAAAGGAGCAAGTCACATTTCACTGAGAAAACATTATGTATAGAGAGGTGTAGCTAGTATCCGCCATAGCATCTGAGGCTGATTGTATTATAGTCACATGTCCAAGTGGTCAGTGAGAAAAGACAGTATAGACATAAGCAGCATCATCATCCATGTTGGACCAGGCTGGCAGATATGGTATTCAGATTATTCCATTGCGTACACGGCTCTTCTCCCAGGATGGGGAGAGAGATAAAGTTGATATGAAGCCGTATACAGTGGGGGGTGGTGGCGGCCACACTATATTGAGGTGTTTGGCAGAACTGTGTCACACCTCTGTATCTAGAGGGCAGCTCTGGCAGAGAATCGTATATGGATAGTACAGGTCTCAGTCCAGCAAGGGGGGCCAGCAGTACAGGTGGTGTGGGTGCCCTGATTTTAAATGTCTCTGAGATTGTCGGTCAGTTGAGCATTCGTCCACCCCTCTGTGTATAGGGTCTGTGGAGTGAGGCCTGAAGTCCTTTTATGAGTGTGGGGTTAGGGATTGTGGGCTTTATGGGGAGCAGGATCCTGTGTGTGGCCTGGATAGGGCTTAGGCTGCGGAGGTTGCCTTTTCTAAAATGGCCGCCAATGGGGATTCCCAGTGCTTTCACCCCTGTCAGGCTTCCAGCACGGGGGGGTTTGAGGTGTGGGCGGGTGGTGCCTTAGGCTGTACTGGCCGCTGGCAGTTACCCTGGCTGTTGCGGCGTGAGCGTTGGCGGCAGTGTCCCCCGTCGGGCAGCGTGTCTGTAATGGCGTCCGGCCGCCTACACGCGACTCCGGAGACTCTGCTGAGCGCTCCGGTGTGTCAGCGTGTGGGGCCCCCGCCTGGCTTACCGGAGCTTCGGGCGTGGGGTTGTTGTCTGTCCCCGCTGTCGCTGCTCCCGGCGGTGCTGCGGGCCTCTTCTCGCGTCTCTTTGATTCCGACGCCTCGGACGGCGTCACGTCTTGAAACTCGAGGTCCCCGGCTTCAGGTCTCGGTTAGGCCGCAACCTGCGGGAGCACTTAGAAGTGCTCCCCGGCTCTGCGGCTCGGCTTCCTCCGTGTCTGGGATGTTATAGAAGAGGAAGGGGTGGGATAGGGATCGGGTGTGTGGGATTAAGAGGGTATTTTCTCTGTTTTTGGGCGCTGGGGCTGAGGAGCTTATGCTGGATGCGTCTTGTCCGTTCAGCCGCCAGGCCACGCCCCGCATCAGCATTTTCTGATAGCATGACATCATTCCGTGCCTTATATATATACTTACTTTAGATTATTAGGGACACTGAAGACCTTTGTCATTGCACGTTCCACTTTGGAGGGAGGTACATTACCGTGACCCAAAGATGTAACCGCTTAAAATCCCTCTCTTCCCCACATAAAAGACTAAAAGCTGTTTTTGCATGCAAGGCCAAGAATGACACTAAACAAATCTTAACATGTTAAATATTAACCTATACCATTGTAAAGCAATGAGATGTAACAAAGGAGAACAGATTAAACATACAATTTTCTTTTGTATAGTTTTGTGTGAAGGGATCAGCAAGTCTGAGGCTAAGCCAAGTCAATGCCAAACAGGTAAAAATGGATGAAACTTAATCTAGGTACACTTTGTATGTGTAGATAGTTTTGTTATATGTGTTGATCATTGCACAGCATAAAGATATTGCTATAGTAGAAAGCTAAGTGGTATTTAACTATACTACACATTTTAATCCAAGTAGTATACTAGTATTATTACCATTCATCTAATAATCATATATTGTATAAAATGGTATTATTATAAACTACTTCTCTAGAGCCTAAACAGCATTACAAATGTTTAAAGGTAAATCAATAACAATAATCAATACAATTTGCATAAATGTGTTGCTTACCAATAGTTTGTGGACAATATAAACACACTGGCCACACCATCCACTAATGAGATTTGGCCTGTTTTCTCCAGATACAGATGGATCTGACAGACAATCTGAAGAAAAAAGGCTAAATCTGAGCTCCCTCAGATCCATCTGACAAAAATTATTTGGTGCTGCACCAAAGATACATCTGATCTGAAGCTGTCAGGGGTCTATCATAGGTCTGACCAGGTGTGTCTGAGGTGAATAAATTGAAAAATTAGCCCAGGGTAAGATCAGATATTTGGGAGAGTTCAAGGGAAATCTGTAGATATTTGTAGCTTCAGATATGTCTGCGTAGTGGAAGGGGGCTTAACTGCCAGCCTCCTTTTGTAAGCGAAGTCACCCAAAATGTATTGCTTGTATCCAAACTCTTTGTATCCGCTCCCATGCAGTGTAGTGCGCAAACAAAGATAATGCAAAATCTAGTGTAAAACCGTTTATTGAAGCTAACCATTAAATAAACTGGTTGAAGCAATAACAACACATGCAGAATGAACTCCTACCAATTTCGATGTGAGACAAAAAACCTCAATATCACATAGGCTAGAGAAGATAATAAAACCTGGGTAGAGCAACTGCCAGCAATCTTAGCTAAAGTCTCACCCTTTGATAGATCAATCCAATGATGACTCCAGCAACATGTTTTGACCACGTAGTCATCTTTTTTATGGTGCATAGTTAGTGATTGATCAAAGCTCCTAATTAGTTGGTGTAGCATACAGTACAGTTTTCATTGACAATATTAAGGCCCATACATGCGCAGAGATTTTAGCTTATTTTCTAAAGGTGCCCATACACAGTACAATGCGCACTCCCGTGGGCATCCCATCACACAGCACATAAAGTCTGTGCAGCCTGTGCCTTTTGTACTAGGTCCCGATCGCATCACACGCAAATCACATGCAATTCCTTCTAGTTCAATATGCAGGGGAATATTGTACTGTGTATGGGCACCTTAAGCAATCTATCTAGATACTTAGAAATTAAGCACATATCGTTGGGAGCCAATGAACCTACCAGTATATGTTTGGATTGTGGGAGGAAACCAGAGTGCCTGGAGGAAACCGACGCAAGCACAGGGAGAACATACAAACTCAGCACCATGGTGGGAATCTAACCCATGACCTCAGCGCTGTGAAGCAGTATCGCTAACCATTGCACCATACGTGAGTTAGCTGAACGGGTTTGATAAGGAAGTCCTAGACCTGATTATTTATAATATATAATTAGCCAAGCGCTATACTGTATACACAGTATCTGGTTGCAGACAATGCATGCACAAACTGAGAGTGCTGCAATATCTGCTGCGGTCCTTTGTACATACATTTGTGGAATACTATTTGAGGACACCCCTAGAAAACAGCTGAATAATCTTTGCTAAATAGGCCCTACAATCTGTATGTTAATTTCCCAGCAAGGTGAGGTGTAAAGAGTGTCAATCACATAAGAAGTTTCAAAATTATACAATAATTTAATTATTTTGCAAATAAATACCAAAATGTTGGACAAACAAGTTTTAAAAGGATAACACCAGACATAACGGAAAATATAGAAGAAAAAGGATCTACACATTTAGCATCTCCGGGATATACCCAATAACAAAAACACAGAGCAGTATCTTGCTTCTGACACATCAATTACCTCATTCGTTCAGATTCACTTAGCATATGGTTAACATATGGAGGAAGGAAGTATTGCTAGAAGCTGTTTGAACTAAATATATTGTAATCAGCATGCACTAAGTAGGAAATGATTCAGATTAATTGGAACCTCAATTACTAACTAAACATTTTTTTATTAACAAAATAAAAAAAAGGTCACTTGTTTAAACTAATTTACTTGGGCATGACACAAAATTCAATTGGGGGTTGTGTTTATTTGCCATTTCTATGAGAGCTGAATGCATTCTAGTGCTGTTCAATCATCAGCCAGGGTACTAGAAAGCCACATAAATCAAAAATAAATAGTAAAGTTAGAGTATAAATGTAATCTTTGACTGCTATAGTCCTGCACACTAAATTAGCTCTAATGATCTCAACCAGCAAAAAAGGGTCAACACGCTGTAATTAAAAATAACAAAGGTATTTTATTCACTAAAGTTACTTTATTATATGGTAGGCCTCAAAAAGCAAGGTCTTGGTACTTATCAGTTACATCTCTTTCTCTGACTTCATCTGGGGGAAACATCATGTCCATGTGACTAGTGCAGGAGAGAGGTGTCAGCACTTAGGACGAGATGCACTAAGCTTCAAAAGTGATAACATGGAGAGTGATAAACAGCCAGCCAACTAGCTCCTACCTGTCATGTTACAGACTGTTTGAAAAATGACAAAAATGAGCTGGTTGGTTGTTCATCACGCTCCATTTTATCACTTTTGAAGCTAAGTGCATCTGGCCCAGGATGAGCTAGCTATTCAGCTGTATAAAAGCTTCTCACCTATAACACATCTGCAGTTTGAACTTAAAGAGCATGGAAAACAACTATTTCCAACTTACTCAGATACTCAACCAAAGACAGAAGGATGAAAGTTCCCCCCAGATGAAGTCAGCAAAAGATTTACCTAGCAAGTACCAAAAATCTTGTTTTCTCTTCATACATCCGAAGTACACAATCTACCCCTTGGGGAGGATGCATTTAGACTTATCTGAACGCTATGTTATGTTTAAAGTCAGATTCACGGATGCAAAACCATGTAGGCTGTAAATATTTGTCAAATGTATGGACAGAGGACCCTGTAGCTGTTCTACCTTTCCGATCTACAGTACACATTATGTACCTGCTGAGAGATTGGAAGGAGAAAAAAACCTGACTGGAACAGGTCAATCAGCCCCAGAATAAACTTGCCTAATGGTATCTGTAACCTATCTAGTTATCACCTATAAAGATTAGCCAACCTGTTGGTACTTGTTTCCTAGAACGGCCACAATCGGGAGTAATCGTGTACCTTAACTTAAGGTACACGATAAATGCAATGGACCCGATTTCCTTTGAAATCAGGTCCATTTTACCGGCAAAGGCAAAATCGTGTTGATCGCGTCGGTCGCGTGCATTAACATGGCACGCGACGCGATCGATGCGATGGACCCAATTTTGCCATAGGGTTCAATGTTAAAATATTTTTAACATTGTAATCGCGTTCATCGCGTCGGTCTTGTGCCATTATAATGGCACAAGACGCGATTAAGCACATTTTACATAGCTAACAATGGGAAATGGGCCAATATGGCCCATTTCTCATTGTATATGCCCCCGTCATGCCTATAAATTAATGCCCCCCCCATTGTGAGCAGCACCCCACGATTGACGTCCTCCGACCTTTACATACCTCTACTATCCACGTCGGCGTGGAGAATAAAAAGTGTGGCGAGCGCAGCGATCCACCGAGCCCGAAGCGTGGCGAGCGCAGCGAGGGGACGCGTATACCTGTGAAGTGATGCGCGTCCCCTTGCGGGGCTCGCTGGGCTTCGGGCTCGGTGGCTCGCTGCGCTCGCCACGCTTTATATTCTCAACTCCACGCCGACATGGATAGTAGGGGTGTGAAAAGGTCGGAGGACGCGTACCGCCGCCCCTCGCGGGCTCGCTACGCTTCGGGTTGGCGTAAATCGTGGGGTGCCGTTCACAATGGGGCCATTTGAGCCATCAGGTGGTGTAAAATAGGGTCCCAGGGACCGTATTCGCATTTGATTCAATGTAAAAGTCTGGTCCATTGCGTCGGTCGCATCGCATGCGATGGGCGCGATTTTTCCGACACGATCAAAATCGGTGTGGCCGTTCTAGGAAACAAGTACCAACCTGTTTTTTAGCATCTAAGACTCCTGTTCTATTTGATATTTGCAGGCCAGACCAAGTAAATACTTACTACTTTGACCACAACTATCAAGTATACTTTTCTTGCTAACAGACTTGTTTTCTTTAGAAAAATAGAGGAAATCAATATTCCCTGATTTAAATGGTACTCAAGCACTACTTTAGGTTGAAAGGAGGAATGTGTACATAACCATGCTCTGTCTTTATGGATTTACAGGACAAAGTTCCCAATTCTGACACCCTTCTGGCTGATGTCAGGAGCGAAAACAATTTCCCAGTTATATATTTAAGATCTACCCCCTCTACAGTGACAAAAAAAAAAGAAGAGCTTGATAAGACATCAATACAGATTAAAATCCTAAGGCTCTATAGAATGCCTATATGGTGAACGTATGTATGTAATATATATATATATATATCTATATATATATATATATCTATATATATATAGATATATATATATATCTATATATATCTATATATATATATATAGATATATATATAGATATACACATACATACATACATACATACATACACATACACACACATTCCCACATCCCAAAACTGTATGCCTATAAATAACATCTATAGAAAGTGTAGAAAAGTATATAACATTACAACATAATGCGATATCACCCTTCCAGACTCCAAGATAATTGTCTGAAGATACTATATTCCTGGTTTCCTCCTAGTCTGATCTATGGTATATGGAAAACCCTAGTTCCTCTAGGATCCAAACAAATACATGTTTAGACATCTATGGCCCACAAAACAGACCTGGTCATCATGGGCCCACTGCCATGTTTAGTATGTCTGAATATCAAAATATCTACTTAACTTCTGGATGCAGAGACAATTTTTCTAGAAAAATGAAGGGGCAAATGGGCGCACGGTTTTCCCATTCCTGTTGAAGTGGCAAAAAAAGTCTGATAAACTTCTAAATCTACACATAATTACTCATCCCCAGAGACATTGTTCTCAGCCTAATGAACGATATACCTTGCCATTGCATTACTTGAATAGGAAATTATGGAAACCTTGAAATAAGCAATCTCATTTAGGGGTTTATTCTAGTTCATTCTTTCTGACAAAATCCTTCTTAGATGGACAAAACCATGTGCACTGCAGGGGGGCAGATGTAACATGTGCAGATAGAATTAGATTTGGGTGAGTTATTTTGTTTCTGTGCAGGGAAAATACTGACTGCTTTATTTTACACTGCAATATAGATCTCACTTTGAAGAAAAACCCCACCCAAATCTAATTCTCTCTGCACAAGTTACATCTGCCCCACCCGCAGTGCACATGGTTTTGTCCATCTAAGAAGGATTTTGTCAGAAAGAATGATCTAGAATAACCCCCTTAGTTCTAGTCAATGCAACAATCAGCACACACACACACTAACTCAATGCTGACTTACTCCTTCAGCACCTTATGAAACACAGAGGATGTATAAGAGGGGCAGGGCTTTCTACGGCTCTAAATTTATCTCACACTTTATCACATTGTCATGAAGTGTGCCAAGATGTAATAATAGAAATATAAAAAATACATTAACATATAATAAAAAGACCAAGATTCTCAGATAAAGCACTGTGCAGTAATATACAAAGATCTTGTAATAAACACAAGGCTAGACCTGGGAACACAGTAGCATCACATGATTTATCTTTCAAGCATAGACATAGATTTTATTTCTTTAAAAAAACTAGTTTCAGAAACAGTATCTAATCAGTTAAATAATTGTAAATATGTAATTGTAATGACATGACCATTACACAAAGTGGGTCAGGGAAGCAAGTTATCCAGCATAACTTTGGAATGCTTGAAGCAATTTACACCAAACTTGTTACACATAGGACTCACAAGTGGTTCAGGGAGGCAACATATGGCAAAGTTGCATAACATAGAGGGGGTAGAGGACATTGATTAAGTCCAGATTGGGTTCACAACCACTAACACCCGCAATTTTGAGACACCACTGGGGTCCCAAAAAGTGGTCCGGCCACTACAAAGTTGGTCAGGGATGCAAGATATGGCAGAGTTGCATAAAATAAAAGGAGCTGAGGTCATGGGGTTTAAAAGAAAAAAAAAACCCCAGTCAGATCCAGGAGCCCACCCACAGACCAGTATATGCCCAGAGGCAGAACTCTGGGAGGCAATGCAGTTATCTGCCTTCGGGCTCCTGCTCCCAAGGGGGCACCTCTCCTCCCCTGCAAGTTTGAATTCGTTAATTGAAAGCCGACGAGATCGCTTCTGTGGCTGACTCCACCACCTAGAAGGACCATAGACATTACACTCATTCTTCATTTTAAACATAATACATGCATACGGTACACACAAATGCATACTGTACATCTGTTTACAGGATCATGATTATAAAAGTTCTTTCCATTATGATTTGATAAAAAGCCAGAAGAAATTAATTTTAGCCATAAGGGTAAGAGAACACTAAGCAAACACGTATATTTATTCAACTTTTTATTTTTTTACAAACTTCTTCCATGTTCGTACATTTAAATTTTCCGTGCTACACATTTTCTTTGTTGTTGTCTATATAAACAGAACATGTGTGTTGCCAGAGATCAATTATCTCTAGTCCTGCTGGTTTTCATATAGGTGTGCCCAGAACACAGTGGATGGAAATGTGGAAATGTGTGTAAACAAGACTTTTTGCCCTTAACATAGGACCAGATCACATTTCACTATGTTGCGGTGTATCAATTTAACTGAGGAGTTTTTAATGTAAACCACATATTGACTCAGTTAAAGGATCTTCAATTGATAAGCAACACCGTCAAACCCCACCCCCCATCCATGGTTTTACTTATTATTCTTATGTTGATTAAACTTAAGTTTTGAGCTGTCACTGTGAATCAGCCATATGAGCAGTACACATTACACAGTGCACTTGCTAATTAATATTTGCAGCATGCAGGGACATTTTGGATTTCCTTTTAAAAACAGACAAGTTCTCTAAAATAAACACTCCAAATGTGAAGCACTGATTACAGAATATATACAGCCATTCACCCACTCAGAACAAAAATGAGTTACTACTTTTGTTATTGAAATAAGTATTGGCTTAAGAGAAATATAAATAAGATTTATAGGAGATCAACAGAAAGACAAAAAAAAACCCAAGCTGATACAAAACAATATTTTACATTCTAGTTTACAATTTCTGCAGCAAGAAGCCACCTTTTACAGTCAATGTGGAATACCAGAGTTGATGTGAAGTTGTAAAAGCATGCATTGTCAATTATTGTTCATAAGTGTAAATAAAGATTAAAACACGTTTCCTGTTTCTTTTGAATTAAACAGTGCCCAGGGTTACAAAGTCGAATGAGGCTTAAATCAAGCACTGAATTAAATGCATACAGTCCACCCCTATCACTACACAAATGACCTCTTTTGCCTTAAGTACTTCGCCAGAAAGTAATTGAAAGCTCACATAATTTAAGAATATGCAGTAGTGTAATTCTAAGCGGAACTGGGTGTACCATATTTGATGCATGAAGGTATTTATTTATTTACAGTTTATTTTATAACGCAGCAGATTCCCTTGCGCTTTACAATTGTAGACAGTGATAAAACAAACTGGGTAACAACAGACAGGTAAGAGGGCCCTGCTGCAAGCTTACAATATATAGGGATATAGGAGGGAAACACAAGGACAGGCACCAGTAATGGCACAGCAGTCCCACAAAGTTGCAGGTCCAGAAAGGATGCTATATAATACATAAGTGCCTCATAAGGTTATGCATGTGGTACTTAAATATGATAGGCTTGCCTGAAGAGGTGACTTTCAGGGAATGCTTGAAAGTTTGGAGGCTAGTAGAGAGTCTTATTGTGCGTGGAAGGGCATACCATAGGATGGGAGCAGCCCAATGAAAGTCCTCTAATAGTGAATGGGAGCTAGTGATCCGTGCAGAAGAGAGACGTAAATCTTGCTCAGAGCAGAGTGGCTGAGATGGGAGATATTTTGAGATAAGTAAAGAGATATATGCTGGTGCAGTATGGTTACCACCTTTATGCTGATGATACCCTAATCTAGCTCTCCTACCCTGACCTATCCCCATCACTCCTGTCCAAGGTCTCCGAATGCCTCACGGCCATCGCAGCCTGGACGACCCAAAGCTTCCTGAAACTAAACATGGCTAAAACTGAACTTCTAAACTTCCATCCCCCGAACATCCCCTCTTCGCCAACTATCTCCATCAGCATTGGTGAAACCGAGATCACCTCCACCGACCAAACGCGCTGCCTCAGTGTTATCATTGACTCCTCCCTCTCTTTCACCTCCCACATTCATGCTTTCTCACAGTCTTTCCGCTTTCACCTCCGCAACATCTCGCGCATCAGACCATTCCTCTCCACTGACGCGACCAAAATTCTCATTCTCTCTTTTCATCTCCCGCCTTGACTACTGCAACATCCTTCTCTCTGGGCTACCTCTTGCCCACCTCACTCCTCTCTGCTGATAGGCTCATCTTCTTCTCCTGCCACTCTACCTCCGCCTCCCCCCTCTGTCTATCTCTTCACTGGCTCCCCATTCCTTTCCGGGTTCTCTTTAAACTCCTCACTACCACCTACAAGGCTCTCTCCTCTTCCACCGCTCCTTACCTCTCTCCTCTGATCTCTATCCACACTCCCTCCCGTCCTCTTCGCTCCGCCGCCGACCGTCCTCTCACCTAATCACCTCCTCCCACTCCCATGTCCAAGACTTCTCTCGCGCTGCCTCCCTGCACTGGAACAACCTCCCGCCTCCCATCAAGCTTTCTGAATCCCTTACCTCCTTCAAGCGCTCCCTCAAAACCCACTTCTTCCGACTAGCCTATCCCTCCTCCTCCTCCTCCTAACCTCTTTTGCTCCTCCTATCCTGCCTACCCTACCCCTCCATCTGTTCCTACTTATCCTATTGTCTTTTGTTTGTCCACCCACCTCCTTTTAGCCTGTCAACTCTTATGAGTAGGGCCTTCCTTCCTCACGTACTCACCCTACATCTTTACCTCACCAGTGCTCCTGCCCTGTTCTTCCCTTCCTCTACTCCATCTTCAGTCTCCTCGACAATTTCGACACCTACTTCAGAACTGATGCTGATTTTAGTTCTACCAGCTATACCCCTATTTATGCTGTATTTTATCAACACACCCTGTACGTTACCTTGTAATTTGTTTTTTATTTGCTATGTACGGCGCTGCGGACACTTTGTGGCGCCTTATAAATTAACCTACTACTACCACTGTTATTAACACACACACATATATATATATATATATATATATATATATATATATATATATATATATATATATATATATATATATATATACAGTAGCTCCCGTGAGGGAAAACAGCACTCACCAGACTTCAAACAATAACGGTGTAAAGGAACACGTGGTCCCAGGTTTAATAATTCTTACTTGGAGCCTGCCGACGTTTCGGTCCAACACGGACCATTGAATGTGGGGAACAAAGGACAGTTCAGAATCGAGGATGAACCCTAGGCAACAAGCTTGTGGGGTAGGGCAGATTGTCGAGTTGTCAACAGTTATGGAGATATCAGGATGGTAACTGTTCTTGGCCGGTGGGAATATAAGTAATTCCCTTTTGGAAATATTGAGTTTGAGGTGGCGAGAAGACATTAAGGATGAGATGACAGAGAGGCATGCTGAGACTCGGCCCAAGACCACTGGTGATAACTCTGGGGTTGATAGATCGATTTGAGTATTGTCCGCATACAAGTGATACTGAAATCCGAAAGAGCTGATTAGTTTGCCAAGAGATGAGGTATATATTGGGAAAAGCAGATGACCTAAAACTGAGCCTTGCGGAACTCCAACTGACAGAGGTAGTGAAAAGGAGGTAGAGTCAGATAAGCGAACACTGAAATAAAGATCATATAGCAAAGTTGAGAACCAGGAAAGGGCTGTATCAGTAAAACAGCATCTAGATCTGCAGCAGAGAGATCTAGAATAATAAGTAGTGTGTAATGGCCTTTAGACTTGGCAGCTACCAGATCATTTAGCACTTTAGTCAGTGCTGTCTCAGTGGAGTGTTAGGAACGAAAGCCTGACTGAAGCGGGACTAATAGGGTGTGAGTTGAGAAAGTGTGAAAGGCGAGAGTAGAGTAGCTTGGAGAGGCAAGGGAGCGGAGAGATAGGACGGTAGGTTAGAAAGAGAGTTAGGGTCAGAATTGTGTTTTTTTTCGGAATGGGAGTAAACACTGCATGTTTGAACAGAGAAGGAAAAGTACCAGTAGAAAGAGAGAGAGATTGCAGATTTTAGTTAAGGTTGGGGTAAGAACAGAAGATACAGTTTTAATGACTTGACTACTTGAGTATAGGATCGAGGGGAGAGGTAGTGGAGTAGGAGTATAAGAAAAGTGTGGATACTTATTTTTCATTTGTGGCGTCAAATGAAGAGAAAGTACCAGAGGGTTCAGGTGGTGAAGAAAGTGGGTTAGATGATGGTGTAAGAGCATACCATTACATCTCGGCTGTTATCATAGGAGGGGAAGGGGGGTGCAGAAGAGACTTAAATGTGTTAAAACTTTGCTTAGGGTTGGTGGCATGAGAAGAGATGAGAAATTGGAAGTATGTTTGTTTGGCAGTGTCCAAAATATTGCAGTAGGAGTGGTAGATAGACTTATATGTGAGGAAATCAGTCAGATTACGAGATTTACACCATTAGCATTCTACTTTAGTGGAGTGCCGTTGCTGACATCTATATTCCTGCATGAGGTACAATGGGAAACTGGAGCCACTTCATCAAGGGCTGTTTCAAGAGCTGTTTTATATAATTATATATTTTTTTTTATTACTAGTCATGTTAAATCTGTGAATCTTACTAAAGATGGAATTATCCCACCCACTATATTATATATAGATATAAATGTTAGAATAATAATTTATAAGTGTTCCCGCTAGGCTGTTTTAGCAGGGCGCTGCACCCTGCCTGATTTTTAAAGGGCAAAATGCGCCCTGCCCCTCTAGCAGCACCCCGCAAAAAGAGCCTGCTGTGTGCCCAGTGCCGCCGTAGATTGCGATGCCGGCGCTTCCCCATCAGCTCAGGGACTTCAGCGGGGCCAGGCAAGCCCCCTTGCATGACGGAGGCGGACGGGCCGCCCCCTGTAGTGATGTCGGTGGCCCAGGACTGCCCACAACGATGGCGTCGACGGGCCCGGCCAGCCGCCCTTATGCTGCCCCCGTGCAGCAGTGCCCTGCCCTAGTTAGTTCCTAGAAGGAACACTATAATAATCATATGGTTAGTGAATGGGGGTGACACCAAGAGGCCATTGTGCCATTGAGTTTACATAAGGTCAGACTATGAGATTGCTTTAATTCTGCTAGATGTAAAAATAAAAGGTGGCAAAGTATTTGTATATGTAGCACAGGGGACCATTGGTTCTACACAGACTAGGTCACTACCTTTGTTTGCATTGGATACATTCAAGTGCCATTGTACACTCCCCAAAAATGTAACAAAGTTATGTTTTGCATGGAAGATTATTTACACTGTAAAAGCTACCATACACTAATGCTTCTCGGAGAGAGAAATCGCATAAAAATTCCACTGCGGTCCATTTGCATGCGATATATCATATGCAATCCCATTCCCTGATGCCGGGAAGCTGCCTGTGTTGAAGGTCGGACTTGCAAGCAGGTCCAATCTCCTGCTCCAATCGGATCAGATGTTGAACACATACAGTTTGGCCACTTTTCTCAGGCCGATCCATCCTAATCTTGTGAAAAGTGGCCAATTTGGACAAGTACATAGCAAGCTCAAGATCCACTGGGAAAAGAACAGATGTGACTGATAGAACATTCTCACTAGTGCTCCACTTAATATCTTTAGTATGGAAGGCTGATGATGATGATGATAAAAATAATAATAAATCACACACAGTTTTTTATGAACTCATAGGAGTTAAATTAAATTGTTTGTGTTTCACAGTTAGTAAAAACTTACATTTACTAACAGATTATTTTTTTTATATTTGTTAAAACGTGATTTAAGCCCTGAATCCCAACACCAATTTAATTGATTTAGGGGGTATTTAACGTGTGCCTATATTTCCGACAGTGCGCATTGAAAACCCCCCAAATCAGTTAAAACCGTTCCTTAGAAATTTGACATTTTAGAATTAGCCAAACATGCATTGCTTATGTTTACATTATGAAGCATCTGAATGCATGACTATTTAACCATTCGCTAATGGTAACCGGAGTAATTATCCAGCCAAAATGGCCTCATTATCCCTATAGAAAGGTATACAGTAATAATTGTTCTAAACATGGATGGATAATAACAGTTTTGAGAAATCTAGTTAAAATTAGATGGCAATGTGTTTTCTATTTCATCCCTCCTCAGGCTCGCTGTGCTTTTTGAAGATTAAGCAGTGAAAAACAAAAATGCAGAATTCTGCAGTGTAAATATGAAGATGGGTCAATAAGTACCTGTGTGTGAAGACCAGTGGCATTGCTGAGAAGTTGGTATTACTATTGTGTACTACCATCTTTCAAACAATGCCTTACCAAATTTCAGATGGATTCATAGGTTAGTTTTTTTTCCACAACAAAAATGCTTCAGCTCCCTCATCCAGAATTGTTGCGGCCAAATTGCTTGAATTGTGCTATAAATTGTTGCTGCATCCACCGTACTCACCCGACTTCTTTCTGTTCCCTAACCTGAAAACGTGGCTCATGCGGAAAAATTCAGCTTAAACGAGGAGGTCATTGTTAAGACAGAAGCCTACATGACAAATAGTTTTTTTTAGAGGGTTTAAAGAAATGTCAGGGACATTGGGAAAAGTGTATTGCCATGAAAGGAAATTATGTTGAAAAATAAATATTTTTTTTGTGAACCATTTTCGTCTTTATTCTTAACACAGTTACTGTACTTATTGATCCACCCTCGTAGAAATACATACCACTTAAATGTGTTTTTCCCTCATTTATTTTGCAATGTCAAAAAAAACATTGAAAAAACCCATGTCGACCTTTTGACCTAACCCATGTCTACCTTACTGCATGTAGACCGAAAGACTGTCTAACAACTTGCTGATGACCAACTGATCCACACCCCTACTATCCATCCAAGCTGTTTGGAGTGTCAAAATATCCCCTCTATATATATCTATATTAATTTGGTTTTAAGGACAGGTAACATACAATATTCAACATCCAACGGTGTTTGCATAGAGTGCAGAAAAATTAAGAGTTCCTATAATGGTGCTAGAAATGACAATTAACCACACGCCTAAACCCCAAAATGTGACTATGCCAGCCTCATCATAAGAACCACAAGCTCTGTTTTTAACTTAATATGTAAAAATAAACATTTTAGGGCTACAGGAAAAACCCATAAAAGTTTAACTTTTTCTAAAAAAAAAAACAAAAACAGTATTTACTCCTCCATCTCTGTTAAACCACACATTCAACACCTCTCTAAGATCTGTAGTTTCTACCTCAAAACTATTTCCAAGAACAGACCCTTTTTCACCCAGGATGCTACAAAGACTCACATCCACTCAAAAGACATCTCCAGATTGGACAACTGTAATCTGCTCCTCTCTGGCCTTCCTGACAAACACCACTCTCCACTCCAATCTATCCTCAGTACTGCTGCCTGGTTCATCTTCCTCTCCAAGGATCAGATGTACTAAGCCTCAAAAATTGACAATGTTACCAGGGAATCTGCTCTAATACCCCATTCTCGTTGCCACAAACACCAAGGTATTTTCCGAGGCATGCGGGAATTTACTGTGTTGCGTCTCTGTGTGAAAGGGTCTTTGTGAAATTCCCAGGCGTTATGCCCAGGGAATTACACACAGGTTTTTTGCAGGGGTTTTCCTGGGTAATACAAGGGTGTACGGCAGTCTGAATAGCACAGACCCGTGTTTTTCACACATGATGCCAAAAAACTTATTGGGGGATGTAATCAGGTGACATGTGACGAAGTTTTTGGAGGAGCGGCAATGAGAACATGGTATGAAAGGGTGCAACTGGGGTTTTTGGGATTATTACACATTCTTAGGCACTGATTGGCTCTCCTGGTGGGGTGCTGGCTGATTGGTTGTGAGGACGGGTCTCTCTGGTTGAGGGCATGGCACTGGGACTGGCCTCTGAGGTCATTAGGGAGCTGAAGAAACGATAGCATGGCCCACTTGAAGGAGCAAGAGGTGAGAGCTGGTGGCAGTGAGAGGGGAGGAGGAGATCCACAAACGGGGACAGTCAAAGATGCCACAGTGTACTATAACATTGCAAATATATTGACAGTCATGTGAGGCAACATGTACCTACCAGTATATAAAAACAATAAAATATGTTTACAACATATCCTTTTCATGCCATGGTTAATGCAATGCAGTGAGCACTCACCACCCACTTTTCATGAACTCATCTCTGTGTGCCTTTAAAACTGTCCTTTTCTTATGACACACAGTATATTGCAAGAAAAATCCGGCTTCTGTGTGAAAGGTGTCGACATGGGAAATACCTGTGTTTTTCGTGCTATGTGAAAGGGGGTCAGAGCCGAGTTTTTGTATCTGGGAAATACCTGGGTTTTTGGGGATTTTCTGTCTGAAAGGGGTAGAGATATCGCTTCTAAGCAATATCTTTTACAATAACCTCTAGTGCAGGCTTGCCCAAAGTCAGGCCCGGGGGCCAATTGTGGACCGTGCTGTCATTTCACATGGCCCGCAGCCTCCAGCTGGAAGCAGGCAGAGCATCAGAAGCACAGCACAGGACACTAAAGGTGGGGCCCCGGCGAGCGAGCCTTTACCTTGCTTTCTGCTGCAGTGAGGAGGTGCCGGCCACCACAGTCAGATGTGTTTGGCATCCTACCCCTGCTGCTCCAATCGTATATCACCCTACTCCACAATCACAGTGACAGTAGTGTTTAGGGAGTGGGGCAGCAAGGGGGAAGCTTGCTCCCGTAACATGCAGAGTGGAGGAGGGCAGCAGCGGGAGCCCGAGCATCTCCAGTCCTTGCAGTGCCTGCATTGACTCTCCTTCCTCTGGCTCACACAAGGGGCTGGGAAACATACAGAGAAGGGAGGGGGCAGAGTGGGGACATACAGTGAAGGAGGGTCAGGCTGGGGGACATACAGTAAATGGAGGCAGTGATGGCCATTCAGAGAAGGGGGAGCAGAGGCAGGCTGGGGGACATACAGTGAATAGGGGCCGAGTGGGGTACATAGTGAATGGGGGTCATACAGTGAATGGGAGTCATACAGTGAAGTAGGGTCTGGCTTGGGGACATAAAATGAATGGAGGCACTAATGGACATTAAGAGAAGGGGGGCAGGCTGTGGGACATAGTGAATGGGTACAGAGTGGGGAACATACAGTGAATGGGGGACATACAGTGAAGGAGGGGCAGGCTGGGAGAAATACAGTGAAGGGGCAGGCTGGGGGACATAGAGTGAATGGGACCATTCTGATGTGATTAATGATTCAAAGAATGTCAGGCTGAATGGTCGGCCCCTCACATTTTCACCTCACCAAATCTGTCCCTCGTCGCAAAAAGTTTGGACACCCCTGCTCTAGTGTGTACACTCAAGATATGTGCTCCCACGCATCATTAATGACCCTCTCCCTCATTTGGACATTTATGGCCCGCGATGCTCGCACCCTGATGAGTCCCTGCTGCTGCTGATATTGGCAGGAATCGGCTAGTGTCTGTGGGGTTTTACAATGCAACAAATGTCTGGGGAACAGTTAGTTTTTCATGCTTTACTTTCTCCACAGGATCAGGACCAGTGACTATCATTAACTGCTGCTGAAAGGTTTGGCACGGGCTATCCTATTATCACTGAGGCCAGAATCCTTCTCCCCGATACCATCAGGTATTATGTGCCTAAGACACAGTAAGCATAATCTCTGATAATCAGCTCCCGGGTCTAATAAACTAGATTTATTTTCCTTTATTGCTGTTATGGGGATAGTTTTCCATGGCAGATTATTTTTACACAGTGTACAGTTTAATATGTTTATTCTATATGTTTTACTGAATATTTTATTGGTAGCAACATCAAATGGACACTGGGAACAAAGATCTGGTCAATCATGAAAAAGCAAAGCACTAGATTTATCATGTATCGCTATGTTAATGATAACGCCTTTGCTTCTCCATGAATCATGCTTATTAAATGTTTATTAATATATAGTTCTGTTAAATGTTACTTTAAATGTTTAATATATTTTGCAGGAACTTTGCAGCCCCAGTCTGTTTAACAGTCTACAAAAAGGGTGTGTGGTCTCAGCTCACAGGGGTAAGCTGCACGTTACAAATTTCTGACTTCACGTTAGCTGGGCAGTCAAGCAGAGTGCTCGACCAGCTCGCACGGCCAGAGGCTCATCAGGCTATCGGTGCTACTGGGATTTTCCAAAAAATGCCAGATGCAGCTCAGTGACAGTATATAAATGTATCAGTGCAGTGTTTTCCCTAAATTCGCCAATATTGTTTGACTCCCACATTCCATTATTAATAACAGGGTTGAGTCTCCCTTTTATAAAATACTAGAGACCACGAGTATTCCACATATAGGATTTTTTCAGATAACAGAAAAACAGTTGTTGGCGGGCTAGTTTGTGAGGAGGTTGCAGTATGTTTGACATGTGCTGGGGGTAGATGGCGGCAAGTCCAGGAAAGGCTAGCAGTGAGGGAATGGCTGCAAAGCTACTCCCCCACAGTCTGCCTTTGGTCACTTACATTAGTGGCATCATGACGTGACGTCTCTCCAGGGTGAGAATATTCTAGTTTTTGGGTCTCAGGATATGGCAGACCTGACCTGTACAAATGCATAAACATCAATGCATTCAACAATATAATATAATGCTCAATTTCCATGGGGTTTATTTGAATTTTGGGGTAAAATTTAAACTCCTGCTTCTGCAATAAAAGGAATAGGAGTTCCTATACATGTTATATGAAAATCTAGCTTCAAAGACAAACTTCTAGTTTAGTTCAATTTTAAAATAAATTTGAGCAAAAAACATAAAAACATAACATATTTAGCGTGACTGTTACCTCAAACATTTAGCAGCATTTTTCCAAAATGACAACTGCAGTACAAAATGTTTCAAAAGAAACTCAACATCCTTGTTTTCATTCCAACCATTAAATGTAACCGTATCCATTTTACACATGCTTCTTATTTTAATGGTCTGCAACTCATTCATGTGAAATCACTGACAAAAGTCCCAAGGTCAAACCAAACAAATACGCCTCTTTCTTCATTAATTAGCTTGGGCTTATTAAATTATTTTTTCAAGACGGATGCATTCTAGACATGTGAAAGGGATTTTTTTTAGGCCAAAACCTTTTTTTTGCGATTTGTGTTCCGGTCTTCGATACAATAGTCTGATCATTTGTAAAGCTGGGTGCACACTATACAATATTGATAACAATATCATCTGAGCTACCTAATAAATGTTTTAGAGCTTACACATTGAACAATATCATCAAGTGATGTCACACGCAACCTCACTGTTGAATTTGTAGTCATTGACTATATAGGCAGAGTTGACTGTACGTAACAATCTGCCAGGGCATGCATCATTAACATGATGTACACACTAGAGGATTTGCACGATAATAGTTAACAATGTTCTTATCATGCATGTCTTTTTTAGAAAGTGTGTACGCACCTTCAGTAATGTGAGCAGATATATATATATATATATATAGTTAGTATACTAGTAAGAATGTCAGTGTCATGCTCAACCACCCCTTTGTAAATTAATCAGAAGTGCACATAGTGCATACATACTGAGTGCTTTTCCAACTGCCCAGCCATGGCTATGGAAAGCCGTCCACCCTGTCGCTTATCTGCTGGTAATACCAGCAGATGAGTGGCCACCGGCAGCGATGATGTGGGAGCGCACAACAGTGCTCATGCTGCCCTGTGCACACACAAGAAAATGGAGCGGCTCTCACATGAAAGTCGCCCAGTAGGTAGTGGGCAGAATGAGTGCTACCGCTGCTAGAAATCCGGAACATGTTTCTCTGATGTCTTCAGTCAGTAATTTGCTCAGAAGGAAAGATTTCAGGAGCACTTTTGCAACTACGAACCCTCTCAAGTTATTTGTGTTCATGTTCACATTGCTATTAATAATGCAATGAATATATTGTAAGGGGAATTAAATCTTAACTGGGCTTTAAATACTGTATAGTCATCTGTGAATAAATAAAATTGCCATTATAGTTATTTAACAGCCACCTCACATGCACTGTATCATTAGGCTATCTGAAGACATGTAAGACGCCCTTATCCACGTCTATTGGCATTTACCAACACAAATCAACAAATTTAAAAAAAGATCCCACAAGTTACCATTGCAGGGGTTTCTGAGCCTTCTGCAAGAAGAGGATTTCCCACTGGGACTTACACATCCCCTTTGGCTACAAGGTGTTCAGAAATCATCACAACGGGGATAAAACTCCATAGCAAACAACATAAATGCAAATCCATTTCCGAGGACACTTACATTTGTCATTAAAGTCATGTTCTCTCTTTGCATTCTTGAATATATAAAAATGCTGCAATTAATTTACAAGCTTGAACAATTTTCTCCTGAAAGCTAGGAGCTACAGCCAAAAGTTAGAGGAGCAAGAAATTAGTTTCAATTTAAGTTGTGGTGCACAGGATTCCTAAATGACAGACTGAGGGAATTATGCAGAAGTTCTAGTCTATGAAGCACAACAAGTAGCCTGCACAGAATGTACATCAGACCAGCTACTGTCCAACACTGTATAACCCAGCATCACACCGGTTATGGACCCATGTTAAAGTAGCAAGTTCAAAAGACAAACATAGTAGCAAACAGTCTAAATTCATCCTTCCTAATAAACTAGTCATAGCCCCCCAGCGATGCAGTCAGTAACTACATGCACAGTACAGAGGTCACTGCACCATAGCTACACAGGTGCAACCAGTAACACCCACGGTATAGCAACTAGTGTCATCCGCTACATACAGACACACTACATACACAGCTGTGCCTAGGAATAGCTGCTAACAGCTGCTGACAGTACTTGGGAAAGCTAATAACTACTAGCACAGGCCTAGCAACAGAGAAGGAGGGGTCTAGGGGCATATAAAATGGGTAGTGTTCATTCTAGCACCCGCTAGCTTTGAAAACCCATGCAGTTCCTGTTCCCTGCCTGGGGTGTCGCTGTCTGCTGTGGTGTTTCCAGCACAGGTCTGGTTTGCATATCAGTGCTGATATACAGACCACACTTTGCTAGAAGCACTAGAGCAGACAGAGACACCCCAGGCAGGGAAGAGGAACTGCATGGGTTTGCAAAGCTAGCGGGTGCTAAAATGAACACAAATGGGGTTGCAATGCTTTTTTTAAATGCGTTCTCTTGGCCAGCCACAAACTCATTTAAGGAACAGTTAACAGGTGCTTTGACTCTCCCCTCAAATGCCCTCCACACTAGTCACTTTGGCCCAGTCCTGACCCTGGGTCTTGCCATGTTGCCAACATTGCAGTGTTACTATGCTTGGCGCTGCAGTGATTCTTCCCGGTTTGTCCCTGCCTCTAGCAAAAAAACCTCCACCTTTCTGAGTTCCCATGGATCAGATGGGTCCTATACTCCAAAGTGATGGCTGCCACTGTGTTATCAGGAGTGGGCGGTACAGCTTCTCATATATTAGGAAGAGTTGGTACTACTGCCTGTGCTGCGGAGAGAGAGGTGTATGGGAGGCTACTACAGTACCTTGCATGTGTCCATGTGTTGCTGTGGGGCTGGCTGTTGTAATTCTTGGGGGGGCGCACAGGAAGCAGGGGGCTGAGATTATATATATATATATATATATATATATATATATATATATATATATATATATATATATATAAAGTATTCTCATATCAAATCATATTGGAAAGAAGGATCAGGTGTGTGAAAAAAATATAAAGAATTTAATGACACAATGGCATGAATAAAGACAACAATAAAAAGACAATAAAAAACATATAATGCGACCAGACAAGTTTAAAAATGGTTATAGTCACCCACAAATTTGTCCAGAGGTTAGTCCATGAAGGAGTAAAATTCTCAAGTTGTTTTCCTTCAACTTTTTGAATGCCCGGTGATGGTTATCAGGGTTAAAGAGGTGATGTTACCCATAGCAACCAATCAGATTCTGTCTATAATTTTCTAGAATGCAATACAAAAAGGATAGAATCTGATTGGTTGCTATTGGCAACATCATCTCTTTTCATTTTTAAAAGCTCTAGTAAATTTACCTCTAATACAGTAGAAAATGAGACATGCTTTACAAAGAACTTTGGATATTTAACGGGAATAGGCAGCAGCGCTCCAATTACGTTAGAAGTGGTTTCTCTGAATATAGATTAATTTACTAAGTTCTTTGTACAGTCTAACTTAAAGAACTTTGGATGAAATAGGGTTGAGGATGAAAATAAGGCATACTACAAGGTACATGAGCTAAGTGGTTCTTATCTTATTCTATGTTTGTAGTGATATCATATACCCAACTAAAGATTCAACCCACCAGATGCACTATCAGTTTGATTTATCTGGTTTATCCTTCGGGATGGGTGTCCCAAACTTCAAAAAGATAAACTTAAAATGATCAGAGAGAAGAAGGCAAGTCCCAGAAATCAGAGGACAAATTCATGTTCAGTGCTCCCTTTTCTGCATATCAAAATGTGGTAAAAACCCAGACAACGGGGTTTTTACCGCTTTTATCATATAGAGCATCCCTGTGTCTCCCTTTAAACCCGCAATCAGCTCCATGTGCAATGGAAATACCCTCCCTTGTCTTATCGGTTCTGCCATCACTGTCGTCCTATCCAAAGCCCTATACACACTAGTTATAGTAAAAGATATCACTCAGAAAAGAGATCCCCTTCTGTGTACACTTAATATTGTTAACGATGCACGCTCCTATGCATCATTGAGGCCAGTATCAAGTAGTGTGCATGGTGTTTTTCCTGAGTAGTGTGCATGGTGTTTTTTTGCTGATCTATGGACTACTTCATGTCTATCTTTGGCTTCTTGCATATTTATGTTTTAATTTAGGCCTACTGTGCAGTAAATAAATCTTATTTTAGTACTTGTGTATTTTGGCAGTGCCCATCGCATCGCATACCATAAGGCATACGATGGTATGCGATGCGACGCAATATTGTGCACTATTGTACAATGCCATACAATTTTAAAATTGTATGGCATTGTATATGGCATACAATGTCATACAATGCGATGCGATTAAACATTGTATAAGCACCCTAATGGGTGCTTACAATGTAAAATGCACCCCCCTCCCGCCACCCCCCCCACTATAAACGTCAACCCGAAGCGTGGCGAGCACAGCGAGCCCGCGAGGGGTGGCGGTACGCGTCCTCCGACCTTTTCATACACCCACTATCCACGTCGGCGTGGAGTTGAGAATAGAAAGTGTGGCGAGCGCAGCGAGCCACCGAGCCCGAAGCGTGGCGAGCGTCTGCGGATACCTGTGAAGGCCGCGAGGGGACTCCGATACCTGTGAAGGTATCCGTGTGCGCTTGCCACGCTTCGGGCTCGGTGGCTCGCTGCACTCGCCACACTTTCTATTCTCAACTCCACGCCGACGTGGATAGTGGGGGTATGAAAAGGTCGGAGGACACGTACCGCCGCCCCTCGCCACGCTTCGGGTTCAAGTTTATAGTGGGGGGGTGGCGTGGGGGTGCATTTAACATTGTAAGCACCCATTACGGTGCTTAAGAGCACCCTTTAGGGTGCTTATACAATCTTTCATCGTATAGGGGGCAAAAATCGCGTTGCATCGCATGCCATCGGGTGCATGGCATACGATGCGATTAAAACATTGCGCGATGGGAATCGGGGGCGCCACTATAATATACAAGTACCCTTATTTTTTTTAATCAATATTACAATACCTGTTTGTTAAATAAAGAGAAAGCAAGAAAATACTGCTAAGAAACCAGACTTACCCTTTTGAGTGCCAAGTGAATTTGTCAAAATTGGTATGAAAATTGGCAAGCAAAATTTTTATTCATCATAAAAAAAAATTTTTATTCATCATAAAATGTAAAAAAAAAATTATATTTCCAATATAATGTAGATATTCTACATTATATTGGAAATATATATATATATATTTTTTTATATTTTATGATGAATTTATATAACTAATGTGAGCGGCACAGATATTGGCACTCAAAGGTTCAATATCAATTCACAGAGCCTTCAGCTCGCCTCCAAAAATAACTTTCTTGTAACCTCTGATGAATGATGCAAGACCAACAATTAAATTGTCATCGTTTAATAGTAACATTGTTTCTGCAATTTCTGATTTATGTGGGGAGCAATATATATAGATCACTGTTTTTCTCCTACATGATAAATGTAGTACTAACAAAAACTAGTTACTATCATTTTTAACATTTAGCTGCCTCATATCATAACCGTCTAATCACAGCCTGCAGGCGGGTTCCGCCTCCACAATTACAAGCCCTATTTGTCTTTCACTGCCTGGATTTATAATGTAGCTCAATGTGATGGCTTGTTGAAACTACTTGCAGGGCATTTTATTTTCCTGTCATACAGTTGTTTTAAATAGTTACTGCATGCAAGAACATATTTATCAAACCCCGCCACCCCTTTTAATTCTGTATTTTTCTTTTTTTTTTTTTTTTTTTTTTAATTGCGTTTTTATTTAGTTTTCAGACAGACCAAAAAAGAAAAGTACAAAACAATCATGACAAAACATCACAGCAATACATTGACATCAAGAGTCGTTGTTACACATTCCTCTCTATTCAAATTAGCTCCCCCATCCCGGCCAGCTCACCCTGTACATACCCGAACTGTTGCTTCCATCCCCATTCCCTCTCCCTCGTCCTTTCCCAGACGGAATCACATCCCCTTCTCACCGCCCCCTTTCCTCTTATATCACCCGGCCCATACCTCCCTCCATTTCCCTTTCTCGACTTACGGCCACCTAGTCCCGACCATCACCATTCTCGTCGCCCCACACTTTCCCCCGATCTCCTAGTTCCCCAGGCCATTCCAACCGACAGATCCATACTTTATACCCTATGGTCAACCATCGTCAAATTTCCCCGCATATAGGCGGCCATATTTCGAAACCTCCAAAGTCAAGTCTTACGCAAGGGGTAATAGAGGAGGAAAAAAAAAAAAAAAAAAAAAAACAAGCCCATCAATTATAGTGTTAACCATCCAATGTGTCCTTGTGTACTATATGAAAAGTGACTCATATTCGACCATACTGATTTCCACTCTCTCTGGTATGGACTAATGTGCTTCTCTTAACTCGTGCCCATCTCCCCCCCCCCCCCATCTGTAAGGCTCCAAAATAGGAGCACCCCAACCCAAACTATCATACTAATCAACCTTAGTTCCTCTTATACCCCTACATATACCCCTGCCATCTTATCAATGGCACTACACCGTGTCAACGTAAGTGTCCTCAGCCCTAATTGACCCCCTCCCTACAGACTAACTTTCCCTAAATTGACCATTCTTCTATCTAACGTGTCACTTGTGGTCCCATATAAAAAAAAAAAAAAAAACTATATCCCCTCCCTACTTGTCCCCATGCTTATCAATTTGCCCCCTCGGAATTAGAAACCTTAAAATAACCTGAGTTATTCCAGGGGCCCCATATTCTCTGATACTTGGAATAGGATCCTCTAGAAGCGAATACATATTTTTCATGTTCACTGGTCTGGTTAACCACGTTGACCCATTCTTCAAAATTCGGAGCCAAAGGGGACATCCACCTACGGGCTATTAGTACCTTGGCAATGGCCGCGATGCAACTTGCCAACTGCCGCGACTCCCCATTTAATACGGCTTCCTTCCAAATTCCTAACAACAAGTTCATTTTAGTTAAAGCTGCTCTCGGGACCCCTATCTGGGCTAGTGTTTCCCTTACCTCCCCCCAGAATCTACTAATCTCCCTACAACTCCAGAGTAAATGATCAAATGTAGCCGGCCCTTCTCCACATCTAGGGCATCCATCGGATGCTGACCCTGAAAATTTTTTCAGTTTGACCGGGGTGATATATATCCTATGGAGGATATTGAATTGGACCTGTTGTGTGCGCATAAAATTAGTCGATTGACGAGGACCTGCCAAAGCCGATCTCCACCCATTCTCATCCAACTGTGGGATATCCTTGTGCCATTTGGCCCTCAAGGCCCCCAACTCCTCAGTTTGAGAAAAAGAATGAAGATATTGATACATTTTAGACATACGCTTCCTTTTTTCAAGTTGTTTTATAAAAATTTTACATGGGGCCTCCACCACCTCCCACATTTCTGCCCTGTCCCCTAGGGTCAAGGCGCTTCTCACTTGGAGATATCTAAAAAATACTTCTTTGGGCAAACTAAATTCTATTTGCAACTGAGAGAAGGATTTCACCCTCCCATCTTGGCACCATTGACCGAGATTCGTAATGCCATACCCCTGCCGTACTTTCCCAGCCTGTTGTTTTTTAAGTTCCTTCATTCCCGGCAGGGACATGATAGGGGTGTCCGGGTCCAGACCCTCGGCTTTTGTTAATTTGCATGACCATCTCCAAACCCTAACCGCTTGACTGATCAGCGGAGGGAGATTTCGACAAGGCCCCTTTACAAATAATCTTTGTAAAGGCGAGAAGTCTGGGTCCACACCCTCTACCAAACTTTGTAGTTCAAAGGGTACCTCCTCAGGCTTAACCCACCCGCAGTTTTGCACCATCTGTGCGGCCATATAATACAATTTAAAGTCAGGGAGGGCCAAGCCCCCTTTTTCCCTGTCCCGACAGAGAATATCCATTCTCACTCTAGGCAACTTGTCCCTCCAAACAAACGAGGATACTATACTCTTTATCTTCCTAAAATGTTCGTCCTTTATAAAGACGGGAGAGTGTTGGACAATATACAGGAATTTGGGCAAAATTGCCATCTTTACCAGGTTGACCCGGCCAAGCTGCGAAATCTGGAGTCTTGACCAACTCCTACATTTCAACTTAAGATCGTTAATAAACGGGAAAAGATTATCTGGAATAAAATCAACTGAATTCCTAGCCACCACTATTCCCAAATACCTAAACTTCCCCACCAGTTTTAATTGGGTATCCAATACGGGGCTTATCCCCCCGTTATTTCCTAGCTGGATATAGTTGGATTTATCCCAATTCATTGTTAACCCGGAGTATCCTCCGTATTCCTGAATGTATTTTATCACCCTTACGAGATCTCCAGGTACTGCCAGTCCAACCAGCAGGTCATCTGCATATAATGAAACTAGATTCTTACTGGGCCTGCCTCCCCCATTCCCTCCACCCAGGGCCGCCCTCAGAACACACGCCAGCGGCTCCATCACCACCGCAAACAGCAGTGGGGATAGAGGACATCCCTGACGCGTGCCCCTGGAGAGAGAGAAGGGGGGAGACGTATACCCATTAATGGTCACTCTGGCCTTAGGATTTTGATACAACAGTGATATCCGTTTAATATACCTTTCCCCAAACCCAAACGCCCGTAACACCCTCCATAGAAATGGCCATTCAACTGAGTCGAACGCCTTGTTCGCGTCGAAGGACGCGAGCAAGGCGTCCGACCCCCCCAGTTCAACCCCCTGAAGGTAGGTATAAGCCCTTCTAAGATTAATCAAAGTGGACTTCCCAACCATGAATCCGGTTTGGTCAGGATGAACCACTTGGTGTATAACTGACTGAAGCCTGGTTGCCAGAATTTTAGCATAGATCTTAGCGTCTGTATTTTTCTTACTAGAAGTTTGCTTACTGTTGCATGAAAATGTGTTCCGTCTCAAAGTCTTTTACACAGGTAATAATAGGATTCTGAACACAATTAAATAAAAAGCAATATTTGTTCCTATATCTACTACATACTCAAGGTGTGCATGGAAGATATGTTAAGAGCCATACATACTAGAGAATATAATGAAAAATATTGCTCAGAAAGATTTTCTAAATGATAAAATTGATTATATCTTCTATTGTGTACACTCCCTCATCCTGCATGTACAGACACCAATATTGGTGGTGGGGTCCCGGCATGCTGGTATTGGCAAATGCTGATGCCAGCAGGGGAAGGGAGCGTACTGCATCATGACCGTCAATAACAAGGACCTCCCTTGTCTTTACATGGCTGTCATTAATGACAGTCACACTGCAAACATGCCCCCACCAATGCTCCCTTACCCACCAGCATCGGCAAGTGTGTCGGCAGCAGATTGTTGAATTCACAACCGTTTTTCGACAATCTTTGGAAACTTTCCAACACTCAACAGTCTGTACATTGAATACAGACTGTTGAGTTCCTGCCGGAAGGAACCAAAACGTCCTGGATTCCGACTGTCGGAATCAAGGGTGGAATACCCCCGCAGTCTTCAAAGATTGATTGGAAATCCAATTAGTTTGGAAACTCCTCAACTCCTACCTCTATATCACACATTCCCAACCACGGCCCTCAACTCACACCCACAGTGCAGGTTTCAGTGATATCCAGGCTTCAGCAAAGATGGTTAAATAAAAAAAAACAACAACAGTTACTTTGCTCAAACATGGATATCATTAAAACTTGCACTGTTAGTGTCCCTTGAGGACCGAGGTTGGGAATGCCTGCTCTGTAGTCTTTAGTAGACAACCATAACATAATGTTAATAGGTGTCAGTGGTGTGCGGAGGAGGTCAGTGCCCACAGTAGATAACTAAAACAAGCTTGTAGGTTTACTAACCAGAACAAAACAGTATGCAGGGTAACACAGGGTTAATATAGATATGCCATAGGTACACAATGCAGATTTACAATAGGAACAACAGTGACAGCCAGTAATGTCTGAGATTATTGCAGATGTGTGTAGTATAGGGTAGCATACACACCAGTATATAAAGTCATTGGCCCATATAATTAAGCTTGCCATATTATCCCTTTAAACTGGGACACTCATGGTTTACACAAGTTCTTTGTAATTCAAAAGTTCCAGCTACAGAACCTGTGTAATTCAAGTGTCCCAGTTTAAAATGTATAGTAAGGTAAGCCTACATATAAATATATTTAGCGGTGGTGGTCGTGGCAAAACCAGGTTCTTTCACCTACTTTGTTCCTCTCATTGTGACGCGACTCTTATATGCTTACTGTATTCATAAAAAAAAAATGTGTTCTTTACTCTTAAGAGGATGGTCAGGGAAACATCCTCTGCTATGAAGGAGGTAGAAGAGAAGATAGTTGAAAAGGACACACATGAACTGTAGCGCATGTCGTCCGTGCCAGTTTTGGTGGCATGCCGTGACATCAAAATAAAACCATGCAGTCATGGTACGAGGTTGTGGGAGTTTAACCCCTTCCCGACATTTGACGTACATTTACGTCATGGTCGGGAAGTACTTCCCGACACATGGCGTAAATGTACGTCATGAGTTCTAACTGTCACCGCGTCTATAGACGCGGTGACAGTTTGGAGATGTCTGCTGTCCCTGACAGCAGACATCCCCCCTCGCCGCCCAGGGGGGGCAGGGGTGCCCCCCCCGGTCGGCGATCGCTGCGATTGGCTGTTCAAAAGTGAACAGCCAATTGCAGCGTTTTCTGCAAGCCGCTCGGTAACACAGAGATCGGTGGTGATCGGTGCTGTTAAGTACAGCACCGATCACCACCGAACGGCAGCCCGCCCTCCCACCCACCCGGCAGCGTCCCACCCACCCGGCAGCGTCCCTCCCACCCGGCAGCCTCCCTCCCACCCAGCCAGCAGCCGCAGCGCCAGCCCCCCTCCCACCCCCCCGCCAGCCGCAGCACAGCAGGAGGAAGAATATGATTTTTAAGTGAATGGGATTAAATGAAATATATATATATGTATATATATATATATATATATATATATATATATACACACACATATATATAATATATATATATATATATATATATATATATATATATATATATATATATATATATATATATATATATATATATATATATATATACATATCCTGGAACAGGTTGGCACTCTCTTGTATAAGTGTAAATGCCTGGGGTGGCAATCTAATGGTCCCTCGTCGGAGCCATGCAATACATTCACAAAGAAAGATAGCACTCACCAGGGCTTTTATCAATTTCGCACTGCTGTCTTTATTCCATCAGCAGGGTACACATCAGTACAAGTTAGTCAGGTCGACGTTTCGGCCACAGAACGTGGCCTTAATCATGACCACATCAGAGACAGACACACAATTCCCTAACAGTGGACCACCAGATATACCCACCTCCGTTAACACCCACAAACATCCAGCAAATCATTAAACATCATTATAATCACTCACATTTCTAACTGGCAGGCTTCACAATACCACATTAGCATAAGTAGTACTTACAGGGATCCACCACTCATTATAGCGTGCAACCCCGCCATTAGGTCTGGCGTGCGGTGCACAGAGACAGGAAATCAGTCTCCGTCAGGAAACGCGTCATTGAACACTTCATTTCCGGCTGCTGTTGAAATCAATGTGATCAGTGCGCTCCACCCACGCTACGCGTGGAACGCACGGCCATCTTGGCCTAAATAACTACCTATGTAGATACAGATATTGCGCCTCAGCTCACTTTACCGTGGTGTACACGGCCATATTTATTATTACACTCTATCAAGTACTGTCTATAGGTGCCAGTGGACGAGGGCAATCAGGTGGACCACTCAATATTAAAAAACATTAAACACACGCAGACATATAACATAAAAAAACCAAAACATAAATAGCCAAAAACCAAATGTAGTAATCAAGGAATGGGTGCCCCACCTGCAGCAGCGGCAGCACCCCCCATTCCAAGCATATATCATACCACATAGGGAAACAATAATACATACAAATATGTTCAGGACCCCCGGTCTTTTAAGGTGAACAATACTGCTAAATTAAAGCAAAAAAGATTTTTTCTTTCCACCTGCACATAATTGAAATCACAAAAAATATATCAGCAAGTGTTACTTCTGCCATTTGTCACAAAAAGATATTGAGATGATTGTATTCATTAAGGCCTTTGGGGGCCACGGACTCTAGAGTGTGAATCCAGCGGGATTCTTTCTTCAAAAGTTGCAAATTTCTGTCACCCCCTCTGCGTAGTGGGGGGACCCAGTCTATGATCATGTATTTAAGCATAGTGACCTGGTGACCATTTGCCACAAAATGTGCCGCCACAGGTTTGTCAGTGGAACCTCTCTCGTAGGCCAAACGAATATCTGAGCGGTGTTGGGCCATACGCTCACGAAAAGTCCTCTTCGTCTTCCCCACGTAGATTAGACTGCAGGGGCACTGTAAAATATAAATGACGAAGTCCAACTGACAATGCAGTTTAAACTGTAGTTGTATCCTCTTTCCTGTTTGGGGATGTGGAAAGGAACTCCCCACCATCAGTGATCTGCACGTGGTGCAGCCGAGGCACCTATAGCACCCATTCTTACGGGACAGCCACTCACTCTTCGCATGTTGTTTCACATCATCAGAGTTGGCATTGGTACGATAGAGTAGGTCTTTAAGATTTGAACCTCTCCTGATACCAAGGAGCGGCGGGCCTTTTTTGACCCTGGTTAAATCGGGTTCAGTTTTGAGAATGTCCCATTTTTTCTTAATCGACCTCTGTACTGTGTGCAATTTTGTGTCACATTTGACGCTGAAGAGCATCCTTTCAGAATTGGCTTCTCTCTTTCTTGTGGTTTCTCCACGGTAAAGAGCTGATGCCCTGGTGAGGCATTTATCTATGGACTGTTTTTCATATCCTCTTTCGCGGAATCTCGATTTGACCTCATCGATCTGGATAGCCGCCAGGTCAGTCTCAGAATTATTTCGCAGGACCCGCATGAACTGCGACACTGGCAGATTACTTTTAAGGGCCTCATGGTGGTGGCTCGTTGCCGACAACAACGTATTTCTATCGGTCGGCTTCCGATAGAGCGTATGTGCCAACCTGTTGTCCTTTTTAAAGATTAGTACATCGAGGAAGTTCATCTCCTGAAAATCAATAGACGCTGTAAATTTTATAGGCGTCTCAAGACGGTTCAGGGCCTCAACCATCGACAAGAATTACTCTTTAGTGTTCTGCCAGACGATAAAAACGTCATCGATGAATCTTCGATAGTATCGAATACTAGATCCGTATATCGGGAGAATATGATTTTGCTCGTAGTCGTCCATATATATGTTGGCATAGCCAGGTGCTAAGTTAGAGCCCATGGCTGTGCCTGAGCGTTGAAAGAAAAATTCTTTATCGTACAGAAAGTGGTTACGTTCCAAAACGATCCTCAACAAAGATAATACAAATTCTATTGGCGGGCCTGAATATGGACCTTTACATAAACATTTCTTAACCGCCTCCACACCGCCATCATGGGGGATGACGGTGTAGAGGGAGCTGACATCCATGGTTGCCAGGAAACAATTATCTGGAATATCACCCAGGCTTTTGAGGCCCTCCAGGAAGTGTCCAGTATCGCGTAGGTAACTTTCAATTCTGCAAACACATTCTTGCAGATAGAAGTCGACCAACTGGGCCAATGGCTGTAAAACCGACCCGCGGGCCGAAATAATCGGCCGCCCGGGTGGTTCTGTAAGGCTTTTATGGACCTTAGGAAGCGTATATAGGACCGGACAGACAGGGTGCTCAACGGTCAGAAAACCAGCCAACACCCTGTCTATCCAACCCGCCACCAAGGCCATTGATAGTAATGCATCCACCTCCTTTTTTACACCCATCATCAGGTTTGATGGCATTCTCTCATAGGTGGTGACATCACTAAGTTGTCTCCTAATTTCTTGGTCATACTTAGACACATCCTGAAGGACCACAGCCCCTCCTTTGTCCGCCTTTCTCACAACCAATGTATAGTCAGATCTTAAAGACTTCAAAGCGACTCTCTCATCGCCTGTTAGGTTGTCGAAAGGCACAATGTCAGTGCAACCACGGGTTACATCCTCATCAACAAGTCTGAGAAAAGTTTTGATACTCGCATTATATGAAACGGGGTCAAAGGTGCTCGGAGTCCTGAACTGCCTTTGCCCCGCCTCAATTAACAAAATATTACACATATATATATACACACACACACACACACACACACACACACACACACACATATATATATATATATACACAGTGATCGGTGCTGTTAAGTACAGCACCGATCACCACCGATCGCCAGCCCCCCCCCCTCCCACCCCCCCCTCCCACCCGGCAACCCCCCCTCCCACCCACCCGGCTGCCGCAGCGCCAGCAACCCTCCCACCCCCCCACCAGCCGCAGCGCCAGCCCCCCTCCCAAAGCTGGTGAGCAAAATGGGGTCACATGTGGGGGGGTTCCACTGTATTGGTGCTTCGGGGGTCTTGCTAATGCGACATAGCACCCACCATTCATTCCACCACCAAATATCACTCCTTCCCTTCTGAGTCCTGCCATGCACCCAACTGGTATTTTTTGGTCACATGTGAGGCATTGCCATACTCGGGAGAAATTGGGGCACAGATTTTGGGGTGCTTTGTCTCCTTCATTCCTTGCGAAAATGAAAAATTTTGAGCCAGATCTGCATTTTTGTGTAAAAAATACAAAAATGCAGATCTGGCTCAAAATTTTTCATTTTCGCAAGGAATGAACGAGACAAAGCACCCCAAAATCTGTGCCCCAATTTCTCCCGAGTATGGCAATGCCTCACATGTGACCAAAAAATACCAGTTGGGTGCATGGCAGGACTCAGAAGGGAAGGAGTGATATTTGGATTTTGCAGCACAGATTCTGGTTGAATGACCCCTGAAGCACCCATACAGTGGAACCCCCCCACACTTGTGGGGGGGTTCCTAAATTTTAGCATCTTATGGTGCCTAGAAACCTACATGGTGCCTAAAAAATAATCTCATAAAAAGGAGGCTCCAAAATCAAGTAGGTGCTCCTTCTATTATGAAGCCTGTGGTTTGGTCAACGTGCACACTAGGGCCACATATAGGATATTTATGAAAACAAAAGAATTAGGGGAATCAATTTTTAGTCACATTTCTCTAGTAAAATCTACTGTGTTCCTTAGAAAAATGTATTAAAATTGCAAATCTGCAAAAAAAATGAAATTTTGAAATTTCACCTACACTTTGTTTTAATTCCTGTGAAACACCTAAAGGGTTAACAAACTTCCAAAATGCTGTTTTGAATACTGTGAGGGGTGCAGTTTTTGAAATGGCATCATTTATGGGGGTGTCTCACATACAAGTCCCTCAAAGTCACATCAGAACTGAACTGGTCCCTAAAAAAATCAGTGTTTGAAATTTTCTTGAAAATTTGAAAATTTGCTATTCATATTGTAAGCCTCCTAGTGTCCAAAAAAATTAAAAGGAAGTTGAAATAATGATGGAAACATAAAGTAGACATATGGTCTATGTTAGTTATTAACTATTTTGAGTGGTATGATTAATTGTCTCACAAGCAGAAAATTTTACATTTTGCAAATTGCTAAATTTTCCATTTTTTTACGACATTTTGGTATTTTTCACAAAAAAACACAGACTGTATCGACCCAAATTTACCACTAATTTGAAGTACAATGTGTCACGAGAAAACAATCTCAAAATCACTGGGATAAGTAAAAGCAAAAAAAAGTTATACCCACTTAAGTGATACATGTCAGATTTGAAAAAAATGGCTCTGTCAGGAACGCAAAAACTGGCTGTGTCAGGAAGGGGTTAAGAAGGGAACCCACACAGAGCATCCTGCTACAATAGTTTTAAGTAGTATGTACCCTTTTATAAACTGAAATGAACAATAATTAGATTTGGTATGATTCTACACATCATTTGGAGCAGATGTTGGGATGCACACAGGTAAAATAAATAGAAACTTGGACAACCAACAGATCAGTGTCAAAGGAGACCATAGTCACGAGGCTTTGCAAGGGTTAATTGCAGCTAATGTGGGGCATCACGGACGATGTAATGGTTAGAATTACTGCATCATAGTGCTGAGGTCATGGGTTTGTTACCCACCCTGGCCATGACTGTGTGGAGTTTGTATATTCTCCCCATGTTTGCATGGGTTTCCTCCCACAATCCAAAAATATACTGGTAGGTGAATTGGCTTCCAACAAAATTAACCCTAGAATGTGTGTGTGTGGGTGTGTGTGTATGCGCGCGTACATGTGGTAGGGAATATAGATTGTAAGCTCCATTGGGGCAGGGACTGATGTGAATGTTGAAATATTCTCTGTAAAGCGCTGCGGAATATGTGCGCGCTATATAAGAAACGGTTAATAAATAAATAATAATGTCTGATGTTTATATTTGTGATATGATGAATCTGACAGATCTCCTTTCCTCTCATCTCTTTTCAGTATGCTAGTAGTATCTACCACAGCTAACTACCAAGCACTGCTGGAGCGGTCGCAAGCAGGGCTAACAATACTACCTTTTATAAACATGTTTTAGCACTAAAAATTAACCCAACATTAAAATGACATACAAAAGAGGTGACTAAATTTGTACATTAACTGGAATATTTATTCTTAGAATGTTTCAATATTCATAAATAATAAATTCATTGTGAACTGTTTTCCCATGTTGCTTGATTTCATTGCAATGCTGTACTTTCTAAGCATTCTTAATCTGACCTGCAGGTGCCAAGCACTGACACCATGCTTGAGCAGACTTAAAAAGGAGATCTTTGAACTGGAATGTCAGCCAATTTAATCAGCCGTCTGAGTGGGCCATTTTTTTAAATATAGCCCAAAATTTTTCATAGTTTCTTCTGTCTGTGTGTATATATTATAGGCGCTAATCCAGACCCAGCAGGGGGGCGGGTGCTATCCACAGCTGCCACTAACCTGCACTGGGGTGGGGATACTTGCGGCCGCTAACCTGCCGCCTATATTTTATGTGTGTGTGTGTGAATAATAGAGACACACAGTACTGTGCAAAAGATTAAGCAGATGTATAAAAAGAATGCTTTCAAAACTTTGTGTTCATTTTTTTTTTTTTATAAATTAACAAAATGCACTGAACAGAAGAAAAAGCAATCAAAGTATATTAGGTGTGACCACCCTTTTTGCACAAAGTCAGGGAGTATTATAGCCAGGAATATAATTAACCAATCATTCCAAACAGGTGAGAATCATTTTCATGTGTAGGTTAAAACAGTCATTTACAGAAACTGCTGTGTAGAAGGCTAAAACTGTGAGAAACAGCCAAACTCTTCAACAAAGGTGAGGTTGTGTCACAGGTCAAGCACCATGACAAGACTGAGTACAGCAACAAAACACAAGGTAGTTATACTGCATCAGAAAGTGCTCTACTTTTCAAAGATTTCAAAGAAGACTGGGGTTTCAAGATGAGCTGTTCAAGCTCTTTTTAAGTAGAACAAAGAAACAGGCTACGTTTAGGACTGTAGATTCAACAGTCGGGCAAGGAAACTTAGTACATCAGACCAAAAGCACCTCATGCTTACTTCCCTTTAAATTAAGAAGATGCCCAGCAGTACTATCAGCTCAGGATTGCCAGAAACCAGTGGGACCCATGTATACCTATTTACTGTTTGGAGAAGTCTGACCAAAAAGAGTCTTCATGGAAGAATTGCGCCCAAGAAAAAGCCATACCTTTGACAAGGAAGAGACTCAACTATGCACAAAAACATAGGAACTTGGCTTGAGAGCAGTACAGGTTGAGTATCCTGTATCCGGACATCCATTATCCGAATTATTCCAAAAACCGTGGTTATTGGAATCATTTGAATAATTTTTTTGTTTGTTCCCCCCCCCCCCCCCCCATACCCTCTTTTCATACTTACCAAGTCCCAGGGCGTCCACAGCAGGCCTCCGGCATCTTCTCCAGGGTCTCCAGCGGTCCCAGAAATGCATTGCGCGGGTGTTCGCGCGCGCTGGTGACGTCACCGGTGCGCGCGCACACCTGCGCAATGCATTCCTGGGACCGCTGGAGACCCAGAGAAGATGCTGGAGGCCTGCTGTGGACGCCCGGGGACTGCGTGGACGCCGAGGGACCACCGGACACCATCAGAGGACAGGTAAGTAGGCCAAAAAAAAAATATTCCAAAAACCGAAAAATTCCCTATCCGGAATGCTCGTGGTCCCGAGCATTTCGGATAGGGGATACTCAACCTGTACAATAAAGAAGTGTCTGCAGGCAGCAGTGAAGCATGGTAGGGGGTCTTACAAGTTTGGGGCTGCATTTCAGCAGAGTTGGGGATTTGGAAAAGTATCTGCCTGTATTTCTCAGCAATGACGACATAAATCCTGACCATCATGCAATGCCATCAGGGAGGCATCTGATTGGCTCCAAATGTATTCTGCATCAGGCGAACAAACCCAAACATACAGCTAATGTCCATAAGAACTATTTTCATCATAAAATAAGAACATGAAGCCCTGAAAGTGATATTTTGGCTACAGAGCATGCTTATCAAATGGGCTGATTAAAAGTTCTACCCACAGAAAGAGAAAAGTGTACGGTGTGAATATTATTAGAGGAAAATAATAACTCCCTAACAAATAGCTGCAGTTTATATTATGATTTCTATTATGGGATAGTACCAGGGGCCCTTCAAAAGAGAAAGGGCCCCTGTGCATGCTCTGATGTGCTCCCTCTCTCTGGGCCTTATTTTGGTTCATTCTTTCTGACAAAATCCTTCTTAGATGGACAAAACCATGTGCACTGCAGGGGGGGCAGATGTAACATGTGCAGAGAGAATTAGATTTGGGCGAGTAATTTTGTTTCTGTGTAGGGAAAATACTGACTGTTTATTTTTACACTGCAATATAGATCTCACTTTGAAGTAAAACCCCACCCAAATCTAATTCTCTCTGCACATGTTACATCTGCCCCACCTGCAATGCACATGGTTTTGCCCATCTAAGAACGATTTTGTCAGAAAGAATGAACCAAAATAAGGCCCTCTGTTAGAAGTGTAGACTCTGTTATTGTATCAGAGTCTACTGCATATGTACAGATATCTGGGATTGCACCACATTTGCAAGGACAACTAATGCACATGCAAGAATCACTGAAAAATGGCCACAACAGCAGTTTTACACAGTAATTTTTGTCACTGCGCTGCTGAACAGATGGAAAGCGGTGTATAATAGATTGTAAGCTCTTCAGAGCAGGGCCTTCTTCCGTTGTCAAAGTCCTCTTCTCTTCACAATTCACTCACAGCTCTCCCATACTCAAACACTCAGCGACCATCTTCGTCCACATACTCCTCTCCATCTTTACTCCACATACTCCTTCGTCCACATACTCCTCTCCACAAGCCCCTAGTAGCACATTGGTCAACACTTCACTACTTAAATTTAAGTTGTAATGTGTATTGATTTGTGGCGCTTTTTAACTCTACGGTATTCAAAACTGTATATTACCATTTAAAACCCCTTTCACACTGCACATGGATACCGGGTCTCAAGCAGGTTTGCAGTGTGAAAGCAGGACAGACAGTAGCTATAAGACAGCGTAGTGCATATGTAATGACCTGCTCATTACATATGTGCATATATAATGAGTGCAGTGCATATGAATAAGCCACTCATTACATATGTGCATATGTAGTGAGTGACTCATTACATATGAACTGCGCATATGTAATGAGCGACTCATTACATATGCACTGCGCTCTCATAGCTACTGTCCGAGTCCTATAGACCCATTTAAGAGCCTTTCCCACTGGCAAAAAAATTCTCTTAAACGGGTAAAACGCTGCTTTTTACCCATTTAACAAATGCCTGTATTTGATAAACGGGTAAAGCAACCTGGAGCTTTCCCACTGCTGCTCTACCCATTTAAAAAGGCTAAAAAACAGCAATTTACTGTTTAAGAGCTGCATTGGGAAAGGGGTATTACTGTAATGTTGTTTGTCTCCCCATACGGTTGATTCGTACAGCGCTGTGAAACACGTATTAAGTATAATAATTACATTGGTGCATTGTGAGGCTCTCCCATGTGCACCGCACACCTTGCACTCAATGTGGATACTGCCGATAGTGCATATTTACTAGGTTTCTAATTACAGGTGTATTAATTTGCGGCTAACAAAACCATTAATTACTGACAAGTCAGAAAATATAGGACATGCAGGAAAGTCGACATGACTGAAGGTCGACATGTGTTAGGTTGACGTGCATTAAGTCGACATGGAGAAGGTCGACAAGGGTTTTTTTTTTTCATTTTTCTTTTGTCCCGAATGATGACATGGACACTGAAACGTAGCACCGCATACCGTAACGCCATTATTTGGGCATGAAATACCTCCTGTCGGCACATGTCGGCTCCAAAAAAAGTGAAAAACCCCACGTCGACCTTACCAATGTGGACCTAATAACCCATGTCAACTTCCTGCATGCGTCCCAGTTTCAGCCACGGCAGCAACCTGCCCGTCTCCTCTTCAGGGAGATGGGCAGGGATAGGGGGGGCGGTGGTGCGGCGAGGGGCACTGGGGGAGGCGGCGGAGCCAGATCCGTAGCCATGGGGCGTGAGCGTGCCCCTGGTGAGAGCCGGCCGCTGGCGGGGGCTGGCGATAGAATCCCCAGCCCCTGCAAAGACGGAGCCTGCTCCATCTGCATGTCAACACACACACATCCACATGTGCCTTTTATTGTTTTCCCAAGATCTGGAAAACACCCTCACAGTGGGGTTTTAGCAATACAGGTGTGTTATCATTGTAAAATATATCTGTTAAAGTTCAAGCCTGTATTAAAGCAAAGTTGTACAATTAGGTCCATTATAAGAATATTCAGAACAAGTATGACAAACGTTGCGTTCAAGTGATATGCTTATTGGTTTCGTTCAGGTTATCAATTTCTGGTGTCTGGGGCACTAAAAGACAAGTAGTCTGCACAAGGTCACAGCAAACCAACAAGAATAAAAACCGCTTCTTAAGTATAAAATGTGCAATGATTCTGGCTCTCATACAAATATGGAAGTGAGGCAAATCATTAATATTTTATAGGAGTTCACATAAATGCAGCATTACATTTGCTGAAGAATAAAAATGGTCCAAATTAACCATGACCTGTAAAGTACCACTAATAAATGTAACATGCACATAAAAAGTATAGAAATTTCATCTTAATTTCACATGGGCACTATATTTTTAAATGCTTGACAAACTATACATGTTTATGGTTTTTCTGCATACTAGCTCTGAAATTTTATGTACGGTTTCACTGTAGCTCATGCACTGAGTTTACACTTAAAACTCATAGATTTTTATTTAACCAGAACATGGTTATGATCATAAATTTCCAAGCTCTTATATAATTATCTATAGAAATAATTCCTTTTGCAGGAAGTAGAGATGCTGTTAACGTTAAAGAGCATATGTGCTTGTTTTCATTAATATAGGTTTTATAAACTGCAGACACAAAGTTGTTAAAATGACACACTGAGCTATCTTTATTTAGTTATTTATGTATATATAGAATGCCTATTAGGTGTATTCAATGCCGTGACGAGGGGGGTTTTCTACAGCGAAGATTGCTTATTTTCAGCAAGCAAAAGCCATCCTCACCGTCCAACCCCCTCGCCGTATTCAATTTTTGCACAGAATCCTCGCTCTCAGAGGTTATGAAGGATCCCCTTAAACGGCGAGGTTTGCCGCAAATGCAGCAAACCCGCTGCTTTTTGTGGAGAGCCCCGCCATTTTAATAGGCACACTCGCTATTTCCACCTCGCTGAAAAGAACCAGCGGAGGTGGAAACCGCGAGTGAAGGGGAGGGAGTAGAATACTCTGACAGCGAGCTATAGGCACTGTTGGCCTATATGTTTCACAGTCATAATCCCTGTCCCTGCTGAGTTTACAATCCATATTTCAAATGTACACATATACTCACGCACACAGTAAGGTTCATTGGATTCTGTCTCATCAATATGTTTTTTGATTGCTGTATTAAATCAGTGAAGCCGGAGGAAATCCATGCAAGCACAAGAAGAATAGAGGGGTAGATGTATGAAGCAGTGACAAGGGAGGAGAAGTCCCTTTTTAAACCCAGCCTGTATCTTAAAAGTAAGGAGCTAATTGGTCAGTGATAAAGTACCAGGCTCGATATCACTTCTTCACAGGCTTGCCTACCCTCCCGGAATGGCCGGGAGCCTCCCGGAAATCAGGTCCTTCTCCCGGTTTCCCGGGAAGGTGGGCAAGTCTCCTGCATTCTGGGATTTGCCCCGCTCGTCCCTTGCCCGCTGGTTAAAATTACATGAAATCGCGGGTCCGCGGGGAGGGGGCGGGGCTTAAATGACGCGATCGCAGCATTTTGGGTCATTTTGCGACATTTAAGCCACGCCCCCTCCCCGAGGTGAAGATGAAAGTAGGCAAGTATGCTTCTTCATACATCTATCCCATAGAAACTACACACAGTTAGGGCCTTGATGTGAACTGAACCCAAGACCTCAGTGCTAACCACTACACTATTTATGCATCCACAGCATTGGTGAATATATGTTTGCTGACAGTATGTAGCCTAAGATGCAGATATTTGGGCTTCATATAAGATGGGCAACGATTTTAAGCACTTTTGTTTAACTCCTAATAAATTTTATGACTAATAATACAAAAAAATATAAAATGGAGTTGAATAGATCTGAAAGTCCACACTTTCTAACGATACTATGTTGCAGGGAAATTTTTATAGAAGCCAACGATACTATGTTGCAGGGAACTTTTATAAAGCTCTGTGGTGTTTATCAAGTACTGTGTATACCAAAGATTCAGCTTAGCTTTAACGGTATGGTGGGATATTGAAACACTTTTTTCCTCTTAGCGCCTGAAACATAGAACCATTTGATGTGAAACATTGTGCATCTTCTGACATGTTCTGCACTTAATCACATACAAACGGTGCTTCTTGTGAACTCTCAATTACTTAATTGGTAAAAGGGCTTGACTCTGAGAGTTGCTGCTTTCCTGTGGGTGCTGGGGATATGACCTCATGAGCGTTACATTTAAAGAAGAGACAAAGACATACCTTATTCCAATTGGCAATATTATTAGTACAAATGTTCCTACTATACTCAATTTGGCATAATGCCATGGTCATGGGCTACTGCTAGAATATGCCACTTTTGTGTAACTGATGCCTGTTTAATCAGTCATCCAGAGGTAGCTGATTGTTCCACAGGAGGCAGTGTTCTTACCGAACATTACAATAAAATGAGGCTTGATAACAATGAAGAGATAATGTACATTTTACCATCACCATAACATTAAAGAAATAGCAGTCGAGATCTAGGAAACTTTGAAGACCTGCCTGTGCTGAGCTCCTACAGCATTTGGTGCCAACATATTTTAGATGCCTATAAAAGTCATATTAATGCAAATCCAGGTGTTACAGAGATATAATTTTCTTAAACATCGCTTTCAATTTTAATGCTGTAGTGCCCTATGGGTCAACTTGTGGTGTATCTAACAAAAAAACAGTTTTCGGAGAATAATTATGAACAATAACATTGAAAACATCAAACATTACTGAGACTAGTGTGCTTGTTAAAAAAATATTTATATATATATATATATATATATATATATATATATATATATATATATATATATATATATATATACATACACACACATACATATATACACACACACACATAATACACACACACACACACACACACAAGAAGAGGTTTAGAGGGCACTCTAAATAAAACAGCAATTTTATAAAAAAAAATATATTTAATAAAAATTGCCTTAAGGCAGTGATTTTCAACCTTTTTACCTTGCGGCACACTAAATAAGATTTTAAAATTGCCAAGGCACACCATGAGTTCCCCATAGGGCAAAACACATTGGACCCCACAGGAAAAAACCAAACCTATTGCCCCCCATATAAAAAACAATCACACTGGTCCCCACAGGTAACACAAATAAAATACATTGGCCCTTTACATGAAAAGAAGAGACCAGTAAATAACATTTGAACTGGTGGTGGCTGTAAACTAGTTTGGGCATCTCTAGATCTGGGGGCATACTTGAGAACAGCTCAAGGCACACTAGTGTGCCACGGCACAGTGGTTGAAAAACACTGCCTTAAGGTATACCACGGTATGGATTAGCTGGTTCAATAAAACATCACAATAGAGATTAGTTTCTGATGTCAGGTGTCAATAGTGAACAGATGAACGCACAAGACCCAATGCGTTTCATAATTTTCAGGACTTCATCAGGGGCAAAACAAACAGCAAACCAGTAACACCTTGATATTTGGAGGTGTGGCCGATTCTTTTAACCATATGCAAAATGTATCCAATTCTTAAGTTCCCAGATCATGAAGATAAGTGGAAGTCCACTAATACTGAGTCCTCACTGTATGGGCTTAATGAGCTCAAAGATGTTGAGTATTAATCAACGACCAGACTAACTCCTTTTGGAGAGCAATGTGCACAGTGCAGATCCAAACCCATGGATCTGCACTGTGCACATTGCTCCCCACAATGAGTTAGTCTGGTTGTTGATTAATACTCAACATCTTTGAGCTCATTAAGCCCATACAGTGAGGACTCAGTATTAGTGACCTTTCACTTATCTTCAGGATCCTGTGTGTCAGCTTGGTTTCTGGAATTGGGAGTCAGAGGGAGTGCCATCATCTTCTGTTACTACATGCTTTACCCTGAAAGTGCACCCCAGCAATTGTCATCTGGACTACTGAGTGCCGGTCCATACTAGCTTATTTTTATAATAAAAATACATTTAGCTATAAGAACTGACCTATGTGGCTTTTTCAATCTCTTCCAAACAAATGTACTTTAATGTGTAAATGATGCTTTCTGTAAACATTAGTACATTGCATCAATTACATAATTGTTTGACATAAGGAAGGGATAATTCTACTTCCATTCGCTAATCAGTATAAGGATTCCATTTAAATATACAGTAGTATTTCCCTGAGGGTTCAATTTTGACTACTTGGAATTCATATTTCATAGTGGAAATAGAGATAATAGTCAGCCGGCAAATGTGTAATCTACTTTACTCCATTAATGAATTAAAACAATCCCCAATCCAACTGGACACAGAAATAGTGACAATTTTATCAATTTACACAGCCTATATAACAGCAAGAATTGATACATTTCAATATGACATCAACCAAAAGTAAAACACAATGTTTATGAACACAAAAAGAACTATCAATCATTTTCTTTTCAGAAATTAGATACATGGGCAACCTTACCACTAATGGAGGTATTAATCAAAGCTCTAACAGAGAATTGTGAGAAAAGTACTAACCAATAAGCTCCTGACATTTTTCAAACACAAAAAAAAGGAAACATTTATTGGTTAGTACTTTATCTCTTACAATTTTACCTTTCACTGAGCTTTGATAAATACCCTGAATAAATGTATGGCTGCTTTTTTCTGAGCAGTCTATTAAAATAATGTAAAAAAAAGGGGTGAATTTGACATCCTTTAACATTATTTTAGCATGACCTGAATGCATACTTCAAAACATTTTACATTAATAAAATATTATACTGTAAGAAAATGTATATAACATTTTTCTTACAGTATAATGTTTTATTTAACTTAAAATGTTTTTATTGAATATACATTTTATAATATTTTACTGATCTTTCAAGAGACTTCAGAATTCAGACCACTAAAAACCCATGTTAATATATATTAATGTTTTATTCAACCATTATCTTTAAGCATGTGATGCTCCTAGTTTACTTTTTCCTATCACAAATGAAATTAATGGGTCAATACAAATAGACATGAAGCCACACTTGTTTACAGCCCAAGATGACAGAACAAAAATCTGCAAATACGCAGTGAGATGGGGTGAGATAAGGTGCCATTGCCTATCTGGTGGCTAATTGAACTGAAGAGTCGATGCAGCATTTTCCCATCTACAACACATATTGAAGATGTGGAAACCGCCTTTGCAAGTGATCACTATGTACAACTGAAATTGCAACACTCTATACAAGTCTCTTTACTGGATTATAATTACAATAGATAATAGTGATTGCCGTATGAAATACTTTATTTGCCCGTTGTGATGTATATTTAATCAAATTGCCTTCTCTTTCGCAAATCTCAAGCACGGAATTACTGTGTAAAGAAAAAAAAAACTTTCCATGCTTCATTGGCAACTGAACATATTTGAACAATTATACAAAAGATATTAATACCGTCCCTAGAGTAACAAAAGCATGACCTTATTAATGGAGCTTTAAGAGATTATTGATTCTCAAACATACATCAAACTGAGTTCCAAATACTGAGCAGTGCCAATGCACATCACATATTTCTTATCATATTTCTTTGGAATGGAAAGGTTCTTTAGCAAAATACCAACTTAGGTAATGTTGCAGTTTAACACAAGTCCATATGGTGGGCAGATCTTGCAGTTGTTCACACTGCACATTCGTCAGAACCAAGCACAAGTGAAGCACACTCATACACACACATCTCCATCACATCTTTACGTGAGACTCAGTTGGCAGAACTGGACACTCTCACATAGGATCAATTCTGCGAGGCCCGGTCAGAAGTGCATGCTAAGCAGGATGGCGTACCTCAAGAATTAGAGGGAGATGTATTAAACCTTGGACAGAGAAAAAGTGAACAGAGATAAAATACAAAGCAATCTGCTCCTAACTGCCATGTTACATGCGGTTTGAAAAAAATGGCAGTAGTAGATTGGTTGGTACTTTCTCTCTCACTCCAAGGTTTGATACATCCCTTCTTAGGCTAGAGCACCAGATAATGGTGTTGGTTATTAAACCAAGCATACAGCTATGGGCAGCCAATCTGCAGGGAAGTATACACTTATCCATTGAGTTTCATGCACACAAATGCGTGAGAAACTGCTGCAGATGTGCCAACAAATTCTGCACTCACTACTGGACAGAGCAGCAACATTTCCATCTTATGCCATTTGAAAAACTCATTAACATTTCTACGTTTACCTACATTTAATTGTCCAGCCAATCACCTGCTAACTTCCATGTTACAGGCTGTGTTTGGAAAAAGTCAGTAAGTAGCTGATTGGCTGGACGTTTATCTCTCTTTATCACCCTTGCATTTATCTCTTGTTAAGGCTTAATACATCTGGCCCTATATCACAACTGACGGCATTCAAACATTAACCCCTTCCCGACATTTGACGTACATTTACGTCATGGCCGGGATGTACTTCCCGACACATGGCATAAATGTACGTCATGACTTTAAACTGTCACTGCGTCTCGAGACGCAGTGACAGAGGGACGATGTCTGCTGTCCCTGACAGCAGACATGTCCCTGCATGCCCAGGGGGGGCTGCGATGCCACCCCCCCGTCGGCGATCGCTGTGATTGGCTGTTCAGTGTGAACAGCCATTCACAGCGTTTTCCTGTGTTACCAGCGAATCAGACGCTCGGTAACACAGGTGTCAATCACCGCCGGGCGTCAGGGGGCATGAGGGGGTCATCGGTGACGATGACACCTCACCCCACCCTCACCCCACCTGCCCCCAAGGCTGTGATTGGTCCGTGGGACCCACGGACCAATCACAGCCAAGGCGCGACATTTAAACTAACGGTGACTGCGCTGCAGACGCCATTCCGGTCTGGAATAGCGTGCAGAACGGTCACCGTGCCTGTCTGCCGTGATACCGACCTGATCCTTGCCTAATACTTACCTGATCCTTGCAAATACCTTACCTGATCACCTGATCACTGCTTGTAGCGTGCTGGACGCTTCCTGGATCTGACTTCTTGGGACTTCCTGCTGCTGCTGCAGTGTGATAGAGAGATAGAGAGAGAGATAGAGAGAGATAGAGAGAGATAGAGAGATAGTGACAGAGAGAGCTATATTTTGTGTCTGCTACCCCCCCTTTTTGGGGGTGCAGGGGTTTAAATAACTGTCAGTGCTGCTGCTGCAGTGTCATACAGTGATAGATAGTGATAGATAGTGATAGATAGTGAGAGGTAGAGAGATAGAGAGATTTGTGTCTGCTACCCCCCCTTTTTGGGGGTGCAGGGGTTTAATTTTATATATATAACTGTCAGTGCTGCTGCTGCAGTGTCATAGAGTGATAGATAGTGATAGATAGTGAGAGATAGAGAGATAGAGAGAGATAGTGACAGAGAGTGATAGAGAGTGTATATTTTGTGTCTGCTACCCCCCCTTTTTGGGGGTGCAGGTTTTTTTTTATACATATAACTGTCAACTGTCAATAACTGCTGCTGCTGCAGTGTCCTAGAGTGATAGATAGTGAGAGATAGTGAGAGATAGAGAGAGAGAGAGAGATAGTGACAGAGAGTGATAGAGAGTGTATATTTTGTGTCTGCTACCCCCCCTTTTGTGCTGATCAGTATAACTGTGCTGATCAGCAACTTTTTGGGGGCGCAGGGTTTTTTTTTTTTATATATATATACCTGTCAGTTGCTGCCAGTTGCACTGTCAGTTGCACCAAAGGTTGTGCACCTGCTGCCCCTCACTGGTAATCAGTGTCGCATCACTGATCACCTTTTTTGTTTTTGTGTGGTCTTTTTTTAATTTTTTTTTTACACACACTGTGATTTTGTGGGTGTCCTGTGGCCACTGTGCGCTGATCAGTGACGTACATCACTGATCAGCTTTTTCGGCACAGGGTTGATCTATTTTTTTTTTTTTTTATCAAATTCCTGTTGCCTTTGAGCGCTGTTCAGTTTACTGACCAACATCTGTGCTCAATTTTTGGCGCAGGACCTTTTTTTTTTTTTTTTTTAACCCCTTCAATTTTTTTTTTTTAACCCCTTCAATTTTTTTTTTTTAACCCCTTCAATTTTTTTTTTTATATTGGGATCAAATTCCTGTATAAAGTATTTTTTTTTTTTTCTGCACTACATACACACTACATACCCCCCGGGTTGAAATAAAGTTTGTACCCCCCCCTACACTATACACGTGTTGAAACATTTCACTACCAGTAACACAAAAATAAAAATGGCATCCCAAATGTCATCCCAAATGTCATCCCAAATGTCATCCCAGTCATCCAGAAGAATGTATTCAGCGGAGGAGGCATATGCCATGCTTGCCTCTGACTCGGACACAGCCAGTGAGGGAAGCGGGGAATTTGAAGGATTCGTCTTAAGCTCCTCTTCCTCCTCTGGTGATGAGGGACCCCCTCAAAGACGCCCCCGTAGAGCAGCTGAGACCCCCCCCCCAATAATTGATCTCGTATGGACCCCACCACCAGACAATTTTGAGCCCCAGGTTCCTGAGTTTTTGGCCATGCCAGGAATCCAATTTGATTCCACAGGTCTCAGAGAAATTGACTTTTTCAAATTATTTTTCTCTGATGATTTTATAAATTTAATGGTGGACCAAACTAATTTATATGCCCAGCAGTTTATTGCTCAAAACCCCACGTCATCATTTGCTAGGTGGACCCCTGTAGATGCAGTAGAGATGATGACGTTTTGGGGTCTGGTGTTTCATATGGGCATAGTAAAAAAGCCAGAAATTAGGCAATATTGGAGTACAGATGTTCTGTACAGCACCTCATTTTACCGTATGGCCATGACCCGGACTCGTTTTGAGACAATTCTTAAATTTATACATTACACCGATAATGCACAGTGCCCACCCAGAGATGATCCCACCTTTGACCGGCTATTCAAAGTCAGGCCGGTCATTGATCATTTCAGTGCCAAATTTGCAGAGATGTACATCCCTGAAAAATTTATTTGCATTGACGAGTCCCTTATACATTTTAAAGGAAGGGTTAAATTCCGCCAGTACCTTCCCAGTAAGAGAGCAAGGTATGGCATAAAAATGTATAAGCTGTGTGAAAGCACCTCAGGGTACACCCACATGTTTAGGGTATATGAAGGGAAGGATTCAAGAATTGAACCGCCAGAATGCCCCCCCTCCCTCGTAGGTGTTAGTGGAAAAATTGTCTGGGATTTAGTGCACCCCTTCCTGGATAAAGGTTATCACCTCTATGTGGATAACTTTTACACCAGCATCCCCCTGTTTAAGGCCCTTGGTTCAAGAGGTACAGCAGCTTGCGGTACTGTGCGCAAGAACCAAAGAGGCCTCCCCAAAACGCACATTGCCCAAGTACTAAGAAGGGGTGAAAGCAGGGGAATATGCACCGAAAATATGTTGTTGGTCAAATATAAGGACAAGAGGGATGTCCTTATACTGACAACAATTCATGGAGACAGTACCACCTCCATCCCTGTACGAGGTACCAGTACCCACACCTCAAAACCTAATTGTATCCTGGATTACAATAGGTACATGGGCGGAGTGGATCTTTCAGATCAGGTACTGAAGCCGTACAGTGCCCTGCGGAAAACAAAAATCTGGTACAAGAAGGTGGCCGTGTATATCATCCAGATGGCACTGTATAACGCTTACGTGCTATTCCGTTCTACCGGCCAGAGGGGGACATTTATGCACTTTCAAGAGGAAGTCATAAAGGGCCTAATATTTGGGAACCAGCAGGCAGAGGGCCCCAGTACTTCTAGTACTGGCCCCCGTATTGTACCAGGGCAGCATTTTCCTGATGAAATCCCCTCAACTGGGAAAAAGGGCAGGACACAAAAAAGGTGCAAAGTTTGCTATAAAAAGGGAATAAGAAAGCAAACTATTTTCCAGTGTGACACTTGCCCCGACAAACCCGGCCTATGTATAAAGGAGTGTTTTAAAATATACCACACATCTATGGATTATTAGGTTCATAATTTCACCGTGCTTCGGGGGTCTTGCTAATGCCACATAGCACCCACCATTCATTCCACCAGAATCTGAGCCGCAAAATCCAAAAATCACTCCTTCCCTTCTGAGTCCTGCCATGCACCCAACTGATATTTTTTGGTCACATGTGAGGCATTGCCGTACTCGGGAGAAATTGGGGCACAGATTTTGGGGTGCTTTGTCTCCTTCATTCCTTCTGAAAATGAAAAATTTTGAGCCAGAACTGCATTTTTGTGTAAAAAATGTAATTTTTCATTTTCACTGCCCACTTGTATCAAAATTGGTGAAACCCCTGGGGGTTTGAAATGTACACTATACCCCTAGATGAATTCCCTGAGGGGTGTAGTTTGCAAAATGGGGTCACTTGTGGGGGGGTTCCACTGTATTGGTGCTTTGGGGGTCTTGCTAATGCGACATAGCACCCACCATCATTCCACCAGAATTTGTGCTGCAAAATCCAAATATCACTCCTTCCCTTCTGAGTCCTGCCACTTTTTGGTCACACATGAGGCATTGCCGTACTCGGGAGAAATTGGGGCACAGATTTTGGGGTGCTTTGTCTCCTTCATTCCTTCTGAAAATGAAAAATTTTGAGCCAGAACTGCATTTTTGTGTAAAAAAATGTAATTTTTCATTTTCACTGCCCACTTGTATCAAAATTGGTGAAACCCCTGGGGGTTTGAAATGTACACTATACCCCTAGATGAATTCCCTGAGGGGTGTACTTTGCAAAATGGGGTGACTTGTGGGGGGGTTCCACTGTATTGGTGCAACATAGCACCCACCATTCATTCCACCAAAATCTGAGCTGCAAAATCCAAAAATCACTCCTTCCCTTCTGAGTCCTGCCATGCACCCAACTGGTATTTTTTGGTCACATGTGAGGCATTGCCGTACTCGGGAGAAATTGGGGCACAGATTTTGGGGTGCTTTTTCTCCTTCATACCTTCTGAAAATGAAAAATTTTGAGCCAGAACTGCATTTTTGTGTAAAAAAATGTAATTTTTCATTTTCACTGCCCACTTGTATCAAAATTGGTGAAACCCCTGGGGGTTTGAAATGTACACTATACCCCTAGATGAATTCCCTGAGGGGTGTACTTTGCAAAATGGGGTGACTTGTGGGGGGGTTCCACTGTATTGGTGCTTGGGGGGTCTTGCTAATGCGACATAGCACCCACCAAAATTCCACCAGAATCTGAGCTGCAAAATCCAAAAATCACTCCTTCCCTTCTGAGTCCTGCCATGCACCCAAATGGTATTTTTTGGTCACATGTGAGGCATTGCCGTACTCGGGAGAAATTGGGGCACAGATTTTGGGGTGCTTTGTCTCCTTCATACCTTCTGAAAATGAAAAATTTTGAGCCAGAACTGCATTTTTGTGTAAAAAAATGTATTTTTTCATTTGCACAGCCCAGTTGTATCAAAATTGGTGAAACCCCTGGGGGTTTGAAATGTACACTATACCCCTAGATGAATTCCCTAAGGGGTGTAGTTTGCAAAATGGGGTCACTTGTGGGGGGGTTCCACTGTATTGGTGCTTGGGGGGTCTTGCTAATGCGACATAGCACCACCCAAAATTCCACCAGAATCTGAGCTGCAAAATCCAAAAATCACTCCTTCCCTTCTGAGTCCTGCCATGCACCCAACTGGTATTTTTTGGTCACATGTGAGGCATTGCCGTACTCGGGAGAAATTGGGGCACAGATTTTGGGGTGCTTTTTCTCCTTCATACCTTCTGAAAATTAAAAATTTTGAGCCAGAACTGCATTTTTGTGTAAAAAAATGTAATTTTTCATTTGCACAGCCCAGTTGTATCAAAATTGGTGAAACCCCTGGGGGTTTGAAATGTACACTATACCCCTAGATGAATTCCCTAAGGGGTGTAGTTTGCAAAATGGGGTCACTTGTGGGAGGGTTCCACTGTATTGGTGCTTGGGGGGTCTTGCTAATGCGACATAGCACCCACCAAAATTCCACCAGAATCTGAGCTGCAAAATCCAAAAATCACTCCTTCCCTTCTGAGTCCTGCCATGCACCCAAATGGTATTTTTTGGTCACATGTGAGGCATTGCCGTACTCGGGAGAAATTGGGGCACAGATTTTGGGGTGCTTTGTCTCCTTCATACCTTCTGAAAATGAAAAATTTTGAGCCAGAACTGCATTTTTGTGTAAAAAAAGGTATTTTTTCATTTTCACTGCCCACTTGTATCAAAATTGGTGAAACCCCTGGGGGTTTGAAATGTACACTATACCCCTAGATGAATTCCCTGAGGGGTGTACTTTGCAAAATGGGGTGACTTGTGGGGGGGTTCCACTGTATTGGTGCTTGGGGGGTCTTGCTAATGCGACATAGCACCCACCAAAATTCCACCAGAATCTGAGCTGCAAAATCCAAAAATCACTCCTTCCCTTCTGAGTCCTGCCATGCACCCAAATGGTATTTTTTGGTCACATGTGAGGCATTGCCGTACTCGGGAGAAATTGGGGCACAGATTTTGGGGTGCTTTGTCTCCTTCATACCTTCTGAAAATGAAAAATTTTGAGCCAGAACTGCATTTTTGTGTAAAAAAATGTAATTTTTCATTTTCACTGCCCACTTGTATCAAAATTGGTGAAACCCCTGGGGGTTTGAAATGTACACTATACCCCTAGATGAATTCCCTGAGGGGTGTACTTTGCAAAATGGGGTGACTTGTGGGGGGGTTCCACTGTATTGGTGCTTGGGGGGTCTTGCTAATGCGACATAGCACCCACCAAAATTCCACCAGAATCTGAGCTGCAAAATCCAAAAATCACTCCTTCCCTTCTGAGTCCTGCCATGCACCCAAATGGTATTTTTTGGTCACATGTGAGGCATTGCCGTACTCGGGAGAAATTGGGGCACAGATTTTGGGGTGCTTTGTCTCCTTCATACCTTCTGAAAATGAAAAATTTTGAGCCAGAACTGCATTTTTGTGTAAAAAAATGTATTTTTTCATTTGCACAGCCCAGTTGTATCAAAATTGGTGAAACCCCTGGGGGTTTGAAATGTACACTATACCCCTAGATGAATTCCCTAAGGGGTGTAGTTTGCAAAATGGGGTCACTTGTGGGGGGGTTCCACTGTATTGGTGCTTGGGGGGTCTTGCTAATGCGACATAGCACCACCCAAAATTCCACCAGAATCTGAGCTGCAAAATCCAAAAATCACTCCTTCCCTTCTGAGTCCTGCCATGCACCCAACTGGTATTTTTTGGTCACATGTGAGGCATTGCCGTACTCGGGAGAAATTGGGGCACAGATTTTGGGGTGCTTTTTCTCCTTCATACCTTCTGAAAATGAAAAATTTTGAGCCAGAACTGCATTTTTGTGTAAAAAAATTTAATTTTTCATTTGCACAGCCCAGTTGTATCAAAATTGGTGAAACCCCTGGGGGTTTGAAATGTACACTATACCCCTAGATGAATTCCCTAAGGGGTGTAGTTTGCAAAATGGGGTCACTTGTGGGAGGGTTCCACTGTATTGGTGCTTGGGGGGTCTTGCTAATGCGACATAGCACCCACCAAAATTCCACCAGAATCTGAGCTGCAAAATCCAAAAATCACTCCTTCCCTTCTGAGTCCTGCCATGCACCCAAATGGTATTTTTTGGTCACATGTGAGGCATTGCCGTACTCGGGAGAAATTGGGGCACAGATTTTGGGGTGCTTTGTCTCCTTCATTCCTTCTGAAAATGAAAAATTTTGAGCCAGAACTGCATTTTTGTGTAAAAAATGTAATTTTTCATTTTCACTGCCCACTTGTATCAAAATTGGTGAAACCCCTGGGGGTTTGAAATGTACACTATACCCCTAGATGAATTCCCTGAGGGGTGTAGTTTGCAAAATGGGGTCACTTGTGGGGGGGTTCCACTGTATTGGTGCTTTGGGGGTCTTGCTAATGCGACATAGCACCCACCATCATTCCACCAGAATTTGTGCTGCAAAATCCAAATATCACTCCTTCCCTTCTGAGTCCTGCCACTTTTTGGTCACACATGAGGCATTGCCGTACTCGGGAGAAATTGGGGCACAGATTTTGGGGTGCTTTGTCTCCTTCATTCCTTCTGAAAATGAAAAATTTTGAGCCAGAACTGCATTTTTGTGTAAAAAAATGTAATTTTTCATTTTCACTGCCCACTTGTATCAAAATTGGTGAAACCCCTGGGGGTTTGAAATGTACACTATACCCCTAGATGAATTCCCTGAGGGGTGTACTTTGCAAAATGGGGTGACTTGTGGGGGGGTTCCACTGTATTGGTGCAACATAGCACCCACCATTCATTCCACCAAAATCTGAGCTGCAAAATCCAAAAATCACTCCTTCCCTTCTGAGTCCTGCCATGCACCCAACTGGTATTTTTTGGTCACATGTGAGGCATTGCCGTACTCGGGAGAAATTGGGGCACAGATTTTGGGGTGCTTTTTCTCCTTCATACCTTCTGAAAATGAAAAATTTTGAGCCAGAACTGCATTTTTGTGTAAAAAAATGTAATTTTTCATTTTCACTGCCCACTTGTATCAAAATTGGTGAAACCCCTGGGGGTTTGAAATGTACACTATACCCCTAGATGAATTCCCTGAGGGGTGTACTTTGCAAAATGGGGTGACTTGTGGGGGGGTTCCACTGTATTGGTGCTTGGGGGGTCTTGCTAATGCGACATAGCACCCACCAAAATTCCACCAGAATCTGAGCTGCAAAATCCAAAAATCACTCCTTCCCTTCTGAGTCCTGCCATGCACCCAAATGGTATTTTTTGGTCACATGTGAGGCATTGCCGTACTCGGGAGAAATTGGGGCACAGATTTTGGGGTGCTTTGTCTCCTTCATACCTTCTGAAAATGAAAAATTTTGAGCCAGAACTGCATTTTTGTGTAAAAAAATGTATTTTTTCATTTGCACAGCCCAGTTGTATCAAAATTGGTGAAACCCCTGGGGGTTTGAAATGTACACTATACCCCTAGATGAATTCCCTAAGGGGTGTAGTTTGCAAAATGGGGTCACTTGTGGGGGGGTTCCACTGTATTGGTGCTTGGGGGGTCTTGCTAATGCGACATAGCACCACCCAAAATTCCACCAGAATCTGAGCTGCAAAATCCAAAAATCACTCCTTCCCTTCTGAGTCCTGCCATGCACCCAACTGGTATTTTTTGGTCACATGTGAGGCATTGCCGTACTCGGGAGAAATTGGGGCACAGATTTTGGGGTGCTTTTTCTCCTTCATACCTTCTGAAAATGAAAAATTTTGAGCCAGAACTGCATTTTTGTGTAAAAAAATGTAATTTTTCATTTGCACAGCCCAGTTGTATCAAAATTGGTGAAACCCCTGGGGGTTTGAAATGTACACTATACCCCTAGATGAATTCCCTAAGGGGTGTAGTTTGCAAAATGGGGTCACTTGTGGGAGGGTTCCACTGTATTGGTGCTTGGGGGGTCTTGCTAATGCGACATAGCACCCACCAAAATTCCACCAGAATCTGAGCTGCAAAATCCAAAAATCACTCCTTCCCTTCTGAGTCCTGCCATGCACCCAAATGGTATTTTTTGGTCACATGTGAGGCATTGCCGTACTCGGGAGAAATTGGGGCACAGATTTTGGGGTGCTTTGTCTCCTTCATACCTTCTGAAAATGAAAAATTTTGAGCCAGAACTGCATTTTTGTGTAAAAAAAGGTATTTTTTCATTTTCACTGCCCACTTGTATCAAAATTGGTGAAACCCCTGGGGGTTTGAAATGTACACTATACCCCTAGATGAATTCCCTGAGGGGTGTACTTTGCAAAATGGGGTGACTTGTGGGGGGGTTCCACTGTATTGGTGCTTGGGGGGTCTTGCTAATGCGACATAGCACCCACCAAAATTCCACCAGAATCTGAGCTGCAAAATCCAAAAATCACTCCTTCCCTTCTGAGTCCTGCCATGCACCCAAATGGTATTTTTTGGTCACATGTGAGGCATTGCCGTACTCGGGAGAAATTGGGGCACAGATTTTGGGGTGCTTTGTCTCCTTCATACCTTCTGAAAATGAAAAATTTTGAGCCAGAACTGCATTTTTGTGTAAAAAAATGTAATTTTTCATTTTCACTGCCCACTTGTATCAAAATTGGTGAAACCCCTGGGGGTTTGAAATGTACACTATACCCCTAGATGAATTCCCTGAGGGGTGTACTTTGCAAAATGGGGTGACTTGTGGGGGGGTTCCACTGTATTGGTGCTTGGGGGGTCTTGCTAATGCGACATAGCACCCACCAAAATTCCACCAGAATCTGAGCTGCAAAATCCAAAAATCACTCCTTCCCTTCTGAGTCCTGCCATGCACCCAAATGGTATTTTTTGGTCACATGTGAGGCATTGCCGTACTCGGGAGAAATTGGGGCACAGATTTTGGGGTGCTTTGTCTCCTTCATACCTTCTGAAAATGAAAAATTTTGAGCCAGAACTGCATTTTTGTGTAAAAAAATGTATTTTTTCATTTGCACAGCCCAGTTGTATCAAAATTGGTGAAACCCCTGGGGGTTTGAAATGTACACTATACCCCTAGATGAATTCCCTAAGGGGTGTAGTTTGCAAAATGGGGTCACTTGTGGGAGGGTTCCACTGTATTGGTGCTTGGGGGGTCTTGCTAATGCGACATAGCACCCACCAAAATTCCACCAGAATCTGAGCTGCAAAATCCAAAAATCACTCCTTCCCTTCTGAGTCCTGCCATGCACCCAAATGGTATTTTTTGGTCACATGTGAGGCATTGCCGTACTCGGGAGAAATTGGGGCACAGATTTTGGGGTGCTTTGTCTCCTTCATACCTTCTGAAAATGAAAAATTTTGAGCCAGAACTGCATTTTTGTGTAAAAAAAGGTATTTTTTCATTTTCACTGCCCACTTGTATCAAAATTGGTGAAACCCCTGGGGGTTTGAAATGTACACTATACCCCTAGATGAATTCCCTGAGGGGTGTACTTTGCAAAATGGGGTGACTTGTGGGGGGGTTCCACTGTATTGGTGCTTGGGGGGTCTTGCTAATGCGACATAGCACCCACCAAAATTCCACCAGAATCTGAGCTGCAAAATCCAAAAATCACTCCTTCCCTTCTGAGTCCTGCCATGCACCCAAATGGTATTTTTTGGTCACATGTGAGGCATTGCCGTACTCGGGAGAAATTGGGGCACAGATTTTGGGGTGCTTTGTCTCCTTCATACCTTCTGAAAATGAAAAATTTTGAGCCAGAACTGCATTTTTGTGTAAAAAAATGTAATTTTTCATTTTCACTGCCCACTTGTATCAAAATTGGTGAAACCCCTGGGGGTTTGAAATGTACACTATACCCCTAGATGAATTCCCTGAGGGGTGTACTTTGCAAAATGGGGTGACTTGTGGGGGGGTTCCACTGTATTGGTGCAACATAGCACCCACCATTCATTCCACCAAAATCTGTGCTGCAAAATCCAAAAATCACTCCTTCCCTTCTGAGTCCTGCCATGCACCCAACTGGTATTTTTTGGTCACATGTGAGGCATTGCCGTACTCGGGAGAAATTGGGGCACAGATTTTGGGGTGCTTTTTCTCCTTCATACCTTCTGAAAATGAAACATTTTGAGCCAGAACTGCATTTTTGTGTAAAAAAATGTATTTTTTCATTTTCACTGCCCACTTGTATCAAAATTGGTGAAACCCCTGGGGGTTTGAAATGTACACTATACCCCTAGATGAATTCCCTGAGGGGTGTACTTTGCAAAATGGGGTGACTTGTGGGGGGGTTCCACTGTATTGGTGCTTGGGGGGTCTTGCTAATGCGACATAGCACCCACCAAAATTCCACCAGAATCTGAGCTGCAAAATCCAAAAATCACTCCTTCCCTTCTGAGTCCTGCCATGCACCCAAATGGTATTTTTTGGTCACATGTGAGGCATTGCCGTACTCGGGAGAAATTGGGGCACAGATTTTGGGGTGCTTTTTCTCCTTCATACCTTCTGAAAATGAAAAATTTTGAGCCAGAACTGCATTTTTGTGTAAAAAAATGTAATTTTTCATTTTCACTGCCCACTTGTATCAAAATTGGTGAAACCCCTGGGGGTTTGAAATGTACACTATACCCCTAGATGAATTCCCTGAGGGGTGTACTTTGCAAAATGGGGTGACTTGTGGGGGGGTTCCACTGTATTGGTGCTTGGGGGGTCTTGCTAATGCGACATAGCACCCACCAAAATTCCACCAGAATCTGAGCTGCAAAATCCAAAAATCACTCCTTCCCTTCTGAGTCCTGCCATGCACCCAAATGGTATTTTTTGGTCACATGTGAGGCATTGCCGTACTCGGGAGAAATTGGGGCACAGATTTTGGGGTGCTTTGTCTCCTTCATACCTTCTGAAAATGAAAAATTTTGAGCCAGAACTGCATTTTTGTGTAAAAAAATGTATTTTTTCATTTGCACAGCCCAGTTGTATCAAAATTGGTGAAACCCCTGGGGGTTTGAAATGTACACTATACCCCTAGATGAATTCCCTAAGGGGTGTAGTTTGCAAAATGGGGTCACTTGTGGGGGGGTTCCACTGTATTGGTGCTTGGGGGGTCTTGCTAATGCGACATAGCACCACCCAAAATTCCACCAGAATCTGAGCTGCAAAATCCAAAAATCACTCCTTCCCTTCTGAGTCCTGCCATGCACCCAACTGGTATTTTTTGGTCACATGTGAGGCATTGCCGTACTCGGGAGAAATTGGGGCACAGATTTTGGGGTGCTTTTTCTCCTTCATACCTTCTGAAAATGAAAAATTTTGAGCCAGAACTGCATTTTTGTGTAAAAAAATGTAATTTTTCATTTGCACAGCCCAGTTGTATCAAAATTGGTGAAACCCCTGGGGGTTTGAAATGTACACTATACCCCTAGATGAATTCCCTAAGGGGTGTAGTTTGCAAAATGGGGTCACTTGTGGGAGGGTTCCACTGTATTGGTGCTTGGGGGGTCTTGCTAATGCGACATAGCACCCACCAAAATTCCACCAGAATCTGAGCTGCAAAATCCAAAAATCACTCCTTCCCTTCTGAGTCCTGCCATGCACCCAAATGGTATTTTTTGGTCACATGTGAGGCATTGCCGTACTCGGGAGAAATTGGGGCACAGATTTTGGGGTGCTTTGTCTCCTTCATACCTTCTGAAAATGAAAAATTTTGAGCCAGAACTGCATTTTTGTGTAAAAAAAGGTATTTTTTCATTTTCACTGCCCACTTGTATCAAAATTGGTGAAACCCCTGGGGGTTTGAAATGTACACTATACCCCTAGATGAATTCCCTGAGGGGTGTACTTTGCAAAATGGGGTGACTTGTGGGGGGGTTCCACTGTATTGGTGCTTGGGGGGTCTTGCTAATGCGACATAGCACCCACCAAAATTCCACCAGAATCTGAGCTGCAAAATCCAAAAATCACTCCTTCCCTTCTGAGTCCTGCCATGCACCCAAATGGTATTTTTTGGTCACATGTGAGGCATTGCCGTACTCGGGAGAAATTGGGGCACAGATTTTGGGGTGCTTTGTCTCCTTCATACCTTCTGAAAATGAAAAATTTTGAGCCAGAACTGCATTTTTGTGTAAAAAAATGTAATTTTTCATTTTCACTGCCCACTTGTATCAAAATTGGTGAAACCCCTGGGGGTTTGAAATGTACACTATACCCCTAGATGAATTCCCTGAGGGGTGTACTTTGCAAAATGGGGTGACTTGTGGGGGGGTTCCACTGTATTGGTGCTTGGGGGGTCTTGCTAATGCGACATAGCACCCACCAAAATTCCACCAGAATCTGAGCTGCAAAATCCAAAAATCACTCCTTCCCTTCTGAGTCCTGCCATGCACCCAAATGGTATTTTTTGGTCACATGTGAGGCATTGCCGTACTCGGGAGAAATTGGGGCACAGATTTTGGGGTGCTTTGTCTCCTTCATACCTTCTGAAAATGAAAAATTTTGAGCCAGAACTGCATTTTTGTGTAAAAAAATGTATTTTTTCATTTGCACAGCCCAGTTGTATCAAAATTGGTGAAACCCCTGGGGGTTTGAAATGTACACTATACCCCTAGATGAATTCCCTAAGGGGTGTAGTTTGCAAAATGGGGTCACTTGTGGGGGGGTTCCACTGTATTGGTGCTTGGGGGGTCTTGCTAATGCGACATAGCACCACCCAAAATTCCACCAGAATCTGAGCTGCAAAATCCAAAAATCACTCCTTCCCTTCTGAGTCCTGCCATGCACCCAACTGGTATTTTTTGGTCACATGTGAGGCATTGCCGTACTCGGGAGAAATTGGGGCACAGATTTTGGGGTGCTTTTTCTCCTTCATACCTTCTGAAAATGAAAAATTTTGAGCCAGAACTGCATTTTTGTGTAAAAAAATGTAATTTTTCATTTGCACAGCCCAGTTGTATCAAAATTGGTGAAACCCCTGGGGGTTTGAAATGTACACTATACCCCTAGATGAATTCCCTAAGGGGTGTAGTTTGCAAAATGGGGTCACTTGTGGGAGGGTTCCACTGTATTGGTGCTTGGGGGGTCTTGCTAATGCGACATAGCACCCACCAAAATTCCACCAGAATCTGAGCTGCAAAATCCAAAAATCACTCCTTCCCTTCTGAGTCCTGCCATGCACCCAAATGGTATTTTTTGGTCACATGTGAGGCATTGCCGTACTCGGGAGAAATTGGGGCACAGATTTTGGGGTGCTTTGTCTCCTTCATACCTTCTGAAAATGAAAAATTTTGAGCCAGAACTGCATTTTTGTGTAAAAAAAGGTATTTTTTCATTTTCACTGCCCACTTGTATCAAAATTGGTGAAACCCCTGGGGGTTTGAAATGTACACTATACCCCTAGATGAATTCCCTGAGGGGTGTACTTTGCAAAATGGGGTGACTTGTGGGGGGGTTCCACTGTATTGGTGCTTGGGGGGTCTTGCTAATGCGACATAGCACCCACCAAAATTCCACCAGAATCTGAGCTGCAAAATCCAAAAATCACTCCTTCCCTTCTGAGTCCTGCCATGCACCCAAATGGTATTTTTTGGTCACATGTGAGGCATTGCCGTACTCGGGAGAAATTGGGGCACAGATTTTGGGGTGCTTTGTCTCCTTCATACCTTCTGAAAATGAAAAATTTTGAGCCAGAACTGCATTTTTGTGTAAAAAAATGTAATTTTTCATTTTCACTGCCCACTTGTATCAAAATTGGTGAAACCCCTGGGGGTTTGAAATGTACACTATACCCCTAGATGAATTCCCTGAGGGGTGTACTTTGCAAAATGGGGTGACTTGTGGGGGGGTTCCACTGTATTGGTGCAACATAGCACCCACCATTCATTCCACCAAAATCTGTGCTGCAAAATCCAAAAATCACTCCTTCCCTTCTGAGTCCTGCCATGCACCCAACTGGTATTTTTTGGTCACATGTGAGGCATTGCCGTACTCGGGAGAAATTGGGGCACAGATTTTGGGGTGCTTTTTCTCCTTCATACTTTCTGAAAATGAAACATTTTGAGCCAGAACTGCATTTTTGTGTAAAAAAATGTATTTTTTCATTTTCACTGCCCACTTGTATCAAAATTGGTGAAACCCCTGGGGGTTTGAAATGTACACTATACCCCTAGATGAATTCCCTGAGGGGTGTACTTTGCAAAATGGGGTGACTTGTGGGGGGGTTCCACTGTATTGGTGCTTGGGGGGTCTTGCTAATGCGACATAGCACCCACCAAAATTCCACCAGAATCTGAGCTGCAAAATCCAAAAATCACTCCTTCCCTTCTGAGTCCTGCCATGCACCCAAATGGTATTTTTTGGTCACATGTGAGGCATTGACGTACTCGGGAGAAATTGGGGCACAGATTTTGGGGTGCTTTTTCTCCTTCATTCCTTGTGAAAATGAAAAATTTTGAGCCAGAACTGCATTTTTGTGTAAAAAATTTAATTTTTCATTTTCACTGCCCAGTTGTATCAAAATTGGTGAAACCCCTGGGGGTTTGAAATGTACACTATACCCCTAGATGAATTCCCTGAGGGGTGTAGTTTGCAAAATGGGGTCACTTGTGGGGGGGTTCCTAACTTTTAGCATCTTATGGTGCCTAGAAACCTACATGGTGCCTAAAAAATTATCTCATAAAAAGGAGGCTCCAAAATCAAGTAGGTGCTCCTTCTATTATGAAGCCTGTGGTTTGGTCAACGTGCACACTAGGGCCACATATAGGATATTTATGAAAACAAAAGAATTGGGGGAATCAATTTTTAGTCACATTTCTCTAGTAAAATGTACTGTGTTCCTTAGAAAAATGTATTAAAATTGCAAATCTGCAAAAAAAAATGAAATTTTGAAATTTCACCTACACTTTGTTTTAATTCCTGTGAAACACCTAAAGGGTTAACAAACTTCCAAAATGCTGTTTTGAATACTGTGAGGGGTGCAGTTTTTGAAATGGTATCATTTATGGGGGTGTCTCACATACAAGTCCCTCAAAGTCACATCAGAACTGAACTGGTCCCTAAAAAAATCAGTGTTTGAAATTTTCTTGAAAATTTGAGAATTTGCTATTCATATTGTAAGCCTCCTAGTGTCCAAAAAAATGAAAAGGAAGTTGAAATAATGATGGAAACATAAAGTAGACATATGGTCTATGTTAGTTATTAACTATTTTGAGTGGTATGATTATTTGTCTCACAAGCAGAAAATTTAACATTTTGCAAATTGCTAAATTTTCCATTTTTTCACGATATTTTGGTATTTTTCACAAAAAAACACAGACTGTATCGACCCAAATTTACCACTAATTTGAAGTACAATGTGTCACGAAAAAACAATCTCAAAATCACTGGGATAAGTAAAAGCAAAAAAAAGTTATCCCCACTTAAGTGAGACATGTCAGATTTGAAAAAAAGGGCTCTGTCAGGAACGCAAAAACTGGCTCTGTCAGGAAGGGGTTAAAGCGAGTGACTGAATGACAGCGGAAAAGATCACTTTGGTTTAATTCCCACACAATGCAGCACCACAACTCTGGTCTGGACTTGCATTGTTCAATTTGGCCTGAACCACAGCAACAAATGAGAAACTTTGGAGAGACAAATAGAGGTTCATGTAAATGCCTACTGTAATACCTGGAAACACAAGGAACAGCAAATCGCTTAAGGTTTCAGTCTTCCTCAGTTGATAAAAAGCCACAATTGAGATGGCAGTACCATATTGTTTATATTAAAGCTAGAAATAAAATGTATATATTTTGGCTTACTTTAAATATACGGTACTTGTTAGTTATCCGGGCTGCCGATTTTTTGATTGTATGCCTTAAGTTAAGGCATACAATCAGATGCGATGCGATGCGATATCGCATCGCATCGCATCGCATCGCATGTGACCATCGGATGCGATGACCCGATTTTTCCATAGGAATCAATGTTAAAATGATTCCTATGGAAAAAGGGGTCCTTTTCATACCCCTACTATCCAAGTGGGCATGGAGTTGGATATAAACCTGTGGCAAGCGTAGCGAGCCACCGAGCCCGAAGCGTGGCGAGCGAAGCGAGCCCCGCGAGGGGACGGTATTCTGTGTCCCCTCGCGGGGCTCGCTACGCTCGCCACGCTTCGGGCTCGGTGGCTCGCCACAGGTTTATATCCAACTCCATGCCCACTTGGATAGTAGGGGTATGAAAAGGACCCTTTTTCCCATTGAATTCCATGTTAAAATGGACTCAGTCCATTTTAACATTGATTCCTATGGAAAAATCGGGTCATCGCATCGCATCGCATCCGATGGTCGCATGCGATGCGATGCGATGTCCCGATCCGACCCGATTTAAAAATCGGACGCCCGGATAACTCATAAGTACCAAATATACATAGCCCCTCTGGGAATGCTTGCGTTGGTGACTTCTGCAGGATGAGGGACGCTGGGAGGGTGATGTCTGGGCTTGCTGACCTCAGCCCCCTGGCCGGTGTGATGTATACTACCTATGCCTAAGTGCGTCACAAGAAATGATGTTAAGATTCCATGTGTGTCTATCATCAGCACTAGAACGTGAATGGATTTGCATACATACATGCATACAGTGCTTAAGGTAATGGAAACTGTAGTGTTATTTACAGTGGGAAATCCCTGGTAGCAGGCAGCACCGTCTTGCAAATTAGGGTTTTATTTTACTTTAAATTTATGCATGTGAATTTCATTAATAGATGACATTTTTTGATAATGAAAATAAATGCGTGGAAGTAGTATAAAACTAGTATGGCAAACTACCGATGTAAATGTTTATAAACAGAAAATAAAACGCTGAGACTGATGCTCCATACACACAGGGCGACTGAGCCATACTGCTTAGCACAGATCAGTCAGCACACAGCGATGCCCCAGCGATGTGTGCTGAGCGATCTGGCACGGCCAGTGTTCTCTTGTGAGAGAACACTGGCGATGACCAGATTTATACTGCATGCATTGCCGTCACTGGGGTTCCTACACATGGAGCGATCTGTGCTTAATTTCTAAGTGATCTAGTCAGGTTTCTTAGAAATAGGGCTACAATCACCCAGTGTGTATGCCGCTTAAAATTGTTTATTGGCTATTTTAGGAATATGGCGGTGTGTTGGAAAATTGGAAAAAAGCAGCTCTGCTGCAATGAACACACACATTTTTCAGACCACGTCCAACTAATCACTGGAAAAACAAGCAAACAGCCCAGGTGTAACAAAAATCATGCAAAGATTATGCTTGTGGTTAGCATAAAAGTATCTTTATAAGTATATAATTTTGGAGAACACAGAAAATATTTTTTTTAGCAAAGTAAATAATGACGTGTATGGGGCAGTGGTTCCTAGTCACCAAATAAAGTTTTGTCATTTCAGTAACATGTAATTTTGCACATTCTCTAAAGCCACGCTGGTTAAAGGGAACAGATAGGATCTTGTGGTTTTGCCGAAATAATTTCAAAGGAGACATCTAAACTAGTTTCAGAGCTTTACTTAACCCATGAAATTGTTCTATTTGTTTTTCTGAAGTTAAGATTTTGACTGTGGGCGTATCAATATCTGCGACATTTGCAAATATTTGCAAATCCACTGAGTATGAAACTGCAGCCCCAAATTGGGATTTCGGGCCCTTAGGGGTGAATTTACTAAAGCTTCTAATAAAAAAAAAAAAGTCAATGTTGCTCATAGCAACCAATCAGATTCAGGGTGATTTTTACATGCACATCCCCCAAATTGTGCATTGTGCCATTTCCTTAGGTGCCGCAAACAGGGCAGCTTTAAATATAGGTATGCTGGGCCCCGGTAAAAATTTGGGGTGTGTCCTATTTATGTGAGGTGTAGCCACCTCCCACGATTATGCCACGCCCCCAAAATGATTAGAGGGGTGAAAAAAACACTCCAAAGTTGAGGGGGGGGGGGGTGTTAATGCCCCCTAAGATGCAGCACACACCTACAGCATGTGCTGAGTTGAGAGCAGGCTCAGCATGAGCGCCCACGCTCTTATGCTGAGCCTGCTGTCATTTGCTGTAGAGGTGTGTGCTGCTGCTGCCCTGGGGGGACAGAGGGGGAAGGAGGGGGGTCAGACCAGGGCCCCCGACGGGCCACCCCAGCAAGCCTGGGCAATTAGTACCTGCCCCCCCCTCCTCTCAGCGGCCCTGGCCACAAATAGGCTTTTACAAGAGATGCACAACTCTTGCCTTCCAAAGAAACAACTCATGGCTCATGAACCATTTCCCATCGCAAACCCGAATCGGACCTGGGATCAGTGCTTTCATATTAAACCTGGGTTTTTCATTATATAGAGGGCGACCAGGGATTTACCCTTTTTATAATCTGCGTCGAATTGCAGGTTTAATCGACCCGGGTTATAAACTCTGGTGCTTTCACACTGCACCTCGACCCAGGTCCACACGTCACCAACTCGGCAATAACCCGGGTCTGAGGTGCGATGCAAAAGCGGCGTTAGTGAATTGGCAACACAACTATAAGCTAGCATAGACTGTTTTTTTTATATATTTTTTTGAACTGTAATACCTGTACCTTTCACAAATTAAGACCGCAATAATTCCGTTACCTTGACTACTCTAAGGCAGCATCAAATAACTCACTGATGTAGGACAATATACTTTGCCAGCTCTTTGTGCTGAAAGACTGGCATGGCTTCCACTACAAGGCAGATTCAGGAATAAATTTGCATGAAATCTTCCAAGCTTTTTTTTGAGACCGAGGGTATCCTGGTATTCCTGGTACAATAAAATAAACACAACTAATGGTGTGTACACATGGTCAGATAGGTCATGCTATGCGAGTCCCGATACGATCAGATCGTATCGGGACTCGCATCGCACAGCATGCATGGAGTGGCACAATTTAGACTATATAGTGCAGATCTGCACTATATAGTCTTGGCTGCCCTCTCTATTTGACGGCCGACTTAGTCACACGGGAGCGCACATCCGGCTCGCAGCCCCTAAAAAGCATGCGATATGGCTTACGATGTTCACTATATCGGCAACATCGGAAGCCATATCTGCCCATGTGTACACACTATAAGACAATGTTAGTATTAAAGGATCACAATGAATGCAAAGAATCTCTACCGCAAATACATATGAATCCTATTAAAATGAGCAATACACAACTGTACTCATTAAACTGTGGCTATATAAAGTGAGGAGAAATTGCTGTTACAGTTGTAACAACTTATATGAAAACGGTCAATGTAAAGTAAGAACAATGAAGCAAAGTTTGACTTGGTAAAATTCTGGTTGCCTTATACTGCTTTCACATCTCAAAATGCAGGTTCACACATGGACTTTGAAACAGGTCAGTCCCAGCGGGAACCTGCATTTTGAGATGTTCACATCCCCACAGCGAATAGTCATTATTGAAGTTATTACTGATGACATCCAGGGGCGCGGCAGAGAGTCATTGTGTCATTGGGGGTGAAGGAGGAGGCAGCGCTTAGAGCTGGCGCTGCTCCAAGCCCTGTTTCCTCCATAGTGTGAATGGGAAACGGGTCACTGGAACAGTTAAACCCGTTCACACCTCCAAGCAACATGGCAACGGACCGGTAAGGACTGTGCTTTTTTTACCGGTTCGTATTGCAGTGTTGCTACCCGTTTTCGGGACAAGGTAACCCCTTTCACATCACACTAATTACTGGGTAAAACTGACTTGTACCTCGGTAATAAGTTGCGATGTGAAAGGGGAATTGTAGTAATGATAGTGTACCATATAAAAGGAGCATGTGGGGTCCAGGTTATGAAATCTAGAAAATTGTCACCAAAAAAATCAAACCGCATGTCACCCTTTTCACGCGTCGACCAATTGCATAAGTTAACCTACACACTGCCTACCTTTAGAGTGGCAACATTTTATGCAATAACCACCATAGAAATATCCTTGTATGTTAGTGTGAAATATAAGAGCAATTCACAGCAGCATACCATAGTTTAAGTGCCAAGCATAAATATAACAGCATAGAATGTGTAGGACAGACAACAAGGGCAAGTGTAGTGCAACTTGCTGATTATACAGCGGGGAGGAGTCAGGGGTGGGAATTGTTCCAGTACTCAGTGATGCCATACACTAAAATGCTTTTGACCTTTCGGGAGGATATGCTGTTTGTAAAGTGGCAAATCGGTTGTTTTTTTTCCATCCGATCTGATCACTAGTGCTGCACTACTGATTTATCGTAATTGCATGGAATCGGATGGAAAATGGAGTGTTTTTTTGTATCGCAGGAAGCTTGACTGGCATTTTCAGCCCATCAGATATATCTGTGGTTCAAATGAATAGCATAAGATATCTCATGCAATTTATTGCGGCTTGATTAATCACATGCAATATATCTTATGCAAAAATAGCACAAAAATAAAAATTTGTATGGAATCACTCCCGGAGGTCATGGGGGAAAATCGCATCTGAAATCAGGGTCAGACATATCGTCGTAGTGTATGAGGCCCTTTAAACTTGGGAGCACGGAAGATGGACTGTATGAAGGAAGTAAAGCCCTGCATATAACAACTTACATATGCAGAGGAATGGGTGAACATCTGAAGAAATCATAGTTGAGGGGTACAATAAAAATGTGAAAATATAAAAAAAAAAAAAAAATCCATAGAAGTTTTATTAATCATGGAAAGATCAGCGAAACATAAATTTGATGCAGTGTAGATAATAGTTATTGGATACACTTTATGGTTTTCCCTTATATGAGCATGTCTATCTAATGTAAATTATTATAATGACAACCAAACACAAATGTAGAGAGCGAGAGAAAAGAGACGTTGTTACGATTCAAACTGAGGCTGCAATGGACTGAAGTGAAAAAAATACTTTACTGTTTGCAGTTAGCAATATGAGATGTATGTGGCATGTGACATACCATATACAAACAGGGCCACACAGCACATGGCAATTTAAAGGATTATTAGGTTTCCAATTTTGCCAGTTTCAGTTGAAATAAGGGTGTGTTTTTACGATTATACTTTCTGTGGTGGTGGTGGTGTGGGGGGGTCAAAGTCTTGCGGACACCCAAGACTTGTACACAGCTGGTAGTATTTACTTGGGCCTCCTCTGCCACACACATACTAAATCTGTATGATGATCTTCTCCACAGACTTTTCATTTCTACTTAAGCTCATAAAGTCCCACTTCCTTTACAAGCGAGAGTTTTCTATAGCCCAGAAAAGACAGGGTTACGGGCATAAAGTAGATTGCAACCTTTAAGTGTGCCATTACAAAGCAAGAGCGAGCAGATTATTCATAGCAGAATACCTTTGTGAGCTAAACCTACAGCTGTGATATTGTGTTTTCTTTGAAACAGGAAAAACAATTGCACGCTACATGTTGCTCATTTTTGTTTCATAGGCCAGATGGAAAACAAAGTAGGGGAAATGAAGGTGATGAGCCAGAGAAAGTGGAATATTCCATCTTATCTTTCGAACACAAATAGACCTAAACAAAGGGCTTGAATTACACACTCATTTTAAAACAGCTCCATCAACACATGAAAGCCAAGGCATATCAGTACTTCTATTCAATATATCACACTGAATGTTTATGATGGAAGTCTAAAATAAACCAGATATTCAAAAACACTATGCAAGAGAAGATTATTTGATCTATATAAAGGAAGAACTGCTGCTATTGGTGCTTAGAATGGTGGATTGACACTTAAACATCAGATATAAGCCACAATAAAATCCTCACTCTTTCATCTGAAGAACATAGCCTGAATCAAACACTTCATTCCCTCTGAAAATCTGCCAAAAGTCATACATGAATTTGTATTAGCTCGATTAGATTACTGCAATGCCCCCTACCTTGGTCTCCTAGCAAAAGAACTGCACCGATTCTCTACTCCTTTCACTGGCTTCCAATAAAATGGCGAATCATTTTCAAGATGAATTTACTGCGTTTCAGAGCCCTACATGACCAAGGCCCAAGATACCTGAAGCAGCTTCGGATTCCATACTGTACCAGCTGAGTACTGCGATCTGTAGATTAAAAACTTTTAGCAGGACCTAGAACCTCCCATAATTCAGCTAGGGGTTCGAGCTCTTAACCATGTGGTTCCGACTTTATGAAACTCACTTCCCCGCACAGGTCATAAAACCGCACTCTAGAATTCTTCAAAAACAGACTCAATACTAGACACAAGTATAGTTTCTTGAAAGCTTTTCTGTACTTCATTGTTCCTGTACTATAATACATTCATCCTCTCTGTTAAGCACCTTTGAGACCTATTGGAGAAAGAATGCTATCTAAATAAATTAATCATCATCAAGATCAAGATGGCTCGTGTAGAAGATGGACTGCTTGAAAAGGCAAAGGCGCCAATAGGGAACCAGAAGTAAGTGTTCCATGTTTGGGGATGGGGATGGGGATGTCCCCTAGACTTCACCCATTTGGAAGCCTCTAGTTCCTGTGTGAGTAGTAGCAGCAAGCCTCTAGTTCCTGTGTCAGCAATACCCTTCTGAACTCCTATAATCTCTCTGGTGTCCATGATTGTGATGGACTTTTAACTAGTTGTATTTAATGGTGGTGGAAGAAAATAAAATAGTTGCATAAGAAATTACAGTATGAGGATTTTAATAATGTACTTTGCCTTTGACTGTGCTTTGTGTTATTAGTATACTATATAATTTAGTGTAACATTGGTGGTTACAGGAGCTAGGTATAAACTTATAGGAGTATGGATTACAACTGAGGGAGGACAGGTCTAGCACAGGCATACATATATAGGAGTTATACATTTGTTACACCATTACAAGGGTAGGAGAGCTTTAAAACTAGGTCTGGCTAATGTAACAATTTCATATTCACTGCTGCTTTGAAGAACAGAGCGCAGCAGAGGCTCTCCACAGCTGTTTCCAGCGCACATGCTTATTCTCACCAGTTATAGAGAGACAGTAATACATATCTCTCATTCATCTGGGAAAGCTATTGGTTCTATAGTGATGAAGCAAATGTTGAACAAGAAAGTCACAAAACCACCATATTTACAGATACAGGCTTTAAATTCATGTTATCTTGGCGACATTTACATGTTCAGTTCACATTCTTTTCTACTCCTGCACCAGGACTACAACAAATGTAATGAATCAACCTCGCAATATATGAAAGATCATTTAACTTGGCCCATTTCCCAGAACGTTATTATAGTAATCATAGCCAGCTCTTGCTCAGACTAAAGTTACTTTACATTAACTATACAGGAGTAGGCTGGTAACTTTCAGCCTGAGGACAACCTGGCAGACAGTCCTAGGAAGACAAAAGATATACAGTTTCAGATCTGACAAAACTTGCAGGTACGGAGTTAAGGCATTGTCTTGTGGAAGTAAGTTTCCTGTTCTAATGTTTGAGAATGTATTCTATTCTGTACTTAAAGTAACCCCAAAATTCCTATGCTTCAAGGGAAGATATAGATATTGTTCATTCTAGCACCCGCTATATTTGAAAACCCATGCAGTTCCTCTTCCCTGCCTGGGGTGTCGCTGTCTGCTGTAGTGTTTCTAACACAGGTCTGGTTTAAATATCAGTGCTGATATACAGACCACACTGTACTAGAAGGACTACAGCTGATAGCGACACCCCAGGCAGGGAAGAGGAGCTGCATGGGTTTTTAAAGATGGCGGGTGCTAGAATGAACACTATATAGACATAAATTTAATCATGTTATTATCAATATAAATTAAAAACACACATTTATTTATATAGTGCCACCATATTTTGTTGTGCATCACAATTGAGAACAAAATAATAAAATACCAGAAACAAAACACGCTGATGCAGTTTAGGCGTTTTACAGAAGGAAACCGCAACGGAGGGAAAAAACGGCCACATTTGAATAAGGGCAGTCTGATTTTTTTTTTCAGGTGCTCGGCAGAAAAAGACCAAATGCGAATGTGCATTTTGATCCCGAAATCCGTGAATCCTGGGAATGAAATCTAGGCAAATTTTGCCTCAAATTCTGCGATCCCACCTATCCAGATCATGGGATTGGCATCCCTACTTACAACCTACAGAAAATTATTGAATGATCAGTTTATTGATGTAAACCACTGTTCTAGCAATGTCAGTAATGACCTTTTGCTTTTTCCATCCCACTGTTAGAAAGCTTTACTCCCCAGCTTCATTCACCAATGCAGACAGTACTTCTTCTGCACAGCTCAAATTATCTTAGTCTAGCAGGAATTCTTTTAATAACCAAGATCACATTTCCATATAGTTGTTTTAGAGAAAACATGAATAATGCATTTCCACTCCATGAAAGAAAGAAAGGAACAAATGCGGATATCCTAGAAGCCACAGCACTGAAACCGCAATCTCCTAAATAAATGCTATGTTTTCAAAACAAAAACTCCACAATTGCCTTATAGTGGTAATATAGATGCAGACTACATGTTCTTATATTTATGCCTATTTAAAAAGCACAATCATACCATCATCATCTAAAAAAAGACCTATGAAATATTATAAAACGTATAAGGATGTAATGATCTGGATGTACTGTTGGCTTGTGTGTCCCATTTTGCTTCAATTTATAATGTGCCACATATCGCTGGGTGCTGAGCGATCTGTCAGGGCCAGTGTTCTCCTGTGACAGCAATAGCAAAGAGCGGGGCAGCCATCACTATCGCCCCTATGCACGGAGCGATGTAGAGGCATTTTCTAAGCCATCTAGGTAGATTGCTTAGAAAATCCCCTGAATCGCCCCATGTGAAGGCCCCATAAGGGTCGGATTCAATTAGCTGCAGTTAATTACTGTGAGCCAAGTTATCTGTCAAACCTATTTGATTATATCCCGCGGCAGTCCATCGACTGCAGTTAATGCTTAAACAGAAATCCACATTAACTACCCGATCACAGAAGCCACAAACCTAGTAAACCATCATCCAGATTCTATGGGTTATTGCGTTTTAGCAGGCAAGGAGGTAAAGGGTTGTCATTGAATAGCCTTGGGCAATAAAGCCAAAGGCTACCACCATTTTCCAGGTGTGGTAACTTACCGCAACTAATTCCTTTGGCCCTTAATGTATGTATCCAAAGGATATACTGTATGTAGAGGTCTATATACTAAGCCTTGGAGAGAGATAAAGTGAATGGAGATAAAGTAACAGCCCCTAACTGTCATGTTATAGGCTGTGCTAGAAAAAGAACAGCCCCCCCATAGTCCACTATTATGGAATACAAACCATGAACTAAAAATGTAATGCACTGTTTCATGACCCTTTTACCAAGGACACCACCACCACTGTGGTTTAAGAAAACACAAGTAATTCCACTTTTAGACATTGCAATATTAAAGCCTATTATGGAACTAGACATAGCACTGAAGGAGTGAGTCAATCATACTATCTGCCACAAGCCTTTACAAACCGCTATCAAGTTAGAAAACCTATTAACATCTATTTACATTATATATATATATATATATATATATATATATATATATATATATATATATATATATATATATATATATATATATATATATATAACTTGTTTCCTATCTGGGCGCCCACGATTTTAATCGCGGGCATCGGGGGTAAAATCGTGGCCGATAAAAAATCGGGTGCGATGGGCCAGACGCGATGCCCGCGATTTTCCCATAGAGAACAATGTTAAATGCTTCAATTTACCCGCGATGACCGCGATTTACCATAGGAAACAATGTTAAATGGATCAATTTCCCCAAATTATCATAGGGAACAATGGGAAATGTGGCAAAAACACCCCTGAACATAAAAATGTCCCCCCAAAAGTAGTTGACGCCACCCCGCCATCAACGTGAACCCGAAGCGTTGCAAGCGCAGCGAGCCCGCGAGGGGCGGCGGTACGCGTCCTCCGACCTTTTCATGCCCTACTATCCACTAGGGCGTGGAGTGAGAATATAATAGTGTGGCGAGCGCACCGAGCCCGAAGCGTGGCGAGCCCTGCGAGGGGACGTGGATACCTTCACAGGTAAACGCGTCCCTTCGCGGGCTTGACACCTGGGAAGCCCGCGAGGGGACGCGGATACCTGTGAAGGTATCCGCGTCCGCTCGCCACGCTTCGGGCTCGGTGGCTCGCTGCGCTCGCCACACTATTCTATTCTCACTCCACGCCCTAGTGGATAGTAGGGCATGAAAAGGTCGGAGGACGCGTACCGCCGCCGCTCGCCACGCTTCGGGTTCACGTTGATGGCGGGGTGGCGTCAACTACTTTTGGGGGGACATTTTTATGTTCAGGGGTGTTTTTGCCACATTTCCCATTGTTCCCTATGATAATTTGGGGAAATTGATCCATTTAACATTGTTTCCTATGGTAAATCGCGGTCATCGCGGGTAAATTGAGGCATTTAACATGGTTCTCTATGGGAAAATCGCGGGCATCGCGTCGGTCGCATCGCATGTCATTATAATGACATGCGATGTACCCACGATGGGCGCCCAGATAGGAAACAAGTACTATATATATATATATATATATATATATATATATATATATATATATATATATATATATATATGATTCCAAAAATATAAAAGTACAGCAACTAACATGGTGACCAACAGTGTAGCTGGGATATGTTCACTAGGTCAACAACCATTAGGTCAACACCACTAGGACGACATGCATTAAGGTCAACATGACTAAAGGTCGACATGCAGGAAGGTAGACATGACTGAAGGTAGACAGGTCATTAGGTAGACAGTAAAAAAAAGGTCGACATGGTGTTTCTATTTCTGAGCAGACATGTACCGACAAGCATTATTTCATGCCCTACCATCCATTAGGGCGTGGTGGGAGAATAAAATAGAGTGCCCGAACCATGGCGAGTGCAGCAAGCCAAGCGAGGTGGATGCTGTGCTACATTTTAGTGTTCTTGTGGACTGTCGAAAATCGAGACAAAAAAGGTGAAAAACCCCATTTTGACCTTTTGATGGCCTGCATATTGACCTTGCAGTGCTATGCAAAGCCGTCCTCAAAGCCGATGAGTGGCTTTCCCTGTGATGATGCGGGAGTGCGCAGCAGCGCTCACTGCTCATACACACTGGGCGGCTTTGAGCTAATAGCGGCTCAAACCTGCTGTTTTGAGCAACTTTCAGCTCAAAGTCACCCAGTGTGTATGGGTCTTTAGGAAGGAACTGCAATAGTCAATGAGCAGATCCTGAGTGCATGAATGACAATGTGTATCACAAACATAAAGACTATTGCTTCTCTGGAACTCATTTGCATTGCTCGCTATAGTTTTAACGTGCTGCTTATTACCAGAGTCCAATACACACACACACACACATATTTAGATAAATATATACATATGGTGCATATATTACTGTACCTGCAGTAACCTACATTTTGTTGATTCATGAGAAAATGCAATATCACATATATGTAAATTTATCATAGTGATGTCTGCCATCACGTTTACAGAATGCAGACTCAAGAGAAGCACCGTGCAGTGGGCCTAATTCAGAACCAATCGCTCGGCTGCAAATTCACCGCCCGATCAATTATTGAATGACCGCACAGTGCGCATGCCGTCCGTTTAATTGCAGACAGTAATGCCAAGCCACCACTGGCCGTTACCAAAAGAGTGACAGGTACCGAGCATTTGGGGGCAGCACAACATTTTCTAGGAGTGCCCAGAAAACTCAGGTATTGCCCGGTCGTTGGGAGGGAGGGCCGATTACATCAGCAGCATCTACTTTCTCCACACAGCCATTGCAGCGCCAAGTAAGTGTAAATGAACATAGGGGAATACCATTCGATGGTGAGGGAATGCGAATTGTTTCCCCATTTGCATGGCTGTGAGCGTATTCGCTCACAGTCATGGTGGGACAGCTTTTTCCTGATCACTGGGCTCCGAAGAATCGCTGCATAGCGATCAAGTCTGAATCAGGCCCAGTGTTCTGTTATAGGTGTAATTACAAGGAGCAGATGAACATAAGCAGGAAAAAATAGAACCAAATAAATATTTGACCCTGCTCAATAGATCACATTTGTCTAAAACATTTTATGGCTTTATGAGGTCTGTATCAGCTTGCATGTGAATGGTATATGCCTGTACTACTGTTAATAGTAAATATCAAATTACAATAGGTATTTATATTTCAATATAACAGTTAATATAGTTTACGGCTAACAGAGAAATGCAACATTAAAACAATTACAATAAATTAAAATGCACTCTAGTATATTTTTTATAAAAATTGCAATGCAGTCCTTGGTGATATGCAATATTGTATACCATAATAGTGTAATAATATAGGTCCCATTTACAAATAAATAGTTATGGAGGGAAGGAGCACAGGGCTGTGCAAAAAACATCTTCAAACAAGAAAAAAACAAAACATCTAATTACAAAAAAAAAAAAGAGAGGGGAAATGGGCAGAGAAGGAACAAATCTCCCTGCTCTAATAACTTAACTTTAGTGAGTATCCTGAGAGAACCCTGCAGCTGTGTGACCTGCCCTCTCTACCGACATTACAGGGAAAATTTAAGTCAATGTAATCCCAGTGCTCTCATTTCTGTTTTGTGACCTGTCCTGTCTCATAACACTGTGCAGACAAAGGGGGGTATGCAATCTGTGTCGTGCTCCTGCAGCCATCTCCCGACGGGGGAGATGGCTGCGGGGCCCTATTCAATGCTGTCTTCCCCGACAGCATTGAACAGGGGTTCTCCGCAGAACGAGCCCGACATCACAAGCTGCCGGGATCGTTCTGCCAAGAAAAGCAGGAAATAGGCGAGCTCCCCGCCGGAGCTCGTCTATTTCTGACCTCAACTCATGGCCACGCCCCCTTCTCTGTGCCCGCCTCCTCTGTGGATCACCGGCCTGCACAGAGGACCAGCAACCCAGGGAGAGTATTGTTCACCGCCTCTGCCACCATCCCAGCTCCTGCCCCTGCCCACCTCTTCCCTGCCTCCTTCCCACACCAGAAAATGCAGGGACTTTTCTGGTGTGAAAGGGGCCAACCAGGGAATGCACCCTGGGCCAAATTCCCGAGTGGGTCCTTGCATTTTCTGGTGTTAAAGGGGTATTACTGTGCTTGGGAGAGTAATCCACAGAAGAAAGACCTGCAATTGTGAATGGGAGCAGGTAATGCGTGGTGTGGATGAGAGGTAAATCTTGCGCAAAGCAAAGTCCTGTTCCTGTTGTAGAAAGTGTGCTATATAAAAATACAACTTACTTACAAAGAGGACGAGTTGGATATATTTTGAGATAAGAGAAGAGATGTACATTGGTGTAGTTTGGTTAATGGCCTTGTGTGTAAGTACAATTATTTTATATTGAATACAGATAGCCAATGGAGGGACTGAGAGCAGTTTTGCAGAGGAGTGTCTAGCTAGCGAGAAAGTTAAGCCTCACAGCTGCATTCATGATGGATTGTAGTAGCAAAAGACTGTATTGGGGTAGACCAGTAATTAGACTATTACAATAATCAATGCGGGAGATGAGAGCATGTATTAGAGTTTTAGCAGTGTCTTGTGTAATGTTTTGGAAATGTTTTTTAGATGTATGTAACATGATTTTGAGGTAGACAGAATGTGGGAAACAAAGGACAGTTCAGCGTCAAGGATGACCCCTAGGCAGCAAGCTTGTGGGCTAGGATTGATAGTCATGTTGTCAACAGTTATAGAGATAGAACGTTGGCAACTACTATTGGTTGGTGGATATAAATAGGTTTTGGAAATATTCAGTTTGGGATGGGAAGATGACATCCGTGATCGGCGCTGCAGAACCCTTGTGGTGCATTATAAATAAATAATGACAATAAAGATGATGATGGAGGATGAAACAGAAAAATATTCAGTGATATGGCCCAATACAGATGGTGACAGGTCTAAAGGGAGGATAAGTAGATTTGAGTACAATCTGCATACAGAGAATACTGAAATACTGATACTGAAAAGAGCGGATTCGATTGCTAAGAGATGTGGTAAAGGTTGAGAAAAAGCAGAGCACCCAAGACTGAGCCCTGAGGTACTCCAACTGATAGAGGTAGGGAAGATGAGGTGGAATCAGAGAAAAGAAGTCTGATAGAGTGGTTAGATCGGTAAGATAAGAACCGAGAAAGGGCTGTGTCTTTAAGACCTAGCGATTGTAGTGTTTGTATGAAAAGAGAATGGGAAACAGTGTCAAAAGTATGAGAGACTTATGGGCCCCACACACAGCACAATTTTCAGGCATTTTCTGAGCGATTTTAACAAATCACTCAGAAAATCCCTGAAAACGCATGTAAATTGCTGTATATATAGCCCACACAGCGATTTACATGCGCGCTCCCGCCGTCCTGAATCTGTCCAAGATTCAGAACGGACCCACTGTACAATTGAGAGCAGTTGCTCAGAAAGCTCCTGTTCATCTCCTGCATGTGTGGCTGCGGGCAGATGAGCAGGGCTGAGAGAATGTGGACGCCACAGACCCGCCGCAGAACCCGCCGCCACCCCTGACCCCCCACCAATAGGAGCACCTATCGCCACCACCACCGAACCGCACCTCACCTCTCGGCGGCAGCATCGGGATATATAAAAAAAAGAATTCAGATTTCAAAATGTCCACGGCCAGCCAATCACGGCTCGCCGCGTCATTGCCCCGCCTCCTAGTGCTGGCTATACTAGCCAGTTTAAGACAGGGTAGGGGCAGTCAGTCCGACGGCGGAGGAGAAGAGAAGAGCTCCTGAAGTCCTGGGAGGCCCGACCAATGCAAAAGAGCTTGAAAGGCCGCCGCCCCCAGGTGAAGAACACAGATGAAGAGGCAGAAGCCCTGGGAGGCGGCTGCCATGCAAAAGAACTAAGGGGGCCACCGCCCCCAGGTGAAGACGCCGCAGGAGCCCCCCTGGGTGAAGACGAGATGCAGTTTAATAAAATATGTAAAAACCTGTGCTTGTGTTTTTATTTTAATATTTCCTTTACTGGTGGGCTATAGGTACCGGCGGGCTTTTAATGCCCCACATGCTGGTACCTGCGGTTCTCCCAAGTGCCAGCATGTGGGGCATGCTTGCTGGGACCTGTAGTCCTACTGTAAAAGACAATATTACTGTTAAACAAGCTATCAACCATGCACCCACTGCCCAGGGGTGTAGGGGATAGCCCCGGGCTTCAGCCCAGGCCTGGGGTGCCCTGGAAAGGGGGGGACCACCTATTTGGGGGGTCCCGACCTACCCAAAAACTCCGGCCTGGGCTGACTAGTTAGGGTTGGTAATGCTTTGGCCCTGGCACCCCATCACGTGTGTCCCCTGGCTATGGCATTACACCCCCTGCTAGTGGAGCCTGGTGCTGGTCCCCAACATCCGGGGGACCCCACTCACCTTGTCCTCCATATTTTGGGAACCAGTACCACTCAAAAAGCCTGGAGCTGGTCATGTCTGGGGGGGGACCCCATGCCATTTTTCTATTATAGAAAATTATTGTCTGTATGACTGAGAGGACGAGACGCTGGACCCTCTCAGTCATACTAATTTATCTTGGATCTTATCAATCTTGTCCTTGAAGTAGGAACCAAGATCTTGTGCACTGGGATCACAAAGTAAAACCTGAAAATTTCAATCTATGAATAAGCTTTGTACAGTGCACAAATTTTGCATATATAGAGATGGGTCATCAGTATCCTACACTGTGTAGTGTAAACTTTTTCCTTAAAATTTGTGACTTTTCACATTACGGACATGGCAGAACACCACTCAATCTGTAACGCATAACATACCGCTAATTCTGTACCAGAGACGCCATGCTAAGACTTTAACCATACAGGTATTAGTTTTAAGATGCATGTGTAAAAAAAAGCTGTGGCCACTGCATCGGATCACTCAGGTTCTACTCCACCTTATAATATTATTTATTTATTAACAGTTTCTTATATAGCACATATCTTTACGCAGCACATATCTATTCCGCAGCGCTTTTACAGAGAATATTCAAACATTCACATCAGTCCCTGCCCCAGTGGAGCTTGCATACTATATTCAATACCACATGTACACGCACACACAGACATTCTAGGGTTAATCTTTGTTAGGAGCCAATTAACCTAACAGTATATTTTTGGACTGTGGGAGGAAACCAGAGTACCCGGAGAAAACCCACGCAAATACGGGGAGAATATACAAACTCCACACAGTTAGGGCCATCGTGGGGATCGAACCCATGACCTCAGTGCTGTGAGGCAGTAATGCTAACCATCACACCATATGTACTGCCCCATATTGCAAACCAATATTGAATATCATGGTACCTTAGAAGTCTGGAGTGGAAACACTGCAGCTAACTTCAGGGGGTGGGCCAAATAGTCCCCACACGTGGTAAGGGGGCAAATCTAATTGATGTGATCCAGTCATTTAGCCCTGTCCCCTTCCCCATGGCTCAAACTTGAGTGTGACACACAGTCCTGTTCTCTTCAGCTGGCAGGATATGGGAGAGCCACTTTTTCTCCCAGGGCTGAGCTTGCTCCCCAAAAAATGTTAAGCCTCCAGCAGCATCTTGGATCATAAAGTATGACAACATCTCAGCTGTACTGTGTACTGAGAATTGGGTCACTGTTACCTGTCCTCGGTTTTAGTTTTCCAGTTACTGAAAAGTTTTTTGTACCCTATATATTGTTCGGTACTTGTTTCCTAGCACGGCCACAATCGTATGGATCGTGTACCTTTAAGTTAAGGTACACGATCCATACGATGGACCCGATTTCCTTTGAAATCAGGTCCATTTGGCCGGCTAGGACAAAATATCGGGGGCATCGCGTCGGTCGGGACCGTTAACAATGGTCCCGACGCGACCGACGCAATGCCCGCGATTTCCCCATAGGCTTCAATGTTAAAAAATATTTTAACATTGAAATCGTGTCGGGAAAGGTAAAATATCGGGGGCATCACGTCGGTCGGGACCATTAACATAGGTCCCGACGCGATGCCCCCGATTTTTACATAGGCTTCAATGTTAAAAGATTTTTTAACATTGAAATCCTGAAAAAATGTGAAAAATGTGAAATGGGCCAATACAACATTTCACATGTCCCCGTCGTCACCCCACGATAGCCGCCAACCCGAAGCGTGGCGAGCGCAGCGAGCCCGCGAGGGGCGGCGGTGCGCGTCCTCCGACCTTTTCATTCCCCTACTATCCACGTCGGCGTGGAGTTGAGAATAGAATAGTGTGGCGAGCGCAGCGAGCCACCGAGCCCGAAGCGTGGCGAGCGCAGCGAGCCCCGCAAGGGGACGCGGATACCTTCACAGTTATACGCGTCCCCTCGCGGGCTTCACAGGTGTCCGTGGCGACGCGGACACCTGTGAAGTCCGCGACGGGACGCGTTTACCTGTGAAGGTATCCACGTCCGCTCGCCACACTATTCTATTCTCAACTCCACGCCGACGTGGATAGTAGGGTAATGAAAAGGTCGGAGGACGCGCACCGCCGCCCCTCGCCACGCTTCGGGCTATCGTGGGGTGTACGCCGTGACATTTGGGGGGGTTGGGAATATTTTACATTGAATCCAATGTAAAATCGGGTCCCAGGGACCCGATTTACATTTCATTAAAAAAAAAAAATCGGGTCCAAAATCGGTCGGTCGCGTCGATCGCATCGCATGCGATGCGATCGACCCGATTTTTCCGACACGACCACCCCGATGTAAATCGGTGTGGCCGTGCTAGGAAACAAGTACCTATTGTTCTATTTTATGTTTTTTTTAATTAAAAGATTGCAATAGCATAATATATATATATCCAGTATATAAATCCAGAAACCATAATGAAAACCTTTTAATGTCCATTTGAGACCACCCACAAAACATCCCGTGAACAATAAGCAAAATTCTTATCCCTTTCAATCTACCATAACCAATATTGTTATATGTGTGCCACTATGAACCCCTTATGTGCCTTATTAATAAAATGTAGTTATTTTATTACCAGTTATTTATATAGCGCACACATATTCGGCAGCGCTTTCATTTATTAACAGTTTGTCATATAGTGCAGCATATTCCTTTGCGCTTTACAATAGGAGACAGTGATCAAACAAACAAGGTATTTATAGACAGTCAATGGTATGATGTTCCTGCTCGCAATCTTACAATATATAGCTTTAAAGCAAATATTTGAACATGCACATCAGTCCTTGCCCCAGTAGAGCTTACCTTCTATATTCCCTATAACATGTAAACGGGCACACAGGAAATCTAGGATTAATTTATTGGGAGATCGTTAACCTACCTATATATTTTTGGATTGGAAACTGCAGTACACGGAGGAAACCCATGCAAGCACAGGGAGAATATACAAACTCTGTACAGTTAGGGCCATGGTGGGAATCAAACCCATGACCTCAATGCTGCCCAAACTTAAATGCAAGAGAATATGCTGATGCTACGTCAGGAAATAAAAAAATAAAAATCAATCTTCTTTCATTGAAATTAACAAAAAACAATACCAACCGTAAGTACAGCATACATATGAAGAAATCTCCAACAAAGCCTCAGATTTAACTATACATCCTAGACAAAGGGGACAGCTACTGTGTTAAACTCCAGAGGAGAGGTGGAGGGGGTCAGACAGACCATTGTTAATTTGACTTGAATAAGATACTTTCTAATGTCATCCCCTACTACCCTCATCCAACATCAGAGCAGTACAATCCGAAGAACGGCTACATGACTTTACAGTTACAGTAATGAAGAGGTTAAGTGACCACTAAAGCAATCTACATTTATGACCCAGTTCCTGTTTCCAAAATACAATTTAACTGTTTTTTTTCTCTTTCCCCTAGGTCTTTTATGGCAGGGCATAAATATCACCAAATTGTCAAACCCCAGGTATTTTGTGTGCTACCTCTACAAATAGGTCTGATTTCTGGCAAGCAATAAAACACTTACTGCTGAATTCCTGTAGCGCTTTGATATCCAGATCTGGCCCAAGGGAGCTTCAAAAGCCAACATCTATCCTACATGATCCAATGACTGTGCTCCACTCTGCACAAACTGCCACACAAGACACACACAGGAAGTAGATGGAGATTTTAGTCACTTTGGTTTTACAAAGAAATCTGAAGTCTTTAGCACTTAAGCATTTGTATGGACATATGTTCGGTCTAATAATTTGTGACAATTAGCCAGTTTGTGATCACAGATATTGCATACAGAAAAAGCTCTGTTTACACTGTACTATTAATTCCCAAAAGCCTTGTTACAGCTGCACACACTTCTGGGTATTATGGCAAGAAAAACATTGCTTAGTTTTGTCCCAAAGCAATGTTTCTTGCCTTTAACAACTGAACTGAATCTCCCCTATAGAGTGTATAAAAAAATGGTGATCGAAGCGTAGTTCTGTAGTTTTACATATATAGATAATGAAGAGGGTGGGCACTGTAACCAATTAGATAAATAGTTCCAGGTGTCAGAGGAAGCGTATAGAAAAGCAAGAAAGGTAGGGCAAATATGTAAAAATAACGGCTTGTTTATCAAACATTATTCCACAATTCAGGCTGATGAACATGAAATATAGTGATCATTAGAGACAGGATTATATGCAACAAAAAAAGCTTGAAATATGCATGCAAATATGCATGAAAAATACTTAAACTATGCATGAAAAGTGTTAAAATATGCTACATTAAATAATAAAAAAAGTATTTTTTAACTTATTTATTTAAAAATCAGCATACAATTAGTTGCAAATAAACCTCAAAAATAGGCCCAAAGCATCTGCAGATGTCTAGTGCTGCACACAGGATTTTTTTTCTTCCTGGCTGCTACAGCAGACTGCAGCGTCCAGAGCTCTTCTTGCATCAACTACACAGACCCTCATCTCCAGCGCCGATGGATCAAATGTCAGCATAGCGTGTGACGGTGGCGCAGTGGAAGGCTTCCTCCCTGCGCCGCATACTCACTGTGACACGGCATTTCCTCCGCGTGATGTCACAACCCTTCTGCCCGCCTCCTCTGCTGCAGAAGTCTGTCTCTTGGTGTAAAGTCCCAGGCCAGGGGCAGGCAAAGCTTCAGGAGCTTCGTAATGGCATCCGCCCTGATTGACTTATCAATATGGATTGGCAGCCTAGAGCAGTGTCAGACATAGCGTACATCCAAGGTTCTCCACACTGTGCACATATTGCCCCAGCCTGCACACGCTACTACTACCTTGCCAGCAGTAGCAAAGCAAAGCAGTGCTGTGACTCGCGGGTGGGAAGAGGGTGGGGCCTAAAATATGCACATCACTAGATTTAAGGTCAAATATGCAATAACCAGTGAGAATGGGCAAAATATGCAAATGCATATGCAAATATGCAAATGCATATAATCCTGTCTCTAGTGATCATTAATTGGGTTACCTAAAATTCTACAGCATTTGAAGGTATGGGGTAAGAAAGTAATTTACCTTTGTACCATTTGTGTACAAGTTCTAGGTATTAGATCCTCTGCCAGTTGAGACACTTTGCACTCCTCCTAGCCTGCAAGAATTAACCTTCACAACTAAATCTGTGCCTTAGGACAATATGCAAGTCTCAAAAAAATAATAAAAAAACATGTTCCTATTATTATAAACATGCCTATGGGAGCACAGTCGTAACTATACTGCAGAAACCACAGCCGGCACTTCAGCACCAAATCATCAACAGGAAACTGCATCTACTATTTTATTGTGCATACTGTATATGTAATATGACAAGGAAAACAGAACCATACAGTTCAGCAATAATTTAAGCTTACAGCTATGTACAAGATAATAATGCCATTGCCAAACTTCATGGATGATTTATCAAATGTCAGTAAATAAAAACATGCCTACTTTGATTGGAAGCAGATATGAATAGTGTGCATATTTTCACAATCACTAAGTAGAATCTGACATTTATTAATGTCTAATATTGCGAAAATCAGTATATCCTGCATAATCGTGCATCTCATGGTTTTGTTTCATTTTCTGCCTGCAAGTTAACTAGGTAATTAAAAATACGGAGGACCGCTTTCAGAATCATGTCAGGCTAATACAACTGGGGTTCAGGTCAAAACAATTATTCTTTCCATATTTTAAAGCTGAGTTATAGAAGAAAGACATACATAGGTTCTGTTAAGAGTTTCATTCTTAAAATTGGGAGTTCTGTAGTGGTGTGCTGGAACTTCCCCTTGCTGAAAATGACTGTTTGAAGGAGTATTTATTAACCTGCACAATCATTAACTGAAAGTGAACCAATAGCTTTTCCTGAAATGAGCTGTATCAGCCAATCAGAACAGGAAACAGGACATGGCTAGAAAATGTGGCAATGATCAATGAAGTGCAGACTGCTAAATTACTGTAAATCTAAATTTTATACAGGGCTCACCACACCAATAGCTGTAGCAAAGAATGAAAGAACCAAGGACAAGACCATAATAAAGCCTTAACCCCTGCATAATCTGTACTCCTGTCTTATAAGGGGGTTAATGCACATTTATGCAGAAAAGTGCTTTATTACCCCCATTCCAACAAAGTAAGGGTAAGGTTTTTATTATTTAGCAACAACTGGGGGAATGGCATTCACAATGTTTAAGGCCAACCCAACAGGAGAGTCAAAAAAAAAAAAAGATATAGATATATATATATATATATATATATATATATATATATATACACACACATACATATACATACATACATACATACATACATACATACATATATATATATATATATATATATATATACACACATATACACACACACACACACACACACAGAGTGGCAGAGAGTGAAACTACATCTCTTTCTCACAGAAGGTAGAAGACTAGCTTTCAAAGCTTTTGCTTTGAGTGGGTTTACTCATTTATAATACTGGATTGTAATCTACTACAGATTCACAAATAGCTCATAGCAGGGGTGGGACTTTAGAAGGGGGCGACCATTATAGGGGCCTGAGGAAACGTTGTCATGCTTTTGGGCCAGTCCTTACTCTTTCATCAGAGCATTGATAGGGCAGGACATGTACAGTAAAGCCTTTTTATTACTCAGTGATCTTACTTCCCACCCAAAAGGGTTTTTCGGTATGATCTGGCTACGGACATGAGCTCTACATTAAATACTAGTCACCAATATGCACATAGCACTGTATCATAGCCATCAAAAGGGGCTCAATTTGTGTACATAGATCTATCTAAAATGAGTATTATGTTACTGCCACAACAATAGGCTTCTATTTGCATTCTGGTAACAAACATGGGTCTGCCCTGTATACTTAACACCAATACAGGCTTCTGAAATGTCAATGGCTTTGTAAAACCCAGTCACAATAAAGCAAGCCACTGATTATCAGGTAACATTGGTCCTGGGAGAGAAGGAGCTAACAAAGAGCTAAATGGGGGGGAAGTGTATTATTGTGGTTACTGAAGCTTATAATGTGCTTGGCTCTAACAGGAGCAATATGGTGGAATGCTGAAAAAGGATGGGGCAGATGTAACATGTGCAGAGAGAGCTGGATTTGGGCGAGTTATTTTGTTTCTGTGCAGGGTAAATACTGGCTGCATTATTTTTACACTGCAATTTAGATTTCAGTTTCAACACACCCCACCCAAATTTAACTCTCTCTGCATAGTTTATATCCGCCCCACCTGCAGTGCACATTTCTGACTTTGCCCATTTTCCAAACAAATTTGTACTGCAATCAGATCTGAATAAGGGCCAAAGGGAGAATAAGCAAACTCTGCAGTTAGGGCCATGTTGAGAATCAAAACTCATGACCTCAGCTCTGTGAGGCAGTAATGCTAACCATTACACCATCCATGCTGTGTGTTGTAATAAGCCCTATATAATATGGAAGCAGCTATAAACCTTTTCATGTTTTGTAAGCTGGGATACATATAAACCCCAATATAAATACATTAGTGCTAAATTAAATATAAATTTAGACTTATTACTTACAATAATAGGTGACCCTTGGGCAATGTGTCTACCATAATGGGGTCTGCGAGCTATGATGGCGAGCAGTGCCGATAGCTCGCCGTCAGTATTCAACTGCTCCCCCACCCCCATTCACTCGCCGTTTCCACCTCCCTGCTTCTTTTCAGAGAGGTGGAAATGGCGAGTGAGGCCATCAAGACGGTGGGGCTCGTCAAAAAATGCAGCGGTTTAGGGGAATCCCCACCATCCTCTGACGGTGAGGATTTCCCGGAACACAATACAGCGAGAGAGGGGGTTTGACGGTGAGGATGGCTTGTTATAGGTGATCCTCAATGAAAACAAGCCATCCCCGCTGCACAAACTCCCTCCGTGGCCGATTTGGTTATTGCAGATATTTTGAACAGGATTTCAGTCATTATATATAAATTATTTTAAAATACAAAAATATATTAAAGATACAAACATCTTTAAATAGACTGGGACAAAATAAATTAAATAAACTAACTGATTGGGCAGAGGAATGAGGCTTGCGTAGTCAGTGTAGTGTCCCCGCGGCAGCCCTGCGTAGGGTAGTGTCCCCCACCATGCAGCATAGTCACCGTACTGTCCCCACGAGCTGTAGCTCTGTCCCCGGTGTCCCTGGCAAGCCTAGTGAGCGCCTCTAACACAGTGCTGGTAACCACCAGATCCCATTCAGTGGCGGACATCGGTGGAGAGGCGATCATGCAGGCGCCCCGGCAGAGAGGCACTCCATCTGCCTTGAACACACGAGCGTCTCATACACAAGTGCGTCTCAGCAATTTGTGTGGCAGGGTATGGCAACCCTGCCCGTGTCCGCTTTAGAGACAGTCAGGGTTAGGGGTTCTGACGTGCGTACGTCTCGTGCAAAAAGGGGGGGTGCGGGCGCAAGTGCATCTCATGCACATTACAGGATGCATTTGCCAGTGCTCCATGTTACATACTGGCAAATGCCTCCATTTCAAACCCCCACTATCCACGTCAGCCTGAAGCGCAGCAAGCCCCGCGAGGGGACGTGGTACGCGTCCTCCCGACCTGTTCATACCCCCACTTTCCACATCGGCGTGGACTTAATTTTATAAAGTGTGGCGAGCGCAGCGAGCCCAATGGGTGCGTGTAAATGGCAGTTCAATTGATCATTTATTTTCGCTCACATATCAAAGCAATGTATTCACACAATGCTTAATAAAAGGGACTGCTGCAAAGTTACCTACATGGCAATTCTTAGTAAGTAATTGAGGTGCAGCCCTTGTGGTCTTTGACTGCAATGGGAATCAGGTTATAGAAAAGATGAAAAATAAAAGTAAAAAAATAGCCTCCTACATTTTTACTTATGACTCATCTGCAAATGCATTTCTGAGAAGCTTGTAAATAAGATAACCACTTTACTGGTGGTGCTTGTAGGTGGATATCAAGCATTATTTTATTTTATCTACACCAAATCTAGAGATAGGTCACAAAAGGAATTCCCCATGACGTATTACTGGAGATTCTGGTATACATTTTGTGAGGTCAGACAAAGCTCTCATAGACACGTCCGGTATCTGCATGTGACAGAGCCACAGCCAGCCATCTGCATTATAGAAATACACTCGCAGCTATTTACAGCACAAGTTTTTTTTGGAATACAATTGACAAAAATGTATGCATCGGTTGTTTTTTAACTTGGCCCTTAGGACATCCCAACATCCCAATTTCCAAACCTCCTAGCAGAGACACAGGTGTAGGACTAAGATGCATAGGTGACCTGGAAAGCATGAAGGGATCGGGGATCCTGAGGACAAAGTTTGGCAACCACTTGTTTATATTCCTTTTAGGACATGCTATATTAGAATTAGATGAGCCATGTACAGATTCATTTTCTGTGAAGACAGCTTTAAGTTGTAGAGTACAGATTAAATTATGCATACTAAATGGGAAAATTGCATTACTAAAGTAAATGATACACTACAAACCAAACAATACATGCAATATTGTGTATGTGAGTAACTATTAAAACAAAAAAAGTTAACCATTGAAATAAAAGACGGTAATATATAGATGTATAGACATAAACTACCTCTGCAAGCAACTGTATCAGATGTTTCCTATTTTCAGTGAATTAGATAAATGCGAACAGATTTTCCTATCTGGCGATAGGACACCTCTAGATTCCGTGAGAGGTGTGGCCTGCCGCCTGCTGATGAGATAGGACACAGCGGCAGTGTGTCCCAGCTCCTGCCTAACCCACATAGCAGTGTAACACTTCCTCTCAGCATATAGCGGACATCCGCCCCCACCACCCCGAGCCATATTTTCCATTTGGGCTCGATGAGCAGTTGCCCAGGGGCCCCAGGATTCCAAGGGCCCATGTTGTTTATGTTGGAGAGGTGCGCTCAACACCTGTCTCCATATACAGCAGCAGGATCAGCCCGCAGGCTGTTTGATCCTTTGTGCTCCCTGTCCCCAAGTGTGAGCAGTCCACAGCATTACCCGCTGTACTGTGTCCTTACATTACAAACAGCGCGCCCAGAGTCTATCAGCTCAGCGTGCCCTGAGCAGTGTGTGTCCCGCGCTGCTGGGTGAGAGGGATCCAGCCGCCCAGTGTAATGTGATGGAGCCCAAAGCTGCAGTGTGCTGGAAGGACAGCGCTGTTAGTGTGTGCAGCATGTCCGGAGCCCGGCAGCTATCCCCGCTCGCCTCATAGTAGCACTTGCAATGCTAGAGCCCCACTGATTTAACTCACAGACCCTCCAGCTCCAAAACGATAAGTACACAAGTACCTGCACCATACACCTGCCAGGGGGGAGGGGGCTCCTTGAGGAAGACAGCAGTAAGCTGTTAAAACGCGTTGGCAGAGGAGTGACTGATATTTATACCTGGGTTGTGACCGTGTCCACTCCAGGCCAACTTTCAGCTACTTGTATATTTTTTTATATGTGATGTCCAATTAAACTTTTTTTTTTTTTTATATATATATATATATATATATATTCTGTTTTTATTGAATTAAAGTCAGATACAGAGACCAGAAAGCATAACATAAGCAACAGTTATTGTCTTAGAATACAATTAGTGGCGGAACAATTACCATTGTCGATACCAAGTTACAGTCTCAAGAAAAATAAAAAAGGGGAGAGTGGAAAAAGTGTGTAACTAGGACTAAGAAAAGGGGAAGGTTGGGGGTAGGGGGGGGAAAGGGAGTGACCAATCACTGCAAGTGACGTGCATGTAATTGTGAAGTTGTAGTATCGCAGGGGAGAAGGTTGATCATACCTTACCGTGGGCGGCTATATAGTCTTTGTAGTGGGTGGTAGTTTAACCATGGGAGCCATGTGGAAGTGAATTCTGACATCCTATCTTTAGAACTGAGGAGTAAGTCCTCCATATTCATATAGTGGTCTATCCTGGAGAACCAAGCAGGACGAGTGGGCGGAGTTTGGGATTTCCAGAAGGCGGGGATCATTGCACGAGCCGCATTGCTGAGGTGACGTAGTAGGGATTTTTTATGTGAAGAAAGTGGTATTTTGGAGTGGTTTAACAGCCAGAAGGAGGGGTTGTTGGGTACCGAGGTGAGTGTGATATTTGCCGATATAGAGATTACATCTTTCCAGAATGGTGTAATTAGAGGGCATGACCACCAAATATGTACCATAGTGCCTAAATCTTTCCGCCATCTCCAACAGTTAGGGGAGATCGATGGGGAGATTGATGGGGAAATAGTGTGTAGGAGGGTTGGGGTTCTGTACCATCTCATCAGAAGTTTATATTGGGTTCCTTAACTTGAGTGCATATGGAGCTCTTGTGAGCTTTCATAAAGATGGATTCCCATTCTTTCTCTGAAATTGTGATATTCAGATCTTTTTCTCACCTCTGAAGAAAGGGCACAGATTGCTGTGAATCATTTTGTTGTAAAGTTTGATATAAAGAGGATATTATGTGGGTAGGGTGGGAGGGGGAGACACATAGTCTTTCAAAAGGGGATAGTTCTCTGGCCGCTTGTGTTAGGGCGTTTTTTGTGTGGAGAAAGTGTCGTACCTGGAGGTATTTCCAGAAGTCGGAATGTGGTATATCCCATTTTTTCTGAATATCGGAGAATTGCCTATTAAACTTTTTATATGAGCCTAAGACTGTCTCTATTTTTATTTATACACACCACCCTATGTGTGAGGTGATGGTCCGAACTGAACATCACTAAAGAAACCAAGATAGAAACATCATTGCTGGCTGTTCTGTGAGTACGGTACGCCACATTTTATTCCAGGATCCCCTGCACATGGTGTTTTAATATAAAGAGACCTTTATGAACACGGTGTGATACGATTCCTTGTGAGTTTGGTACGCCATAAAGGTGCCCCATAACCCCTTAAAATTAGCGAATGAAAGCAGAATCATCAATCTGAACCCTATATTTGTGTATTTGATTGATTGAAGGATTGATGAGCACGAAAGAAAACTTGATGAGAGGTGAAAATGTTCTATTCAAGTAAGTATGGTACGCAGTCCATCTATGATTTAGGAATAAGAACGATTGGTGAACCCATAAAGGATACGTGGGATCTCACGTTCCATTCAGTGAGTTTGGTACGATTTGATTATATCCTTCCCTATAGAGCGTTGGTCTTATGATTTGAAGATATCTTATACACGCTTTTTCCATACATAAAAATCACCCTAACTGACTCAACTACTACCAATTATTTGGAGTCAAGCGCCATCAGTGTTGTTCCACAAATACTGTATGCACAATATCATTTGTCGAAGACACTGGAAAGTTCAATGGAAATTTTTCATGGGAGCGCATTTTAGACTGATCCGGCACAGTCAATTTGTCTCAGAAGCCCACAATTGCCTTAAACCTAGGTAGAGTAACCTAATACATGTGTCCATTAGCAAGTAAAAGAATACAGAGCTTAATAGTATATTTAGTGTTCATTCTAGCACCCACTAGGCTTTAAAAACCTCATGCAGTTCCTCTTCCCTAAGATAGCGGGTGCAAGAATGAACACTAATAATGGCATAATTGGTGGCATCAGTGTATATATTAACAAAAACAATTGTGGGTTAGCGCCAAATGGATTTCACTTACCCATATATACAGAGAATGATGTTCGGATACACATTTTTAAAACCTTTTTAAACCAAAATGTACAATATATTTAAAAGTACATTTTATTCAAAGATGTTACAATGTTCAAATAATCAGAGGATGACCTTTGAGCTTCTTGTGAAGAAGTCACAATTGTAAACATATATATGATTTAATGTATGAATTTTCAGTCTTCTGACTAGTTCTAGAGTAAAGTTCTGCTGGGAAGTAATGACAACCATATTTGCTACCTGCAGAAATGCAATTACAGATCTATTTGGGTCTTTGCTATTGTATTGAATCCATACTCTTCTTCCAAGTACACTTAAGAGGAGAGGAAATGAGAGGACTTAAAGAAAAGACAGTCGGGTACCAGAGAAAGACACAGGGGGTCAATTGCCCTACTTAATTTAATGGCTATTATGGCTAGTCTAGTCACGTTAGCCTATTCTAGAGCATGACAAATCCAACTCAGGGATGCATACAGATAAACTAACTATGACAGTCACAAATGCAATTAGTTGTTTTTCTTTTTAAATATACACTAGCCATACAATATCAGGTAATGTAGGTTGAATTTACAGAAAAACACGTGGGTCGGCAAATTACTTACTGATCCTTGTGTTTTTGCTGAAATTGTGTCTGGTTTGACCGTTTTGTAATTTATTCTAAACATGACTAAACTACCAGCCAATCAGCCTCTAACTGCCTTGTGACAGGCTCTATTTAAAAAAGTTGGCAAAGGCAAAGCTTTGTAAATAAACCCCTTAGTTTGATACATTAGAATGTTGAGTTTTCAACAAAAAACAATTGACCTATTAAGAATTTTTTTTTTTTTTTTTATCTGTGGCAAGCTTCTAAATGATCCTTGTATTATCTACAGCACACGCATCACAGAGCTAAACAGCAAATCTAACATTAGGACTTCTACACCAACACTGGCCCCAGCTGCAAAGGTTTAATCATCCTGAATACACTGAACTTTAACATCAAGCAAAACTGCTGATCTTCGTATATAGATTTCAGAGATAAACAATAAAAAGTAAAAAAAAAATAAAAAAAATAGGAATAAACAAAAAAAAATAAAAAAAATAAGATGGAGGAAACAAAAACTACCCGGACTTTGAAGAGGGAGAGAAAATTAAACAGAACAGGAGTACCAAAATGCAATTTGCTTTCATTGGCGATTTCCATTTCAATGTACTTTGACTCCCACTGTGTAGGAAGCATTTACTTATCAGCATGTCAACCATTTACACCATGGGGAAAAGAAAGGAGCCGGGCACAGTGCTTTGTCGCCTACAATTGCAGTCTAGCAAAGCTACGAGCTCACAAATAGATTTTTCTGTTTGTCTTCTCGTCCTACTTTTCATTGTATCACTTATTCATTCCGTTTTCTCCGGCATAGCATTTTATTGCATGTGCTGTATGGAACAGAACTGAAAGGCCAATGCCCTTCTATTCTGCAGAGCAGGCGCATTGTTCTGCACCGTGCTTGGAACGCAAACAGCAGAATGTATGTTATTACATTTTTCCATGTCACTGCACCTCCTGAGTTTCTAATAATGGTGTTTTCTCTGATCACTTATTTCTGACATCAATTACAATTGTGTCACCATAAACTGCAGGTTCGAAATTGTTGGCTGCTACCGCATAGACTTCCATATTAATGTCTGCCACCTTGATTGTATTCCATACGGTTTCTTTATTGGACGACACAAGGAACGGCTGTTCATATATTTGGTTTGGAGAAAAACAATCTACAATCCTTGAACGCTCCAGGTTGTCTCCTGAATTGTGCAGGATATTTGCACAGCTACACTGTAATCGGCTTCCTCCCTGTCTCACTGCACATGACAGGCATAAAGAGGCAACCGCTCTCTGGCTTATTTATGCACAAAGATGGAATAGCAGAAATTCGAACCAAATGAGCATCTAAAGGAATGAACGCGCATGCAGCTGGTGGAGAATGTTTAAGTGCATTTGCATAACAAAAATGACATCCCTGGAAGATTCCACGGCAGACACAATTAATCTTCAGCTTAATAATGACAACTTAAGGACTTCTGAAATGGACTTATCAGGCTTCTAAAAATAATGCAGAGGCAGTGTGTGTGCTGAGCTGCCTACATAGCCCCCTCCAATGACGTATTGTGTACGGTGACCTTTTTAAAAAGACGTAGTTGTTGTCAGAACATGATGGAAATAAGGAATATGGACAATAGCGACAACAGCAGTGTGCAGATAACACACTACCCTCTTCCTCTGGCTCTGTCTCACTTTGATATACGACAGCTCAGATCAGCAGCACATTAATAATGCTCAATTTAAAAATCGTTTCCTTGCGCACTCAGAGGAATAGCATAAACCTGGCAGCAGGGCTGGAAGTGCATGTTGTGTTCTTTCATCGTCAGCTTAAAGGATTGTTACGCTTAAGGAAACTAACGATCTGTTAATTAAAATCTGCTTGTTTGGTTAAATCTCTATTTATAAATGATAAAAAAAAGAAAGCCTGTCAAATAATGTCATAATATATGGGGCAACTATTTGCTGAAAGGGTTATATGCAAAAAATAAAATAAAATTGTGGCCAGGTGGTAAATTAAGCCAGCGGCCCCCACCACCAAAAATAGGCCCAACATATCCATCCCACCCTTTGCTATATAGAGGGAGCCTGGCAACAAATGAATAGGCTCCAAATTGCAGGTCCTGGCTGTTTATGGCTTCATACTATGGGCCAGTGCATGAAGCTTCAAAAAGTGATCAAATGGAGAGTGATAAACAACCAACCAACCAGCTCCTGCCTGACATTGCAGTTAGTAGCTGATTGGCTGGCTGTTTATCACTCTCCATTTTATCACTTTTTAAAGCTTAGTGCATCTGGCCATATTTGTACTTTAAATCTAGCTTCTACTATATGTTGCTAGAATTGCGCTTGGGCAATGAAAAATTGGAGCCTAATTATATCTGAGCCATAGTGTTACTTTTGTAGTGAGAATGATGTGGCCTACTATATTAAGAGAACTGTCACACATACTGTATGCTCTAGAGAAATAGGCAAAATGCATGAAAGCTGCTACAGGTTAGTCATTTTTTTTACAAATTGATAGACAGATTCTGCATTGTTGAGCATGCAGCTAAAAGGTATATACAATGCTCTGAAGGCGAACTATGATAGTGAGCAGTGCCGATTACTCGCCATCAGAGTATTCAACAGCCCCCCAGCTCACTAGCCATTGCCACTTTGCTGGTTCCTTTCACTGGGTGTGCTCATTAAAACGGCGGAGCTCGTCATAAAATGCAGCGGACTCGCTGCATTTGTGACGAACCTCGCCGTTTAAGGGGGATCTTCTCTGTCAGAGGATCCCCCTTCAATGGAAAAATATTATGGGGTGTATTCAATGTGCCACCACTATTTCCGACGGGGGAAATAGCGGTGGCTCCCTATTCAATGCTGTCTTTAGCGACTTATCAAGTGGCGATCAGGGAAATATGCGCTATCCCCGTGCGTTATGGCAGAGGATAGCGCTTCCCCTGATCTATGACACCCACTGTGCAGGTGTCTAATGTGCGGTGGTGCGGTGATACCCAATGTATGAACAGTCAGCATCCGCCCCCCTGCAGCTATCGACTTCGACAGCTGCAGGTGGCGATGCCCTATCCCCATAGCAGGGACAGTGTTGTCCCTGCTGCTGGCTCGGAGCTGCGCTAGGGATGTCACGTGAGTAGGGTGATCCCGCGTATGCCCGGTCCAGCCAGCCGGATTGAAGGAGACAGTGCCTCAGTTTTAACTGAGACGCTGTCAGCAGGAGGAGGCATCGCCGGAGAGGGGAGTTAGCGTTCCCCGCTTCAGCGGGCAAGATGTTAACACATTGCAGGAAGTGTTATAGCGGCGCGTTAAGCGCCGCTACAATAAATCTAAAATATTTATTCTACAATAAATCTACCCCTGAATACAGGGGAATAAAGCTAAAAGGTGTAACAGTTATTCTCCAAACTCACTGCAAATTTCAAAGATTCTGGATTATGGGCAATTCCAAAGTAACAGATGTAACTCTCAGATATGTTTGTTATAAACATCTGGATTGCTTCAAATATAAAATTGTATCTACCACTGGTGAATAAAAATATGGTGTGAACAAGCCTCACCATTGTTGTCTGCTGTAAATAATGATTAATTTAATTGTGAAGGATGTAAATATACGTAACTGATTTATCTGAAACTGCAACAAAATATTTATTCCATACTGTTTTACAATATGTATAAACCACACAGACTGTTTTAGTACAATTTTCAGGAAAGTTACCTCTCGCGTTAAACCTCCAATGGTTACATTTAGTAAAGCCTCCTACACACTACGCGATCCCCCAATGCAGATATTGGTGGTGGCAGACACGACGGGGGTGCCAGCATTAACAAGTACATTTACACTTGCTGATGCCGGCTCGGAAAGGGAGGGAGAGAGCGGGGGGGGATGCTGCCAGATGCAGTATTGCCAACATTAACTAGGACCTCCCTCGTCTGAACATGCAGGAGGAGGGATGGGGTCCTTAATGAGATTGAGCATACACACTAGGCATTTCTGACCGATACGGTTCACAATATTACATAGTGTGTATGGGGCTTAAAGGCCAACACATGCTCTGCACCAGCAATGTATGCTGAGCAATATGTGCTGACCAGTGAGAACACTGGTGATTTGTATGCAGTCAAGATGTTGTCAGACGATGGAACCGTCGCTCGGGGAAACACATGGAGCGATCCGTGCTTAATTTCTAAGTGATCTAGACAGCTAAATTTGCCCTATGTGTATGGGCCTTATCACAGATTTTACCATACAGCTAATGAGGCTGCACGGAAAATGCGCTTCAAGTGCACCTTCTGGGTGTTAACACATGCAAAACTTATTTGAATGGCTCAGGGCAGGTGATAAGCGGCCAATCAGTAACCATTTATTCCATCTTCAGAGGGATTTTGAGTCATATCAGCTAAAAAGTATACGGACAGTACATAGGTATGAAAAACGTACAGCTTATGAAGAGTCTGTAAACACGTGTCTCCCAATATAGAAGTTAATTACAATGAGAAGGTAACAAAGAATATAGATGACGTAGGTAACCTGATATCTTCCATGGAGCAAAGTCCCTTGTTAGCAACTATCAAATCTCATAGGATATCCTGACACAAAAAGCCTTCTCCAGAGCTTTACTCTGAGGTGAAAGGCGTAGAAAGAATTTCTTTATATGCATACCTCCCAACTTTTCATGTTAAGAAATAGGGACACTCGCGCGGCTTGCCCGAAAAGGGGGCGTGGCGTATGCAAATGAGGGCGCGGCTTATGCTAATTAGCCGCGACCTCATTTTCATACGAGAATAGACGCTGTGCGCATGCGCACAGCGTCTATTCTACTACATTGGGGGGTCTCCCAACTGCCACCCCCCGCAGCGGGACAATGCCTGCCGCGGGTGGGACGTCGGGACAGGACCCGAAAATCGGGACTGTCCCGACGGAATCGTGACAGTTGGGAGGTATGTATATGCAGTATGAAACAAACTAGAATTGTAAACAAAGGTTTTCTAAATTTATTGTAAAAGACCATTTAAACATAAAATTAGACAGGAAAAAGCTACAGTAACAAAAAACCCTATAGCATCATCATCATCACCACTTCGAAACAAACAATGACAATGATTTTATTTGCATGTGAATCACATTTCATAAATATTTCTGAATCAGTCTCGTAACTAGCAAATCATGTTGGTCAAAAAAATATGAGTAAGCAACCGGGACTGTAACCTCCGCAAGGAACAAAGGTTACCCTTAAACTCTGTAAATGTACATTTAATCCAAGATCGATGCCTATGTACAATAACATTGAGCAGTAAAATGCCTGCTAATATGTTAACAGCTATTGCAAATAAATTTGGCAATTCTATGTGACCTTCTTATTATTCCACCAATTTATTCAGTAAAATAAAATAAAAATTCCCATAAACCCTCTGCCACAGCTACAACAATTACTTCAACCTTTAGCACTAAATTGGAAACATTTTAACAATGAAGTTCAACATGGCACCTCACATTCTAGCACCCACTATCTTTGAAAACCCGTGCAGTTCCTCTTCAATGCCTGGGGTGTCGCTGTCTGATGTAGTGCTTCTAGCACAGTGTGGTCTGTATATCAGCTCTGATATGTGAACCAGACCAGTGCTAGAAACACCACAACAGACAGCGACACCCCAGGCAGGGAAGAGAAACTGCATGGGTTTTTGAATAAACACTATCAGCCTAACAAAATAAAAATTACAGCAACCATTATATAGTATTAATAATCTGATAGCTATATTATAATAATAGGCTACAGAAAAACCTAGACAAAAAAAAAAAATGTTCCTATTAGGATAAGCACTCACGGGTATTTCAGTACAGTAAACCAAGGAGGAAATGCTAGGAAATGCTCATTCGGAGTGGAAGAGAAAGGGAAACAATGTTCCCAACTGACACAAATATAGCCCCTCGCTACAGAATGCCATGGCTTCCAGTCAGAATGTCACCATGTTCTACAATGCCATTTGACCTGGTCAGTATGGTTCGGATTCCCCTTAGTTTACAAATGTATACAGTTAAAGGGTCTCCTTTTCTTTTGATACATCGGCACATGGTATTTCAATGTTGTAACCAAGATACGACTTGTAAAAGGAATAATTTAGTTAAGTAGAAAATATGCTGATAATTTGACCCATTTTTTCAATTTAGTTGTAAAAATAAATCACTTTTTTCCAGCCATATAGCCGTATAAACATTACATTGATTAATAAAAACTCACCAAATCAACTAGTCACACAAACACAGAGCAGTGGAGAATAATGATTATATTTCTGTCCAATCTCTGAGAAGTCACAGTGGAAGCATACACTATCTGTGCAGTTGGGGCTGCATTCAGTAATAATCACCCTACTGCACAGATGTTGTGGAACTACATGTCCCAGCATGCCCTGACAGTTTTGGCATGCTCTTATAGGAAAGAATGTGGCAATGCATGTTGGAACATGGAGTTTTACAACATCGGGAGGGCCACAGGTTGAAGACCCATGCCCTACTGGGCTACAAATGTATCAGTCAAGTATGGTACCATTAGTAGGCCCTTGAACATCATTGTTTCCAATCACAAAATTCTCACAGCAAACTACAGTATGCAGTAGTACTTAACAAAGACGATTGCACTGGCCAGCTTTCACTCAAGACACAGGTACTATATGAAATATATTTGTATATACAGTGCTGCAAATAGGTTTGTAGTAGCTATCAAAACAATCCAGTACAGCTATGACAGACTACCCACTGCCACCAGTATGGAGTCTTAAGCTGGTCATACACCTACAGACTCATTGTTAGATTTGGCTGGTTGGAACAAAAACCTGGCAATATCTTACTGATAGTTTGTCAGTTTTCAGGCATTTCCAAGCAAATGGTCAACTGTCATTTGGTCTCATGAATTACCAGGTTTTTGTTCCAACCAGCCAGATCGGACAATAAATCTGCAGATGTATCGCCATCTTTAAAGATGAAAGTTCAAGATCCTAGCCTAATCTTTAGCAACAAAAGTGACGGAGTTCTACCAACAATTGACCATTATATATTTACAATACTGTACATCTGAAAGTAAAATAAATCAGCACACAATGTTGAAATCTCACCTACTAACAGAACCAAAAGAGTAAAATAGCCCCTCAGTTATTAACATCCAAGAAAAAGAAGAAACAGAAGCTTGTGAAAATTCAATCCAAAAAATTAGGTAATTTCACAACCTACATTTAGCATTTTTAGACAAAACATATCATGAAGATCTATTCGGCTACTTTTACTCATAACATAAGTAACTACCTCTACTTCTATCTATACCCACTTATTAATTTGTTTTCAATCATTCTTGCAATAGTATTAACAATTTTAAAAACATTTGTCATCCTTATGACCAACATAGAATGCATAAATACATGGAGAACTTCTACAGAGATTATCCAGGCAGCAAGTTTTCAACATGTTTCTTTAACCAATTTTGTTCTTTTAAAAACGGATGTTCAGAAAATAATCGAATAAAACCAGATCTATCCTCAAGTGCAGCGGTGCCCCAAAATACAAGCAATAATTTGTTCTGACGGTGTACTAAAAATGTCAACACAATTTATTATCAAGGGACCTTTCTATTTTTGCCAAAATACAAAAGCAGTTTTGGAAATGTATACACTGCTCAATATCTTCTCCTATAGACAATTGACTGTTCTACAAATAGACAATTGACTGTTCTACAAATAGATCCCTAGAACTGCACCTAGGTAACAGTTGCTATCCACTGATTAGGAAGCTATTATGAGCAGTAATATTTATGTGGTTCCAGAATGATAGCTGTAAAGGCTCACTTTTCTACTGTGGGCATTATGGGTCACTCTTTCTGACAAAGACCTTCTTAGATAGAAAAAAAACCATGTGCACTGCAGGTGGGGCAGATGTTACTTGTGCAGAGAGAATTAGATTTGGGAAGGGTTTTACTTCAAAGTGAGCTCTATATTGTAGTGTAAAAATAAAGCAGCCAGGATTTACCCTGCACAGAAACAAATAACTCACCCAAATCTAATGCCCCTTTCCCACTGCAGGCTTTACACAGTAAAATGCCGTTTTTTTAGCCTTTTTAAACGGCTAGAGCTGCAGTGGGAAAGCTCCAGGTTGCTTTACACGGGTAACAAATACCAGTATTTGTTAACCGGGTAAAAAGCAGTGTTTTTACCGTGTAAGAGCCGTTTTTTTGGCAATGGGAAAGGGTTTTAAAAACGGTATTTAGAAATAATAATAAAGGTTAAGAACATGATTGGTGCATGTGATGTTTTTAATGACAGGCAAGGTTTACTAGAGAGTTTAAACGTGTTGCTTTGTGGTTTACACGGGTAAGTGTGAATGGGACAAAAACTGCTTTTAAACGTTATTTTAACGTTTAAAAGCTGCAGTGGGAAAGGGTCTTTGTGGCTTTTACCCGGGTAAAGACCCATTTACATTTTACATCTGCCCCCCTGCAGTGTACATGGTTTTGTCCATCTAAGAAGGTTTTTGTCAGAAAGAGTGAACTAGAATAAGGCCCTATGTGTGCAAGCAGCACTACCTCTATGGGGGGCATTGTGTGTATACTTTTAAATTACATATCATAATTGTATGCGGGGTATTCAATGTCTATTTTTCAGTTAAATAGCATCCATTTCTGCAAAATTATTATTTTTTTAATGATTTTTGATACAATCCCGAAATCGGAAAAAGACGTGGATTCGCAAATCCACACCTTTTCCCATGGAAATGACCACTAATTTGAATATTTTGCATCCTAATAACATTAATACCCTACCCTCACCCTTAATCCTAACCCTAACATCTTTGCCAAACCCACAACTCTAATTCCACTCTAAATGGTGTGTAAACACTTGTACAATCATGACTATATTACAATTTAGACTATCTGCATACAATATATACAATTTAGACTATCTGCATACAATTTAGACTATATAGTGCAGATCTGCACTATACAGTCTATGCAGCCAAGGCTTTCTGGCTGCGAAACGGGAGCGCGCATCGGGATCGCAAGGGTTAAAACCTGTGTGATCTGCATGAGGTCCAGATGAGATTTTGAATATATAGTCAAAATCTCATGCACATTATACAAGTGTGTGCACACCATTACCCCTAACCCTAAAAGGGCAGACTAGGTGGGCCAAATGTTTCTTATCTGCTTCTGTTTCTATGTGAGTGTTTTCTTAAAGATAAAAGTTACGGACCTGTCCCAAGGACATAAGTGCTGGATCACTACACATAAAAATGTATCAAATGAAGTGTCAGTTGCTTGTTATTGTTATATATAGTTCACCTAGCTATTTACAGACATTGGAAATGGTGTTCTGAAAAGAAAAAAAAATGAAAATAGGAAACTTCAATGAATAAGAATACTATCCTATGACCTAGTTTTCACAAATAATTTTTGCTTAAAGAAACATTTGTTAGCTATATAGGCCACTCGCAATTGATCTTCCATACATTAAATACTGTGTAAATGTTTTCTAAAAGAAAAAATAATTCATGTGTGATTAAAAACAAAATGTATAAAACATAAAATTATCAATAAGAAATACTACAACATTGGGAAATGTATTTGTTGACAATCTTAACTAAAATGGCAGCCATGTTTTCCTGCAAACAGCTCAAAACATGGGTGATATCCAGTCTGTATATGTACACCTTTTAATTATCAAAAGAACCTAAATACACTTCCAATATAATAAAAGCTTAATGCTGCGCTTCACCTCTATGGTGCACTGGCACCACCACCAATTTTGACGGGCTGATGACAAGACTGTAAAAAGGACCGAGCTGCCATCTCTCAGTTTTTGTAAGAAAAACTCATTTTCTTTGTATTTTTCTTTTCTAATACAGTTGTGTTCACATATCTAGCAAATCTACCATGTAATTATTCGGCTACAGAACTATATTTACTACTATAGGTTTGAAAGGTTGGGGAATTACAGATGGTGTAATGGTTAGCATTACTGCCTCACAGCGCTGAGGTCATGGGTTCGATTCCCACCATGGCCCTAACTGTGCAGAGTTGGTATATTCTCCCCCGATCTTGAGTGGGTTTCCTTTGGGTACTCCGGTTCCCTCCAACAATCAAAAAAATATACTGGTAGGTCAATTGGCTTCCAACAAAATTAACCCTAGAATGTCTGTGTGTGTGCGTGTACATGTGCTAGTAATATAGATTGTAAGCTCCACTGGGGCAGGGACTGATTGAATGTTGAAATATTCTCTGAAAAGCGCTGCGGAATATGTGTGCGCTATATAAGAAACTTAAATTATATATACACTATATTATATATACATTTTTATATACTGTAGTTCTATTGTAATAAAAAAAGGTAAACTTTTAAAAACTACACCTACATGCAGGAAATGTTTTCAGCGTGGGGGTATTCAATCCTTGCACATATTTCCCTAAGTCGGAAATATTATCCATTTTCACCAACAGATCAAATTCACATTCAACCTATTCGATGTTTTTCTATTTTTTCCCAAATTTCGGAAACATTTAAAAAGTCGGAAAAGTGGATTGGCGAGTCCACATATTTTTAGGTGGAAATGTCCGCTAAATGAACAATTTAGAGTCTGTTTCCACCAGTGCGAACTCCTCTTTTAAAAGAGCCAAATCTGCAGCAGCGATCACCAGCCGGGAATGAATGGGCCCTGGCCGGTATTTCAGACTATTGGAAATATTGGCCAGGATTGAATAACCCCTTAATACAACAAAATAAAATCAGCTAAATTATTTCTAGCAAACCATTACATTAGTAAAATTATGGAATGCAATGAATTCTAACAAGCTCCAGTACAGATTGTGTATTTAACACTGTGCCATCTATGCTGAATGAAAGGCCAGAGAGGAGAAGCCAGAATGGGAAAATGACCAGCTATACTTACTTATACATAAATAGATCTATGCAAAGGTTCTGAGTAGGTAAGCAATACACTGACTTTGATGTGTTAAAGGATTGTGAATACACAGAGGAGATTGAAAAAAAAAAAAAAAAGGAGAAGAGAATAAGATTCTGTATACAAAATGAGTGTGTGAAAGGGTCACAGGCATTCATTCAACCGTAACTCAATTTTGTTTTATGGGCTCTCCTTCAAAAAGAATGTGATCATTGCAGGCCCCTTGAAATGTGCATGTAGCAATGTCTGAGGAAAAGTCTGCTGCAGCTGCATCACAAAGACCATACCAGTACAGTACAGAACAGAAATGCTGCAGACAATACATTTTCTCTGGACGTGGTTACTCACGGGAATTCCACTAAAGAAGGCTATAACTGTCTGCTGGCTTGTTTTCTTTTCCTTTTTTTTTTTAATAAACAAAACATTAAACCTAAATATATACAAATTAGAAATGGAATAGCAAGAGTGAGATGAGGATTAAAGATATAAATGCTGACCCAGTATGTGCACAGCAGCTGGTGCTGTGGTACAAATCCACATTCCCTCAGAACCAATTTTACCAGCACACCTTTATGTGTCAGCTGCACCCATTAAAAAAAAAACACAGTTATTAGCAGAAACTGTGTGTATAAAAAAAAAAAAAAAAAGAAGTATATCCCAGTAATGAGGTGTAGTTCAAAAGGACAGACGATCCCTCGTTCCCCATAGAGGTAAACCGAAAAACACCTGCTGAAAGTATTAGCCAATAGACACAAGCTCGAAAATGTTAAGCTATGGGAAGAATACGGCAAGCGATTTAGTGATACCCATTCGACATCACCAAACCAGGTCGGAGCCGGGTTGTAGTGCTGTGCAAAAGCAAAAAAAAAAACCTAATAACCTGGGTCGAGGAATCAGCCATTTCAACCGGAGTTATATTATAATAAGGGCTAAACCCGGGTTGTCCGCTGTATAATGGGCGACCCGGGTTTAATGTGCATGCATCGGACTCGGGTCCGATGCGTATATGCGATCTAAAAAGGGTATTCAAAAAAGGAGATTCTCGAATATCTTCAGCAGCATTAAATTGGTGTGAAACTTATTTCTGCCTTAAGCTGGATGTCCACGAACGATATTGTTAAGTTTTTCATTGAACTGCCTGGAACTCCTGGATAAAAGATATACTGTATACACACTGCACAATATAGTTCAGTGGCCATATCCAGGAAAATACTAATCATTGATGAGATAGTCAGGATTTCACTGCATGTACAGACCAAAGATGGGGTCGTTAAAAACCCAAAGGATCGAGCATCTTTAATGATTTAGTGCATAATTCAGTGGACTGCTACAAGTAAGCCACCGACCAGACAGAAAGAGAAAAACACCCGTTAAAAAGCATCCAAACGCAGTTCACGGACCATCAAAAGGCTTTTAATGTATGTGCAATTGTGAGTATGAGTCTCCCACTAATCTGCGACTGAGAAAGTTTGAAAGTGGTTGCCGCTGAAGTCACAGATCCTCTTCAAATATGCCTGGGTATGCCTCTGATTTTTCCACCCAAAAAAATGGTAGGTCACCACCCCAAAATGCCAGCTTCCTTTCAATCAAACTGGGAGAAAATTACAACAATTAGTCAATTCCTGGCGATAATTCCCTTTGCACATGCACGATTGATCAATCAGCACGCATGCGCTGTAGTTTGATAATACCTGGATTCGCAAATTTTAACATTAGCGATCAACCCTGACTCAAGCCCATAGTGCATACACATTAGCTGATATGCAAGGAAATATCTGTAATGATATTGTGCATATTTTTTAGTAAAATCTCCTAATGCATACCCAGCATTAAACACCCTTTTAAGGCATGTTTTAAGTAGCAAATACGTTTAATAAATATGATCCTTAGTCTTTCCACGAATATTTTGCTGATAAATGAAAATAAATACTGTACAAATTTCATGCAATAAAGCTATAAGCCACCATCATCATCATCTATTTAAAGGGCGCCAGAAAACCTGAGCATGGCAGGAGAACCACGCTGCTGCTTGCTCAGGGAAGCCAATACATTCATGTACTGTAAGTCGCTTTTTACTAAAATACAGCTGAGGCAGAGAAAAATCACTGAGCCCAGTAGGACAGTAATTGCACAAAGAATCTTTTAATAACATACACAGCATTTACACTTGTCATGGCTCATAGTACTGCAATGGAAGAAAGCGATCATAACACCATTGTTTGAAATGTGCAGAACAGTAAATGGTGTAAATGTAATTATTAATAATAGTAACATTACATCGCCAACTAATTTGCTATACTGTACCAATCTATGGGGCGAATTCAATTGTTCTGTGTTGCCCACGGCCTCTGTCTAAAGTGACAGGAGCAATTAAATGGTTTGTGCTGCTGGGCACCAGTCCCATTGACACCCTTCATTTCTTCTTGAACCCTCTTGAGGTGTCACACAGAAAGTCATGGAAAGGGTCACTTTTGGTTGCCCTAATGCAGTGCGTCCAGTACTTTGCATGGATTTAGCCATTTCAAGCGCATAAACTGAGTGCATTTCGGCACAAAATGTGTGAGAAGTGATGGGTTTTTGAAATTCAGCAAATAACATAAGGAGCACAATAGTGTTACTACAATGTATAGTACTTGAATTTGCACTTTTTAAACACACTGCCTTGGAAACTAGTAATGATCACTTACTGCTACCATGCTATGTATTTTGTAAAAGTAATTTATAAGGTAACTATGGTGAGCTCTACTTGTCCATAAAATGTATGCAAGCCCATAGTTATCATTTACTTTTCATAGACTATTGCACCACAGTGTAATTACCTGTTTCTGAACTTACACTACATAATTTATACTAGGTGATTCATCGCGCCCTACGGGCGCTCTTCACACCGTCGTAAGGGGCTGCGCCCCCTTAATTTGTGAACATTTGTATATGAGAAAGATGGTTAGAATTGTATGAAAGATGGCCTGTATTGCAACTTGAGTTATAGGTGAAGTGTGTTAAATAGAGAGCATATGATTTGGAAGGGGGTGTGTATTGTTTTGTTTAATTAAAAAGTGGTTACAGAGTAAGATGTACATTGATAGTGTGGATGGTACAGTGACATTTGTGGGTGTGGGGGCTGTGTGTGCATGTTGTTTAGGTGTGTGTGCAATAATATAGTAGGGTGTTTTTGAGTCTGCGGCTCCCCACTGGCGGAGGTCACGACACAGGAAAACAGGAGGCTGGGTATTGATAGGGGTGTGTAGACATAAGGGGGACTAAAGAGGAGGGTGGGAGATACTGTGCAGCTTCTGCCAGTGGGTGAGGGTCCAGTGTGGCAGTACAGGAGTACAGGATGGTGGCCCTGAGTCAGTGTCTCCTCCTACTGGGTGGGAGTTAGGGTACATGAGAGCAGGAGGCTGGGCTATGAGGCATGATAGGGGCATGTGGGCAAAAAAGCGTCAGCGACTCCCCAGTGGTGGAAGTTACGGTTCAGGAGAGCAGGAAGCTGGGTAGTGATAGGGGTGTGTGAGTATACGGGGGACTAAAGAGGGGCTTAGGGGTGCCGTGAATTGTGGGAGGGGCGTGGGGGGTGCCATGAATCAAGGGAGGGAGGGGGCGCAGGTGTCCGCGGATTGCGGGTGAGGGCGGGGGTCCGCAAAGCGTGGGAGGGGGCGTGAAATGCGGGAGGGAGGGTTGTGAATTGCGGGAGGGGGGTGTGTGTGTGTGTGTGTGTGAGGGGGGGGGTGCGTGGGGGGTCCATGAATTGCGGGAGGGGGGGGGGGCACGGGGTGCGATAAATCACCTAGTTGGTTATATATTCTTGTAGAAGGATGGTAGGATGTTGCTGTCATTCAGAATTCATTTACATAAACAGTAATAGTAGCAGTAAAAGATCTGACTTAAAACACCTACAGTAAAACAGAACAGGTGTTATATATTATACAAAGAATTGGTTGATGATGTGTAGGTTTACGTGCACATAGTTGTCACTGTAAAAAAATTGCTACAAGAAAAAATCAACACAGAAAGGTCAACACATGTAAATGTTGACATAAGTGTGGCACTTCATTGGTGTCCATGTCGACACATGAGAATGAATATGAAAACATTCAAAAAAGAAAAATAAATCTTCAAAAACTCATGTCAACCTTTTTCATTGTCGACCATAGCCGTGTCAGTGTTTTGCATGTGCCATTTAATCCTGGGGTTGCCGTGAATCGCGAGCGGGGTGGGGGGGAGGGAGGAGGTGAGGTGTGTCCGCGAATCACGGGCGGAGGGGTCGGGGGTGGATGCCGTGAATTGCGGGGGAGGGGGGGGGGTGTGTGGGTGCCGCGAATTGTGGGAGGGGGGACGCGGGGGCGGGGGGTTGCCGCAATGACAGGGGGGGGGAATCGCGGTAGGGGGGGTCACGGGGTGTGTGGGGTACCGCGAGGAAGGGGGGGCTGGCACAAATCGTGGGAGGGGGGGGTCGCGGGGTGCCACGACTCGCAGGAGGGGGTGTGTCACAGGGTGGGGCCGCAAATCGCGGGAGTCGCCGCGAATTGGGGGTGTGTGCTGTGAATCGCGGGAGGGGGGGGGGGTCGCCGGGGGGTGCCGCGAATCGCCACAAGAAAAAATCAACACAGAAAGGTCAACACATGTAAATGTTGACATAAGTGTGGCACTTCATTGGTGTATATGTCGACACATGAGAATGAATATGAAAACATTGAAAAAGTGAAAAATAAATCTTCAAAAACTCATGTCAACCTTTTTCATTGTCGACCATAGCCATGTCAGTGTTTTGCATGTGCCATTTAATCGTGAGGTTGCCGTGAATGGGGGGGAGGGGGAGGGACACATTGTTCTGTTTCTGGACTTTCTTCTTAATTTATGGATTACCATCACTTGTGCTTAAACACCTTTCTTATCAATTACCCTGTTTAAAACAGGTGATGACAATCATAAATTAAGATGGAAGTCCACAAACAGAGCATTCATGTTGGGAGGTATGGAGGTGTGGGGCGCTCACCTGGTGTGTCTGGTGAGTAGCTGTGTCTTTGCTGTGTAACATGTGAGTCAGAGGCTCCACCCAGCGTTACAGCTTCAGACACACTTTGAGTGACAGATGTAGCCAAATATATAAGAGATGTGCTTTGCATGGCCAACCACTCTGGAGTCTAAACTGTAGGGTGCACATACAGTAGTTGGGGTTTATTAAACATACCTTTTCTGATAGGAAGCTGCTGAAAGGCTGAGGAGAATATAACACTGCATAGCATTCAGCACACTAAAGTCAAAGAGGAAATATAATCTCTAGGATAACAAACACTAGCTGGTGCAACCACCAAAGACAAACACCTATAGGTCATGATTAGTGCAGCCAAAGATAAATACACAGTAACACAATTAAATGTGATAAAGTATTAAAAAGTAAACAGCTAATTCACTAATCTACAGTCATTAAAAAAGAAATCCAGTTACTCTGGTCCAAACTATGTATCCTCATACATCTAGCCTCAAATATACCATGTAATGCGGGATGCCTTTTGGGAGTTCCCATGCAAACCCGCTAGCATTGGACAACTTTTGTTGCCCAAAAAAAAATGTGGGTACTCTTTACCTAGAAGGGCGTCCATCGCGGGCATCGCATGTGCATCGCATGCCATTATATTGGCATGCGATGCCCGCGATTTTACATAGAAATCCATGTTAAAATGTAAATCGCGTCGGTCGCATCGCATGCAGCCAAAAAAATCGCATGCGATGCGACCGACTGCCCCAATGTTAAATGGCCCACAAACCCCAAATAGCCAACCTGAAGTGTGAAATGGCCCCCCCAATTGTTAACGCCACCCCACGATCAACGTTAACCCGAAGCGTGGCGAGCGCGCGAGGGGCGGCGGCACGCGTCCTCCGACCTTTTCATACCCCCGTTATCCACGTCGGTGTGGAGTTGAGAATACAAAGTGTGGCGAGCGCAGCGAGCCCGAAGCGTGGCGAGCCCCGCGATGGGACGCGGATACCTGTGAAGCCCACGAGGGGACGCGGATACCTGTGAAGGTATCCGTGTCTGCTCGCTGCGTTCGCCACACTTTCTATTCTCAACTCCACGCCGACGTGGATAGTGGGGGTATAAAAAGGTCGGAGGACGCGTACCGCCGCCCCTCGCGGGCTCGCTGCACTCGCCACGCTTTGGGTTGACGTTGATCGTGGGGTGGCGTTAACAAGTGGGGGGGCCATTTCACACTTCAGGGTGGCTATTTGGGGTCTGTGGGCTATTTAACATTGTTCCCTATGTAAAATCGCGGCAATCGCGTCGGTCGCATCGCATGCGATTTTTTGGCCGCATGCGATGCGACAGACACGATTTTTTACCTTGCGATGCCCAAGATCAAAATCGTGGGCGCCGTTCTAGATAAAGATAACCAAAATGTGTCTTAGTTGCACCAGGAGACTGCTGATTAAATTGCTATAGGACACTTGTATAACATGTACCGGTATTTGTCATGGAAAAAAGCCACAGCATCATAGCAAGCTGTATATAGATTCTCCGGTATCACAAATCAAATTAATCAGCGCACAGTCTCCTAGTGTGTCCCAGTCACATTGTTTTAAAAATGCATTTTTGGCAAAAGACATAAAAAGATACAAAACGCTATCAGAGTCTAAAGGGAACTGGCACGCCAAGAGCGGCTTTTTTTTGCGCGACTGCAAAGATGTATAAGGATGTATAAGGATCACTGTATAAAATGGACCATATAGTAAAAAATTGCGTTACCGAGGAGGTTCCTTTTACTTTGCCTTTATTTTTAAATTGATCAAGTTGGCAACAGTTGGAATGTTGGTTTATGGGATGCCTCAAAACGATGTACATTAAAAAATATATAAATATTGTTAAGAAATGAGTAATTGTGTAATGGTTTTGTGTCCTTTTTTTATTATCACAAAGCATCATGTAAAATAATACAAGCATGATTTAAATATAAAACTGCTTTATGAAACCAAGCCCAGAAGTACAGTAAAACAAACAGCATTTCCAAACATTATTCCTTTGGAATCTGTGAAAGGTTTCAGAGAGGAAAAGATAATGTATCTGGCTTCCTAGGATCAGAGAAGCAGAATGAGGTGTTTGAACAAGTTAACATTTTTACATTGCTGTTTTGAGAGATCAGGCCAGTTCACCTCCCCAGGCGTGTCTGGCCATAATCCATTCAGTATGTGGCCTTACTCGGTTACATATACTTTCATCTATACTTCTTACAGGACTCCACTTTCAAGCCATTTTCTAAAATATGTTCATATGTGTTGATTTTAAACAAAGAGAAAGGAGTACATAATAATAATAATACTATTATATTAGCTCAGTTAGGCTAATTTGATACATTTTGATAAAGTTAGGTAATTTATAAAAAAATAAAATTAACAAAAGCAAGCATCCCGCTCAACTTTGTATCATCTGTCCCCCATCAGATGAGGTTATAGGGGCACCTAGACCACAAATGGTGGTCTTGTCCACAATGTGGAATATAACATTACCAGATAGTAATCTACCACACTGGACTCTTTAGTGGGTTTTTTTTTTTTAGCCAATATCCCCATGTTCAATCTCCAACATTTAGGGGTATTCAATGCTGTGGGCGAGCGGCGACAGCGAGCAGGGCTTCCTGCTCGCTGTCACCATTCACCCTGTCAGTATTCAACGCAGCCCCCCTCTTACGCCAATTCCCCCTCACTCCAACAAAGAATATATAAAAAAAACTTCTTATTTTTATTATTCTAATCATTTTTATAGTCAAAACTCTGGAGTAAAAAGTCTATGGCAGGCTACCTTTTCTGCACATCTCTCATCAAAACTCATCGAATCTCCAGCAGTATATACTGCTGCATATGTGTATAATGCCAGCATGTACCCCATGGCTCATATATTGTGTGCATATCTGGCTCTGGTACTTGTCATGGACTCTTGAGCCATTTACCTCACCACACGTCCCTGCTGCCTTTGACTTATCCTAGTGCTGTACCTATGCTCCCTCTTTCCCAGCTTATCTTTCTCTCTGAAACAATTCTAAAAAAAAATATTACTACAATTATTCTTTAAACCCTGTACATTTAACAAAAGGCTTCTAATACTTTTGGGGCTTTATAATAAATCTCAGTGCATACATAAACTTGACTATACTTGCTAGTTGATAATTCGCCCATTCTGTATCTCTCCCCTGTTCTTAACTGAATCATTTCAGTTAACTTAAAAAAAAAAAGTAGTAGTAGTAGTAATAATATTCTGCCCAACAAGAAATTAGAAATGCAAAAAGATCTTAGCACTATTTGAATAGCAGCTAAAATTGGCATATCATCTGTTTTCAGGCCTGTACAAATAAAACACTTACATTTTTTTCTACAGCAAGGCATGTGACCAACTTCTGTTATAATGCATGCTTTTACTAGTGCTATTATCACCAGCAAAAACAAGCTGATAAATCTGGACATAATCACATTTTTGCAATAGTAGCAATTGTGGCATTCAGTAACTACCTTCTCCATATACTTGTCTGTTACATAATAGCTAAACACCATACTCCCATCATAACAGTAGCATGGAGGAGTACCAATTTCACATGCTTGTTTTTCAAGTCAGCAGCCAATGTTCCACCTGTTGGCTATAAAAACACTGCATGGGTAACCGTGTTGCTCATTCAACATTTTAGATTTTCTGTACCAATAAGTGCCTTAGGCAACCTCCTAGCTATAGTGCCAGCCCTGCAGCAACTGCAAACCATCTCTACATAGAACATGAAATCCAACATAAAAAATATTGTTTCAGTCATATGCCCAGATCAATGCCCCAGCCTGGGTTTCTAAGAATATAAAAAAGTTATAGGTTCCACTTATTAGCCTAGGACAGTAGTTTTAAACTCCAATGCCCAAGTACCAAGAAAAAGGCACAAATTTTTTCAAGACTTCAATGACCAATAAATCTATAATCTAAATAAATGAACTCCCCAATGCCTGATTAAAAAGGTGCTAAGGCACCAATATATGGGATTCAATCCAACATCTATCCAAGTTCCCTTGAAATCCAGAACACCCCTGATCATGGCCACACACAGAAAGATTGAGTAAATGATCAAAGGGTTTACTCAATTGTTCTATGTGACCATCATCAGGGGTGTTCGGGGTCTGTCGCTCCCCTCCCTTTCAAAACGCCTATTCAAATGAATCAGTGGCAGTCCATGCATTTGAATAGGAGTTTGAAATCTCCTGCTCACCCATTGGCCTCTGTCTGTCTGCCAGTAGTTGTGGTGAGGCGGGTAGGAGGGGTAAATCGGGAGATGCCGCTGTGGCCATGGCCACATCGTTCATCAGGTCTACACATGGGATGATGTTGCCAAATCCAGCACGATGGGTCGCTCATATTTCCACTTGCTGAAGGGATCAGCAGGGTGGATCAACAACTCACGGGCACCTGTCATGCCCACACATGGTAGGGTTTCAAACGATTGGTCATTCCGTTCGGTCGGAAATGGTCATATAGCTTAAAAAAAAAAGGACAAATAATACAAGAGAGGGAATACTCTGGACAGGTTTCCATTCTTGCTTTACAACCCATGCAAGCAAAACAAGCTCAAATTTATTTCAGATAACAAAAATTATTCCAGACTAAAGGATATATATATATATATATATATATATATATATATATTTTACACCTATATTTGAATGGTAAACCAACTTCTAAAGTTCTGAAATGATTAGGAGGTTTTTGGTGGTGTCTATCTGCTGCTCATTACTGTAATTTAGCAAATTCTGGGGAATGAAATGAATCAGAAGCGAGTGGCATGTTTAGTGTAGCCTGAACTGCAGCATGCAACAGTTCTCAGTGAATAGAAAACGTTCTGAGTCATGTGTAATTATAATATGACAAGGTCTCTACAGGGCCATGTAAGTTGGCAAATTTCCCAGCACTTGTCACATCGCAGAAAACACATACAGGCCAAGAAGAAAAAGCTTGAGCGCACAAATAAAATTATATATATTTTTTTTTTTATTACAATTTTTTTTTTTTTTTAAGAGGATTTTCCAGAAGAAACTGAAGCTCATGGGACTTTGCAAAAAGAAATACTCCACACTACACTCTGCCTTATGAGCACAGGCAGATTTTCTAATTGTAAAATTATCTACATTGCCTAACCCCACATAGCAACAATATCCAAGTCTGACTAGGAGTTAAATTCCCCTGTGTATGCAAAAAAAAAAAACAACCCACAGGAATATTGACCAAACAAGGTCTCTATGCCGTGGTGGGTTGCATAAAAGACTGATTACACCACACTGCGACCCGGGTTGTTCTGTCAGCAACCTAGGTCCAACCCCTGGCATTGTGATAGGGGTATTACAGTACAAGGATACTTTCTATGAGCAACGCATAAATAAAAGGAAATAAATTCAGAATAGGATCACACTTAGCAAAGGTATATTATTGTGGGCATTCAGGGCCAGATGTATCAAACTTCAAAAAGTGATAAAGTGGAGAGTGATAAACAACCAGCTCCTATCTGACATTTTTTCAAACCCAGCCTGTAACATGCTAGTTATGAGCTAATTGGCTGCTTGTTTATCACTTTTTAAAGCTTTTTACATCTGGCCCTCAGTCCAAAATCTTGATATATGTGCATATTGTAATGATGGTTTTATTAAGAATGTACATTTTATAATATTTTTGTATGCAAATTACTGTTGAAATAAACTAAAGGTGAAAAACCGTAGCATATTATGGAGTTTCTCATAAAACGCTCTCTAAGTAGATTATGTATAAGATCATATATGTAGTAGAACAGAGCCGGCCCTAGCATAAATGACGCCCTAGGCAAGATTTTGGCTGGTGCCCCCTAGCACCGCCACTAGTTCCGCCTCTGATACTGCTCCCCTTTTCCAGCACCATCAACCCTCATCATAGCAGTCATCATTTTGGTGCTCCTACCCGCAATATTTTAAATAGAAACAGTGCACACATTCGGTGCTCAGCCCAAACAGGGGTGTGTTATTGCTGGGAAGGGGCATGGCCACACAATACTACCCCCAATTCAAATTATGCCACACAGTAGTGCAACTTTATTCACATTATATCTTGCGATGGTGTCCCTTACACCACGTTACATCACACAGTAGTACCACTTTACTTTATGTACATTCTCCTCACATTATTTACATTATGCCCTTAGAAAAAAATTGTGAGAAAATATTGTATTTTAAGCACCTCCATGGCAAAGCAGTGTGTACTGGGCAGAGGAGAAGAACTGCAGCTGCTGCTGTCACTTAAGGGGAGGGGGCCCAGGGCCCCCACTGGGCCCTTCCATCAGACTTTGGCCTGGGTAATTTGTACCCCCTACCCATTTCTCTCTGTACCCCTGATAATACCACACAGTAATGCCCCTTACACATGACACACATTATTAATGTCCTTATAACCATAATGTCCCTTACACATTATGCCAACCTTTATTAATGCCCTTTAATGCCCCTTACACATATGTTGCATATTATTAATGCCCTTTTACACATGACACACATATTGCCCATTACACATATGTTGCACATTATTAATGCACATATACACATGACACACATAATGCCTGTTACACATGTCCCAAATTATTAATGCATTTATACATGACACACATAAAGCCCCTTACACATATACCGAACACTATTGCACAGCCAACCCACCCGCAGACAGCACTCACACAGCCGCTAACACTGTGACCTCTGCCTCTGCTTGGATACAGATGTTTCCTCATACATCTTGACTCAATAAGCCATGCAGCTCCTGGACAGTTCTGCTAACGTTGGGTGCCTTTTTGGCTAAAAATTCATCTTATTTGCATTGTTATGACCAGCACACACAAGGAGCTTTCAATGATTAAAATGATGCCTATATTCTGTGCGCGACTGTGACTGTACCTGCATACGGAATGCTATGTTACAGTGATTTCAGTGCAGCTACAGCCTCACTCACATACATAATATAGGAATGCTGCATATCATTTTAATCAGCAGAAGCTGCTGATGCCCCTAGGCATTCCAAATGCCCTAGGCAATTGCCTAGTTTGCCTATGCCTAAGGCCGGCTCTGTAGTAGAACATTTTATGATCTCAATATTTTGATGCATTTCACCCGATAATTAGAGGCAAGCCCTTAAATGAGGTACACGCCTAGTAGAACTTAAACCCAACGGAACACATCAGCAGGGAAGCAGAACCACAACATTTTTTTTCATAAGCTTTATCATAGAAATGCCCAGACAAAGAAACATATATAATAAACATTCATACATTCACAAATACATGTTCACGTAAGCATGATTACCAAATTGCAGCTTATTTAGCAACAGAGCATTTGCTATGTGAATATAATCTAGAACACAGTTATGAAAAAAAAAATTATGTATGTAAAAATAAATGTTTTAATTAAAATTGTATAGAACGTTATGGTACACACCACTATTCGGGAACTATTCATTAGAGCAGTGGTTCCCAAACTTTTTAGAATCACGGCTCCCTATAGTATCAGAAATTTTGTCGTGGCACCCCTAGGCCAAAAAATTTTTATGGAGTCATTTTGTAAAAATATTAAATTAAGTAAATTGTGTTTTTGTCCTTAGGGTCAGTAATGTGGTGAGTGACAGGATTTTCTTAAGTTTGTCAACATATTTTATGATTGGGAGCCACCAGCACTAGTTTTGCCTATTCCATTGACAATAAAACAATTTTTATTGGTCCTGCACCACCAAGCCAGGGCACCCCTGCAAGTGTTCTGAGGCACCCCAGGGTGCCTAGGCACACAGTTTGGGAACCACTGCATTAGAGAATACATGAGTTGCATATTTACCAAAACAATAATTCTCACTAGTAGCTCTTATTAATGCAGAGTTGTGTTCCAGCATTTTAAAAGGGACTTTAAAATGTAAAAAGTCTTTATGGGAATAGCACCATTGGCTTTTAGCAATCTTGTTTCCATGTGCTTTCCATGAATTTAGTAATGCAGTAAAAAACAGATGTGTGAATAAAGCTTTAAAGTATTCAAGATGGAATTTCATTTCAGAAATATTAAACACATATTCCAAGTTTAGCATGATTTGTATATACCGGTATGTGGGTATGGATGGCTTTGCTATGAGAGGATAGTTCTGTGACCGTCACCATATGGTTTCAGACTGTACATGTTATATCAAACATAATAATCACCATCACAAACAAAATAGGATACTGTAGGAAGCCATGAAACCGTGCAAGCAGCAGCCTGCCTCATTGGGAGGGATAACAAATACGGTAAACCTTCCCTCAAGTGGAACACACCCAGAGCGCCATCAGGCGAGTGGTGCTCACTGATGAGGTTATTAACTACTTATTTCATCTGTCTATGCAGATTCTCGCAGTGCATGCGACTATGGTGTGAAGAACCAATATAAAGAATAATCATTTCCATCCAAATGGAAGTATCGAAAATAATAATGAAAGCAGATCATACATAGTGTTTCATCATTACTGCTGGTTGTGGTGGTGCCAGAGCCTTGTGGTAGCCTCAGCAAAAGGCAACAGTTTTTTTTTTTTTTTTTAAACAGGGTAAATTTTTATTAGAAGTTGTTAAAGTTTACACTAAGAAATGTGAAATGTGAAATATGGCATGTAACCGCAAAAAAAATAAATAGAAAGAAATAGATCCAAACCAAAGAATGGGTGATGGGTGCGCGATAAGAGAATAGGAAACACACAGTAAGCATAAACAAAAACCTTCACGTATAATGAAAATGAGTAATTGAAGGAGACATTATAGACCACATGGCAGAAGGCCAATGTACTTAGGGGGCACAGAGGAGAATCAAAATACTATTTCCTGCCCAATATACCTAACCCCAGACCTAGGCATACCTGGATCTCAAAACAACCACTAACTACACAATTCTACCAAATCCCCCTAACAACACCAAACTGATACACTGTGGGCTCTTGCAAGGATCGCCATTGGAGGGGTGGGTGTCCATCACTCGCCTCCTTCAGCAAATGAGATGTTGGTACATCTCTCCTGTGTAGCACCCTGCTTCACTTTGGTAAAGAAAGCATTATACATCTTCCCATATGTGCGTAAATGCCCATTAACACCTATATGGACATGATGCTTTAACAGCCATTAATTAGGCTATTGGGTGAATTAGGGAGTCCAGCTGAAAAGCCCCAGGCCACTTCATATTTTCACATACGGTAATTGGATACAGCACTTGATGTACTACAATAATTCAATGATCTTATTGTAAATGATCAATGTGAACCATTGTCATAAAATGTGTCACAATATGTACAGTTATCCTGCACAAATGACCTCAACTGAAAGCAAAATGTTCACTTTGTCTGATCTGATATAATGACTTTGTAAAACAAGCTGTCACACAATTATCACCAATCTTATCTCAGTGGGGAAAATATGTATACTTGGTAAAAAACCCAAAATAAAATTATTGAATTAAAAAAAAAAAAAAAAGGTTGCAGAAGGAAAAATTAAAGTTGACTTTTTTTTATAATAAAATACATCCCCCCAAATGCAGCCCTGCCGCTGTCCTAGCAATGCATGACCTACTATACATTTAGCTGGATACGATATACTCTACAGTGGGGAGTATTCAGAAAACCTTTGAAATATCTTATGACCAGTATGTTTGATTTTTACCTTTTCATGTATCAAGGTCAAGTAATTACTCAGCAAACTAATATTGCCACGATCTTTTGTTCAGTGTTAAGAGATGAGGCTTTTCCTTAACCCCTTCCCGACATTTGACGTACATTTACGTCATGGTCGGGAAGTACTTCCCGACACATGGCATAAATGTACGTCATGGTTTCTAACTGTCACTGCGTCTAGAGACGCAGTGACAGTTAGGTGATGTCTGCTGTCCCTGACAGCAGACATCCCCCCTCGTCGCCCAGGGGGGGCAGGGGTGCCCCCCCCGGTCGGCGATCGCTGTGATTGGCTGTTCAAATCTGAACAGTCAATCACAGCGTTTCCTGTGTTACCGGCGGCTAAGCCGCTCGGTAACACAGAAAACGGTGGTGATCGGTGCAGCACCGATCACCACCGAGCGGCAGCACCCCCCTCCCACCCGCCGGGCACTCACCCGGCAGCAGCAGCAGCTCCAGCGGCTCAACCGCTACGTCCGGAGCGCACGCTGCGCTCCCCTCCTCCCCCCCGCAGCAGCAGCAGCAGCATCATGCTGCTGCTGGAAAAGTTAAAAATAAAATAAAATAAAAAAATGTGCAAATGTGTGTATATATATATATATATATATATATATATATACACACATATATATATATGTGTGTGTATATATATGTATATATATATATGTGTGTGTGTGTGTGTGTGTGTGTGTGTGTGTGTGTGTGTGTGTGTGTGTGTGTGTGTGTGTGTGTGTGTGTGTGTGTGTGTGTGTGTGTATACCGCACCGATCACCAACGATCGCCAGCCCCCCCCCCTCCCACCCGGCAGCCCCCCTCCCTCCCACCCACCCGGCTGCCGCAGCGCCAGCACCCCTCCCACCCCCCCGCCAGCCGCAGCGCCAGCCCCCCTCCCAAAGCTGGTGACCAAAATGGGGTCACTTGTGGGGGGGTTCCACTGTATTGGTGCTTCGGGGGTCTTGCTAATGCGACATAGCACCCACCATTCATTCTGCCACCAAAAATCACTCCTTCCCTTCTGAGTCCTGCCATGCACCCAACTGGTATTTTTTGGTCACACGTGAGGCATTGCCGTACTCGGGAGAAATTGGGGCACAGATTTTGGGGTGCTTTGTCTCCTTCATTCCTTGTGAAAATAAAAAATTTTGAGCCAGAACTGCATTTTTGTGTAAAAAATTACATTTTTTTACACAAAAATGCAGATCTGGCTCAAAATTTTTCATTTTCACAAGGAATGAAGGAGACAAAGCACCCAAAATCTGTGCCCCAATTTCTCCCGAGTACGGCAATGCCTCATGTGTGACCAAAAAATACCAGTTGGGTGCATGGCAGGACTCAGAAGGGAAGGAGTGATTTTTGGATTTTGCAGCACAGATTCTGGTTGAATGACCCCCGAAACACCCATACAGTGGAACCCCCCCACAAGTGACCCCATTTTGCAAACTACACCCTTCAGGGAATTCATCAAGGGGTATAGTGTACATTTCAAACCCCCCGGGGTTTCACCAATTTTGATACAACTGAGCTGTGAAAATGAAAAATTTATTTTTTTCATTTTCACTGCCCAGTTGTATCAAAATTGGTGAAACCCCTGGGGGTTTGAAATGTACACTATACCCCTAGATGAATTCCCTGAAGGGTGTAGTTTGCAAAATGGGGTCACTTGTGGGGGGGTTCCACTGTATTGGTGCTTCGGGGGTCTTGCTAATGCGACATAGCACCCACCATTCATTCCGCCACCAAAAATCACTCCTTCCCTTCTGAGTCCTGCCATGCACCCAACTGGTATTTTTTGGTCACACGTGAGGCATTGCCGTACTCGGGAGAAATTGGGGCACAGATTTTGGGGTGCTTTGTCTCCTTCATTCCTTGTGAAAATAAAAAATTTTGAGCCAGAACTGCATTTTTGTGTAAAAAATTACATTTTTTTACACAAAAATGCAGATCTGGCTCAAAATTTTTCATTTTCACAAGGAATGAAGGAGACAAAGCACCCCAAAATCTGTGCCCCAATTTCTCCCGAGTACGGCAATGCCTCATGTGTGACCAAAAAATACCAGTTGGGTGCATGGCAGGACTCAGAAGGGAAGGAGTGATTTTTGGATTTTGCAGCACAGATTCTGGTTGAATGACCCCCGAAACACCCATACAGTGGAACCCCCCCACAAGTGACCCCATTTTGCAAACTACACCCTTCAGGGAATTCATCAAGGGGTATAGTGTACATTTCAAACCCCCAGGGGTTTCACCAATTTTGATACAACTGAGCTGTGAAAATGAAAATTTTTTTTTTTTCATTTTCACTGCCCAGTTGTACCACAATTGGTGAAACCCCTGGGGGTTTGAAATGTACACTATACCCCTAGATGAATTCCCTGAAGGGTGTAGTTTGCAAAATGGGGTCACTTGTGGGGGGGTACCTAACTTTTAGCATCTTATGGTGCCTAGAAACCTACATGGTTCCTAAAAAATAATCTCATAAAAAGGAGGCTCCAAAATCAAGTAGGTGCTCCTTCTATTATGAAGCCTGTGGTTTGGTCACCGTGCACACTAGGGCCACATATAGGATATTTATGAAAACCAAAGAATTGGGGGAATCAATTTTTAGTCACATTTCTCTAGTAAAATGTACTGTGTTCCTTAGAAAAATGTATTAAATTTGCAAATCTGCAAAAAAAATGAAATTTTGAAATTTCACCTACACTTTGTTTTAATTCCTGTGAAACACCTAAAGGGTTAACAACTTCCAAAATGCTGTTTTGAATACTGTGAGGGGTGCAGTTTTTGAAATGGCATCATTTATGGGGGTGTCTCACATACAAGTCCCTCAAAGTCACATCAGAACTGAACTGGTCCCTAAAAAAATCAGTGTTTGAAATTTTCTTGAAAATTTGAGAATTTGCTATTCATATTTGAAGCCTCCTAGTGTCCAAAAAAATTAAAAGGAAGTTGAAATAATGATGGCAACATAAAGTAGACATATGGTCTATGTTAGTTATTAACTATTTTGAGTGGTATGATTATTTGTCTCACAAGCAGAAAATTTAACATTTTGCAAATCGCTAAATTTTCCATTTTTTCACGACATTTTGGTATTTTTCACAAAAAAACACAGACTGTATCGACCCAAATTTACCACTAATTTGAAGTACAATGTGTCACGAAAAAACAATCTCAAAATCACTGGGATAAGTAAAAGCAAAAAAAAGTTATCCCCACTTAAGTGAGACATGTCAGATTTGAAAAAAATGGCTGTCAGGAACGCAAAAACTAGCTCTGTCAGGAAGGGGTTAAAGGAAATTAGGAGATCCTGGAGCCTTCCACATTAAATCACATTGAAAAGCAATACTAACAACCAAAGCATGGAGTGCAGGTAATGCAAAAATGAAATACATAACAATCATTGGCATGATCATCCCAGATGGGTCTTGTTTTTTCCTTTTAAAAACTGTTCCACTGCCTTAGTGCCCTAAAGCTACAGACACAGCATACGTGAGGTATATAAACCTTTAAATCATACCTATTGTATACATTCTTATACAAAGTGTGCAAATGTATTACTATAGGAAGTTGGAAAAAACCTAGTTTGATTTAAAGCCTATAGAGACTTTTAGACAGGCGCAGTAAGTTTTAATCAGAGGCCCATGAAATAACAGTCCACTCAATTGCGAATCAAAATAGTTAATGCATAGCTAGCTATAGAAGGGACTTCTAATATTGTTCTATGGAACTGCAGGAGATCAAGATCACAATAAAGACTACTGATCAAATGCAGTACATCTTGTGTTCTGTACTTAAGCTAGGCACATATACCTATACAATCCATGGCCAGATCATTTAATATAGGGGCGAACGGGGAGACAATGGCCTATGTAACTCAGCTATAGGAGTGTTTGCTAATGAAAGGCTTAAAAAGCTCCTGTAGTGGGTCGGATCGGGAGGACGCACCTCATGTGCTGTTTAATATAGCTCAGCTCCAGCTCCGAATCCCATAGAAGTCCATACACGCCAGTCAGTTTGAATACATCATATGCAGGATATCCCTAAAACCAGAATGATTGGGTCTCTTGAGGACTGCGTTTGGAGACCACTGGTATACACTAGTTACTGTTGCTTAATTTCAACTTTATTAAAATTACTAAAAGAATCTTTACACTATGGCTGAACTCTAGATTCACACATACAAGTACTTGCTCCCTTTTGTGCAAGATCAAGCACCCATGCAGTATGGCCATGATTCAGCCGGGCATAAAGACTCACCGGCAGTTGATTTCCCAACTATTTCTCGTAGATCCTTATCAGAATAACCAATTGTTAAACTACATATACCCAAACAAGTATTGTGTGCTGCATGCACAGTCACTATGTGCTAATTAACATTTAGCAATAGTTACATACATTCAGTACAGTATGATGTATAGACCATCTTTAAATACTAGGAAAAACTGCAAGTAATATAAAGTACATGTACATAGTTGCATGTTGGAAGATTTTTGCAGATAAACATAAAATTGTCACAGAATAACACATTCCACTAAATTACATGTATGCAGTGCTATAAAAAAAAAAAAAAACCAAAAGGGAACAAAGCAGATCATGTCAATTAGAAACCACGTGCATCAATAAAGTTGCACGCCACACACCCTAACCACAAAACACTGCACACGTGATAATCAGTCAATGGTAAAAGGACCAACATTCGAAAGACCGTTGTGGCACCAAGTAGGCCTCTGGGAATACTAATTCTGACGCTAAAAGAAAGATCAGAAAGGGGGGCAAATTGAAGATAAAACTTCCAAATTATACCATGAAGTGAGGCGCACTGCCTTCTGAAGGTTATCTTTGTGAGCACGGGGGGGGGGGGGGGGGGGAGTCTTTATATTATATTATTATATATGGTATGTGTAGATCATCTTAAAATTATTTGTGTACAAAAAAAAAAAATTAAATAAAATATAGACCTTTCACCACATGTAACAAAACACACACCAGAGTGTGTGATGTAGTAAAGCCCCTAAGATGCCCATACACGCAGCTGTGAGCTTCATACCAGTTTGTAATAGAATGCATTGTATCTAGTAGAAAAAGCATGCGATGTGCTACAGCTGTGTGCTGCTTGTACTAGGGTGCAGGAGCGAGCATCAAATCGGAAAAATGTCTGTATGATTTTTCAGTGTCAATGCAAGGGAAAACTTAGTACACAAGTTATACAGGATTAATATGTTAAATTCTATTGTAGGATATCCATTACTGGTTTGAGTCTGACAAGATAACTGGTCACTCAGTCCAAAGCCAGATCATCTGCTATATCTTCACATGTAATTACAGATTGTCCACTTACATTTATACTCCATTTGCATTAAACAACCCTCTAGTCAAGCATTTAGCAGTGCCAGGCAGTTTTTAATAAGGTTTTTCCCCATTAAAAACCTTTAAAATGATATACCATTAAGTCATTCCTATATTTTGTGTGCAAAAGCATCTATGCATAAGAAATGCTACATTACAGTGTGGCTTTCATTTCGTATGCAGCTACACTTGCAGTCACAAACTGAATATAAGCATGCTACAAATCACTTTAATATGCAGAAGCTGCTAGTGCACCCTAATCTCACAAAAATAAAGATACCTAGGCACACGGAGCTTGCAACTTATGTATAATTAAATTGTAGTGTACACTTGACAGATGTAGGTCGACACGCAGAGGGATTTTTAGAGAGTAGGAGGCCTGTACGCAGCCTTCTCCATCCAAGAAACAGCACCACGCTACAGGAGTCTGAGCAATCAGACCCTACTGCTCAGATCTTCAGAAAAATGTCACGCCAGCCATTTTTTCAAAAATCTCCTTAGCAGCAGCAGAGCTGCGGGGTCTGAGCACTAGAGGACTCAGGGGCAGATTTATTAAGCTTGGAGAAGAGATAAACTGGAGATAAAGCGGAGAAAAGGTAAAAGGAGATAAAGCACAGCCAATCAGCTGTGTTTGAAAAAGACAGCTGGGAGATGATTGGCTGGTGCTTTATATCCTTTTACCTTTTCTCCGCTTTATCTCCAGTTTATCTCTTCTCCAAGCTTAATAAATCTGCCCCTCAGACCCTACTGCGCATATCAGTGAAAAATGGCACGGCTGCCATTTTTTCAGGGATTTCAGCAGCGCGGGACACTGGAGCGTAATTATTTAAAAGTAAATGGGTGCAGCGTGTGCGGTGTGGGCCCTACTGGGACTTTGGGGCCTGTGGACCCTTTCTAAATACAACACTGCATACGCGTGAATTGAGAAAATATACACACAGTGTTGGCGTGTTCCTGAAGTGATTCTAGTAAATAGAACACATCATATACACAGAAACAAATTTAACACACTTAAAACTGTAGAAGGAATAAAAAAAATATATATATTATACACATACACACACACACACACACACACACACACACACATCTATAAATCACGTGAACCAATAGCCAAGGTCACCAGCAAATAGATTTGAACAGAGTAGCAAAAACATATACAAACCATTGAGACACTAATGTACTTCCTGGAGAATCACACAAATGGGAGGCTTAGTGATCTTTATTTACACAGCAACTCAAATCAAAGGGTGAAATATGCAATGTATACATTAAATCAAGACAGGAGGTCTGTCTTTTTAAAGTCTGGAAAGTAAACATTTTACCAGTTAAATGTTCCATATGTGAACTGTAAAATGTCTTCATCAGACTCTGCTGCAAAGCTAGCCAGGCAATCTAGACCCTGTATCTAACTGCAATCTTTCTACAAATAAGAAACATCAGAAAGCTGGATAAAAAAACAAGTTTCCATTACGATTTTTTGATACATTTTATTGTAGAAAAGACAACACTGAAATATCTACAGATGTATAGTACACTTCTCTTCTTACAACTGAAACATCCAGCTTTGCAATAGATATCTTGACATTTATGATATCAATAAACATTTAGGATGGATGCATTTGTATTAAAATGTACAACAAAAATGAAATAAGTAAATAAGCAAACTTGCAAAGTTGTACCGCTCCAACTTCACAATGTAATCACACTATAACATTCAATACAATAAAACCGCCCTCATAGCAGTTAGTGGCGGAGAAAGCTTTAGGCTAATGTACATGGGAATTTTGGCACCCCGATAACTAACAGGGTCATCAAATATACATGACTGTGCCATTTTGGATGTGTTCACCCCATCTGGAAGTCCACTTATTAATCATTACCTGATAAAACAGGGGGCAAGTTGTATCAAGCTTTCAAAAGTGATAAGAGTTGAGTGATAAACAACCAGCTCCTAACTGTCACATTACAGGCTGGGTTTGAAAAATGACAGAAGCTGATTGGCTGGTTGTTTATCACTCTCCACTTTATAAAGCCTGATACATCTGGCCCAGTGATCCAAACCTGCAGACCTGAATTTATAGCAGCAGTGAAAATCAGTATTGGACATGACCTTTGCTTGCTCATGTGAATAAGCCCATACCAGGGAAACCAAAACATAAGCGTACAACAAAAAAAAACAAGTATTACAAATAATATGCCTGGAACATATACACTGCTATACAGTCAGACTTCAGATAACAGCCATTTATTCACTGTGAAAATACATGCTTGAGAAGTAGAAAGTGTGCTGCATAATATCACAATTAAACAGCTTACGGTAGTAAGACACATGAGTGCGCATTCTTCCTTACCTCGTTTTGGCTTTGGAAAGCTTTCATGCAAGTGAAATACAACTTTCTCCACAAAGTGCTGAATGTTACTGTGCTCTGGTCCTCTAACAAATACCATCCAATCGTGAGTGAATCCCTCAAGTGTTGGTTTCTTTCTTACCTGGGCTCGATGACCCAGTTCTAGCTTCACTTGTACAGCACACTACAAAGCAAACAGAAATGAAGCATGAATTACAACTTAAATTAAATAGGGGGCTTGTTTCTGGGGGAGTGTGTTGCAGGAGTAATCAGGTCAGGAGAACTAAACTTAAGGTCTTTTGCAGAACATCTAAAGATGCACTGCTACTGGTCCATACACACAGGGCGATTTTTCCCAGCGTATATTTACAACAATGGTGGCTGCCCCGTACACACTGGGTGGATTTTGAGCTGAAAGCAGCTTAAATTACAAAACTGAGCTGCTTCCAGCTCAGAATCGCCCAGCATGTATCAGCCTTAAGACTCTCTCAGAACCTCAGAGCTTTTAAAAAAAAAACATCTGCGTGGGCAGATGTACGGTACTTGTGTATTATCACGGCGCCCGCGAAATCAGCCGCAACTCGCATGCAAAAATCGGATGCGATTTAGCGGCCGATTTTGAGCGATTTTCTGCCGATTTGCATCCTATTCCATCCTTTTACACACCCACTATCCAAGTTAGCCTGAAGCATGGCGAGTGCAGCGGTAGGCATCCTCCCGACGTGTTCATACCCCCACGATCCACGTAGGCATGGAGTTGATTTTATAAAGCATGGCGAGAGCAGCGAGCCACCTAGCCCGAAGCGTGGAGAGCGCAGAGAGCCCCGCGGAAAACGATCCCGAAGTGTGGCATGTGTAGAGAGCCCCACGAGGGGACACTGATTACTTGACGTGTATTCCGTGTCCGCTCGCCATGCTTCGGGATCGTTTTCTGCGTACACTCGCCACGCTTCGGTGGCTCACTACATAAAATCAACTCCACGCTGACGTGGATAGTGGGGGTATGAACAAATCTGGAGGATGCGTACCACATCCGCACGCCACGCTTCGGGCTGACTTGGATAGTGGGGGTGTGCAAGGATGGAATAGCATGCAAATCGGCAGGAAATCGCGGAAAATCGGCCACGAAATCGTATACGATTTAGCTAAAATCGGGCGCAGTGATAATACACATGTACCAGAAGTAGTAAGCGGTAGAGTGATAAAGTAGCAGCCAAGTAGCAAGCTGTGTGTGAATAATTGCTTAGGAGCAGATTGGTGGGAACTTTATCCCACTTCAACACTTAATGCATCTGTCCCACAGTGGGAATTGTAAACTGTGCTTGACTAACAAGGTGGCTGGGGCAGTAGTCTGAAAGCCCAACATATGCTCCCCTTTATATTCACCAGTATGGGGAGGGGAGAGCACAGTGCCACATTGTAAATTGGAGCAATACAGCTTTTTCAACATATTTTGGGCATTGACCCATACTTAAATATCAAAATTATATACTAGAGAAATTTAGTTATTTGCTCTGGAGACCCACAAACCTTAAAGCTCTGTATATTCCTATCTTGTAAACCAGACTTGATGTAGAACTAGTGGAATAAACCACAGTCTCTGCCTCCCATGCATCACATAATATGAACCATGTAGAAGACATTGTACCACAGATGGAAGACAACACAACACAACTATATAACATGAAGCCTACCCCAAGACTCTTATTCAGATCTGATCGCAAAATGGGCAAAACCATGTGCACTGCAGGTGTGCAGAGAGTTCAATTTGGGTGGGGTGTGTTGAAACTGAAATCTAAATTGCAGTGTAAAAATAATGCAGCCAGTATTTATCCTGCACATAAACAAAATAACTCACACAAATCTAACTCTCTCTGCACATGTTACATCTAACACCCCACCTCCAGTGCACATGGTTTTGACCATTTTCCAAACAAATTTGTACTGTGATCAGATCTGAATAAAGGCCCGTGTGAGGTGTGTGTATTCAATAATTCACTGGCAACAGGAGCTGGACACTAGCAACATCTGGCTTGTTTATATAACCAATACCATACTAAAATCAATGAACTAGCGGTATTTTAGTTACTATATAATAACTATACAAACAGGTCTCCTCTGGTTACTTTACAAACCATATAAAATATTTTGCTTTAAAAAGAGTATGAAGTGCCTTTCACTTTTCAGCTACTGTAGGTCACTCTTGCTTTCTGCTTCATTGCAGGTTCCACACTTATTTCCTGTATCACTCAATCATTATTACATTAGCTAGTGAAATACATATATATATATATATATATATATATATTTTTTTTTTTTTTTTTTTTTTTATAGCAACACTTACAAAACCAAACATGTGAAAGACAAACAGTATGTAATGTAAAAGAGTTAAATAACAATCTATTTGGATCATTTATTTATAACTTATATAGGTAAATTTGCTAAAGCTTTGAAACTTAAGAGATGTTGCTCATAGCAACCAATCAGATGCTGACTATCATGTTCAAGGCTGCAATAGAGAAATTAGAGAATTTGATTAGTTGCTAAGGGTAAAATTACCTCTTAATTTTTAGAAGCTTTAGTAAATTGACCCCATCTTGGCCTCAGTCGTTCCTCTGCAGTATGTAGTAGCCACATTAAGGTGCCCATACACGGTACAATTGCCAGGTGTCATGAGATGCACGCTCCCGCGCACATACCATTGCACAGCTCAAAAAGTATGTGCTGCACATACCTTTTTGTACTAGATTGCATTACATTGCAAAACGGATGCGATGTGATCTAGTCCAAATTGCATACAATAATTGTACTGGTGTATGGGAATCTTAAGGAGGGAGGAGCAGACTAAAAAGGCAAGCAATGACGTACAGCTATGTCACCTTGAATGTAAAGCTGCAGCATGTGGATTGGCTGATTCATAAATAGGCGTGGGGCCAGTAAGGTTTTAGCCTCTGCTTTTTGCACTGCATCAGATCCCACCAGGACACAGTACTAACTGTGTGAGAGGTAACAGATTACTTTCAATAGAGATGTAGAACATATCAAGACAATGTTGAATATTATATGTGAATTTCATAGTTGAAATTAGGGATTTTAAATGTTGAGGTTCAGTAGTCCTAGAAGTTCTACCAATGCTAACTTTCCTAATTTCTAATCCCCCTTTTCCATCTGCAAGCCGGGCGGGTGACGTCATCGGGAGGTGGGGTCGGGGAGGCGCTGGGAGATGAAAGCATCTCCCAACACCGCCTTTTGCACTGTAGTGAACGGGACCAAAGTCGCATCGACCCCGGTTACCAGTTAGTGACCCAGGTTGAACACGTGTTCAACCCTGGTTGCTACCTGGGTAGAAATGCCAGGTCTCATGACCTGGGTTATTTCTACAGGGAGCGTTTACACCTTCCTAAAATACCGGGTTTTGCGTGCTCCTGTGCAAAAACCCAGGATATTTAGACTAGTAAAAAAGGGGTATAAATCTCTTCCTTGATATGATGAGACAACTTAACTGAATAGGATGCCAATCACAAAATGCAATGTATTAATGTCCACAAGTTGGCAAATTCTGGAAAAATAATTAATATTTGGCATTGATGAGATGTTACTGTTCCGGAATGGCACGTGGTGTCTGCCAACAATGCACATTTTCCATGGGGTGCAGGGGAAAACATATTGCTAAGTGTGCAGCTGGGTATAGTGGCACATCTTGCACACTGAGTAACCCCCAACCCACAAAGCTATCAATGCAATGGTCCTTCACACTATTAGCCAAACGTATTTGCAGACAGTATTAGGTAAAAAGGAAAATGTCAAACTGTATCCATGTATTTAGTTAAAAAAAAAAAAAAAAACACAGTTCTGAAAGTGTTATCCTTACTGAAAAGTAGACTTAAGTTTTCAGTAGAAAGGAAGTGCCAATACATTTCTAGAAATGTTATAATACTTGACCAACACTATGATATGTCTTTGCATTTTAAAAATCTGCTCATTTCATTTTCTGCGTTCTTTAAAATGACTATGGTACATTCTCATTCCCATAAATCGGTTGCATGAGCCAATGTTTTGTCTCCAAATTTCATTAGCTGTTTCTTTTATGGAGTATGCCAATGAAACCGGCTCCCAGCTTGCAATAGTGGAAGATTAATTTTCTGTACAGGAACTAGTGCGGAATAAAAGATGCAGTCACATGTTCTCCTGTAGAAGTTTGACAAATCAGACCACCATTCAATAATGAGGGGGGGATTATGTTTTATAATAAAAAGAGAAACCTATTTACACCTTAAATAGAATAACACTAGCAACATATAGTATAACATAAAAAAAATAATGCATAATTAATGTTCCTGCCATTTGTAGTTTAACTAAAATATGCCACATTTAAGTTTAGGAAACAATAAATAACTCACCAGTCTACAGAACCTCTATATTCCGTGTAGAACACAAGGAAGTTTACACTAATTGGGCTAAAACAATAGGACTTGGTTGGGTGCCAAGATCTCCATTTAAAAACTAGCAATAATAAGACTATTATCTGCAATGAAGTTGGGGGATCACTTCCTCCGTAGCACACATTTGTGAAACCAGTTCTTATTGGTTCTGTTTCTTCATCCACTTTAGAACATATTACATAAATAAATTCTGGACATAGTGCTTGAATTATTCATATACAAATGGCAAAGTAATAATGATGTAACACCATCACTAATTTGCAAGTCAGTTGAACATGCTATAGTAAAATAATGAAAGCTAATTATCCTTTTCAATTACATACATCAGCTCTATTTTGAATTATATAAACTTTATGAATAGATGTCATCAAATTGCCATGGATCAATAGGCGTATAAGTATAAAAACATTGTAACATTTTATTTTAAGGTTAAAGTTAATGCATGAGCTGTGTGGTATCCTAATTGTACTAATGCCTTAATGAAAGCCTCATGCTTTAAACAATTGTGAATCCTGTCTATTATCATCATCACTTTCTACACTGGTAAAAAGTCAATTAAGTGAAGTCCTAACAAAAACAAAGAGGACATCCATTACAACTTTAATATGCAAGCTAAACCTTGCTTGACAAGCACTGGCTACACAAACAAGCCATTAATATACAAACAGGGCACATGGCTGGAAGGTGGATCAATGAGTGGAATGTTACCTGTGAACCTGGGAGTGCTCAAATTTCAACCCTGATAGGAGGCCTTTAAAGAGACTTGTTTATTGGTGTAGGAGTCGGTGGCCAAATAAAGGGTAGGTGAGGACATTGTATATCAAAGGATGGGGCTAGAAATTACCATGTGTACATACTGTAGTTGCACACTTTGCTTTTGGATGAATGGCTACTCTATCTGACACAACAAAATAGCTCACATCTTGTAGTGTGTGTACACTATTAAAGGGAAGTTTAAGCACAGTGGTGCTAATTTCACAGACCAGAAAAAGCTGACAGGAAACCTGATTAACTCTTTTCAGAAGTCTTATAGTAGAATATCTCATTGTGTGGGTGACATTTTACCTCATTCAATTGCGTTTGGATGCATCTTTAAAAATGTATAATGGCTTGAACACAATCCAAAATATTAAAAATACACTGGCAAAAAACGAGTAACAAACTATTATAAAAAATATTTAATGGCTGGCTGTGAAATGACTTAAACCAAATGTGACTACTAAATCATGTGCTTTGCAAAGATAAAACTAGGACTTTATTATGTTGTACACTAACCCAGTAGCAATGAAGTAGCAGTCTGTGGCTCTTTATAAGGATACCAGAATTGGGGATTCTTTAATTTCTTAAAACAGGAATAGATCACCAAAATAATATTATAGTTTTTTTTTTTGTTTTTTTATAAATAAGGGGTGCTGCCTTCCAAACAACACAATATCGGATTCATAAGATGATGGCAGTGATGTGATGGGCAGCACAGATACAGGAGGGCTGCTGTGTGTAGCACAAGAACACTGGCTGGAATCTGCACGTCTCCATATGGAAGAGGTGCTCTCGCACATACACTTCTATAGCTGACACTCAGCAACCCAAGCTCACAGCATACATGACAGGCCACTCCACATTCATTCATACATACACACACACACACACACACACACACACACACACACACACACACACACACACACACTATAGTATAAAAAAACGGTGGTAGGATGCAGAAGGAAAATGACACTGCAGAGAGATGAAAGGGTTGGAGTACAAGGGGAAACGTAGGTGTCACGGGCATAAAACAGCTAGGTGCACACAGCAATGTTAATGAGGAGGAGGGGGTGTTGGGGTGAGGGGAAATGCTTTAGGGAGGCTGTCACTGGCAAGGTTTAACCCCTTGTGACCTGCTCTGGCACACATTACAGCAGCCTCGGGTGGTAAAGAGAGGGAGGGAGGCAGTGCACGCACCATGCTAGCGGCGCCTCCTGCAGCGGCTGGCACTCAGGGCTGCCCGGGTTCCCCGTGTGCGCTGCTCCGATGCAGCGCGCTGTAGATCCACCTTTCCTCTATTGATCTCGGGATCCAAATCTGCAGAATGCAAGTCCGATGGCCCTCCTGCAGGTGTCTGAATAAAGGCCACTCTGCGGCTTCCTCCTTCACAACACAATGCCTCCTTTACTGGGTTAATCCAGGTGCAGGGTTCCAATCACATAATAGTACAAGTGGAACAAGGAATGTAGGCTGAGATGCAGTTGTTGGTATCGCTCCACGTTACAGGCGTGCTTCAGTCCCTGCACACGCTGCCACAGAGCACACCATATCCAGGTGCTCCAGGCTGGTGCTGCTTTCCTTAGCAATCCCAACTATCAGATCCTGCCAGCATACACCATGGTGCCCCTCCTATGGGCTCGGCTGGGTCCCTGCGATGTCCTCAGTCCAGGCTCTGCGGGAGTCTACGATGCCGGTCCATATGCCCATCTACTTTCCTATCGGCTCCCATCGCTTGCAGAGTAGGTCTCAGTACAGTATATGGCAATGCGGGCTCTGCAGCAAAGGCAGCAGCGAGTGCCGGCAAGGAACGCTGGTGCTCTCTGCACAACGATCAGCTAGAATGCGGCGGCGCGGTGAGCCGGGTCTGTGCTAGCCGTGGCAGGGAGTACATAGGTGGCAGTGCTGTGGCTGCTGGCAGAGCCGGGCTGCATTAAGGGAAAGGGTTTGTTCCACCCCCTGCACTCACCGAGCTGGCCATGCCTAGGGGCTGGGGCAGCCTCTTATTCCTCCTCCTTTAAGTTTTATTTGTGCTGCCCTCACCAGCGGGGAGGGATGATCAGTGGGAGGTGGAGGGCAGCGGGGAGATGGCAATGAGCATGGCTCAGTCCTCTTCCCCTATCTGTCTGATGCTGCTCTCCCTTGTCTCATTACACTGAGGAGCCCGGCGGCGGCTGTGGGGCTGGCAGGGCGGCGCATGCGTGCTAGGAGGAGTAGCGCTGCTGCTGGAGACAGAGGGAGGCGGCTGCTTGCTGGAGAGAAGAAAGGGAAATAATGAGAGGAGGGGGCAGAATAATGTCCAATTTCATATTGCTGCTGAGACTAGACAGGACCCCTGCAGCTATATACAGCGCTGAGTGCGGGCATCTATAGTTAGAGTTCTGGGAATATAGGTGATAGGATGATGACGGGGGTAAGGTGAGTGGTGGGCTGGGGAAATTGAGTGAGGGAACATTACAGAAAGAAGCATTCAGAAAACTAAATCCCACTATTAAATGAAAGTATTCTGGAGAAGTGGTGGGTGGTGGTGATGCTGGTGGTGGTGATGCTGGTGGTGGTGGGTGGGTTTGATCATGACTAGGGAGGAGATATGTATTAAGCCTTGGTTAGTGATAAAGTGGAAAGATAATACCGTAGAACCAGGCCACCAAGGTAAGTGTAAGGATCATAGGAGTGCGCAGCCCATTTTCTTAGGGGGTGCACCATTGGAGGGGCGTGTCCATCAATGCCTATTGGGCATCAATGCAAATTTAAATAGAAGGTGACTTATTTATGTATATGCAATTCAGAATAATTAATTACCCTCAACACATACTAGAAACAGGGACAGTTGCTCACCGAAGGCGCGCTGCAAAAATTGACCATTATAATTACACACACAGTAATTCCCATTCCACTTAATGCCACTTAACATAATGACCATTACACATAATGCCATACACCATAATACCCATCACACATGCCACACACAGTAATGCCCATTACGCCACACATCGTAATGCCCATTACATGTTGTGCCTCACCGTGATGCTCAGTACACGTTGCGCTTCATACTGTAATGCCCATTACGCCTCAGACCGTGATGCCCCTACATGTTACACCTCAGACCGGGATTCCCATTACATATTATACCTCACACTGTGATGCCATTACACATTCCACCGCACACCATGATGCCCATTACACATTACGCCACACATCGTAATGCCCATTACATGTTGTGCCTCACACCGTGAAGCTCATTACACGTTGCGCTTAACACTGTGATGCCCATTACACGTTTCGTCTCACACTGTGATGTCTATTACACCTCAGACCATGATGCCCCTTACACGTTATGCCTCAGACCGTGATGCCACACACTGTAATGCCCATTGCACATTATTTGACATGCGTGATGCCCATTACACATTATGCACATGCGGTAATGCCCATTACATATTATACCACAACCATAATAGCTGTTTTATATGATGCCACATACAGTAAATGTTGCTTACCTTCATGATAACTGATAGGGCTTTCATGCTTGATGCCATGGGGGATTTCATGCTCGGAGGGCTCGGGAGGACTCTGGGACAGCACACACAGAGCTGGAGCACAGTAGAACTGCACTTGCCATTGACTTACTGGGGCAGCGGACTGGGCACACTGGGACTGGCTGGACATGGACAGGTAGCAGCCAGTGCAGCAAGGTGTTGGCCAGTCATGTAAATTTAAATGGCGCTGGTTGCAGCCCCAGTCATTCGCCGGACACACAGCCAGGGAGTGTGTTAGGGAGAGGGGGCAGGGGGGCCAGCACACTACCTGATCCAGGCCAAGGTATCTGTTGGGGGCGGGCATTTCGCTGCATTAAGCCCCACCCCCTTAATACCCACGAATCGCAGAACTCTCCCCCATCTGAGCGGCTGCAGCCTTGTTGTGAGGACTGGGGGCTTAGGGCCGCATTTATCAACTAATATTTGCGGCTAAATCCCCGAACATACCCGTTTTCGGGGGTAGCCGCAAATATTAAGTAACCCCCTAATGTATCAAAGGGGGAACGCAGCAGGAATCTCCAATCCTTGCTGCGATCCCCCCCTACAGCACCGCCGGCCGCATCCCCCATAGGTTTCTATAGGGGATGCGAAGCTGCCCGATGTATCAACATCGGGCAGCCCGGCTTTGCACCCCTGGGCTATCGCCATTCTGATATGGCGACAGCCCATTGTAGCCTATGGCTACACATCGCACTACCCGAGCAGGGCAGTGCAGTTAGAGGGGTCGGGGGGGAGATGTCAGTGCATAACCACGCATGCGCTGACCCCCCAGCTTCCGGGTTAGGGCTTCGCAGGGACGGGCTCTTTTCGGAGCCCTGTCCCTGCGCACTCAAATTTCATACATTCTGTCAGTATGATCGCATGTTACAATGCGATCCTGAGCGGTAATATTCCGCCCAGATCGCGTTGTAAATGTGATTTATGATAAATGTGCCCCTTACTCCCATACCAGCACTCTCCAAGAGGTGCTGCAATAGTGCGGGGGGGGGGGGGGTGCTCATTAGGAGGTGCCTGTGCAGAGGCGGAACTAGCGAGTTGTGGGCCTAGGTGCAATAATGTTTAGGCTTCCCTGCCCCCCCATACTCAAAATAGGAACGATGTGCACCAAGGGTGGGTGACAAATTTAGGGCGTAGCTTTGCGGGAAAGTGGTGTAGACACGTAATAGTGTCACAGTAGTGTCCGTTATTCACATTATGCCACATAGTAGTGCCACTTGTACACACTGTGGCTGGTAGAGCCCCTCATACCACTTTCAGGTGTGATGTGAAAGCACCAAACTGAATAACCAGGGTCGACCAACACAGCATTTCAACCAGGGTTATAAGAAGGGTTAAACCCAGGTCGCCCTTTGTATAATGGATTTAATGGGTTTACTGTGGGTGTATAATGGGTTTACTGTGAAAGGGTCTGACCCGGGATCAAAATTCCAGGTCCGAACCAAGATAGCGATCTGAAAGAGCCCCGTAGACACACTGCATCAGGATTACGCATACCGTAATGCCCATTACATATTGCTGACACAGTAATGCCCAGTACACATTGCTGCACACCATATTGCCAATTACAAATGACACACTGTAATACCCACTACACATTATGCCACACACATAATGCCCATTACACATAATTCCCCCAGTAGTGCTTCTTAAACATTGCCCACATTAGTTCCCCTCACAGAGGGCCTTATTTTGGTTCATTCTTTCTGACAAAATCCTTCTTAGATGGGCAAAACCATGTGCACTGCAGGTGGGGCAGATGTAACATGTGCAGAGAGAATTAGATTTGGGTGGGGTTTTACTTCAAAGTGAGATCTATATTGCAGTGTAAAAATAAAGCAGTCAGTATTTTCCCTGCACAGAAACAAAATTACTCACCCAAATCTAATTCTCTCTGCACATGTTACATCTGCCCCCCCCCTGCAGTGCACATGGTTTTGTCCATCTAAGAAGGATTTTGTCAGAAAGAATGAACCAAAATAAGGCCCAGAATTCGGTACTTATTTAGTTTCACGGCGGCAGCTTACGCTACGTTTGAAGCTACGCTATTAGCGTAGGCCAACGGCTGCTTTACTTGTGTAGTTTCATGGCGCCAGCCTAAGCTACGTTATCAGTGTAGCCCAACGGCTGCCTTAGCTACGTTATCAGCGTAGGCTGCCGCTGTGAAACTACACCAGTAACTACCGTACTGTTGCTGGGAACTACATCTCTGTCCCCGGCGTCCCTGGCAAGCGTACTCAGCGCCTTTCACACCATCGGCGCCAGCACGATCCTCTCTCTTTGGCGGAGTGGGGATCAGATGCTCCATCAATGAGACACCCCTGTGTCTGAGTAGCTATTACGGCAGGGAACAGCAACCCTGGCTACAGGGTTAGGGGTTCTGTAGTGCCTTTTGAAACCCCCACTATCCACGGCAGCCCGAAGCTTGGTGAGCGGACGTGTTACGCATCCTCCCGACCATATCATACCCCCACTATCCACGTCGGCGTGAAGTTGATTATATATATATATATATATATATATATATATATATATATATATATACACAAGGCTCCGACTAGCGGGGGGGGGGGGGAGCGGCACTCGGCGGTCTCCAACGTAGGAATAAACAGCAATCAATCAAATGATCAACGTTTCGGTTTATTAAAACCTTTGTCAAGATCAACATGCTATGCATTAGACATACCTTATATCCCTCTCCCCGTGTCAGCTGCCCGCCTCCGTCTTCCGGAAAACATCTGCGTCACCAGCCGGCGACGTGCGTTTCCCTGCGCAGTTAGATGACTCATTCAGCCTGGTGTGCTGCTGAATGAGGGACTTCCGGCCTCAGGAGACGGGTTGCTGGGCAACCAATTCTGCAAAAAACAGCAGAATATAAACAAGTGAACGTGCAAAATAAAAACACAATGCAAGTCCTGAAAAAATGTGAACATGCCTCACAATACCATGGTGAGGTGCCAGGGAGTATAGCACCAGATAGTCAGATCTGCAACTCCAGTGGAAAAATGCTAAAATAACTGGATAGATATAATAACGCTAGGATGACACTCTGTAGAACTTTACTTAGTGTCCATATGAAAAATGGCTAGCGAGTATGCAGAACTGACGACTGGGTGATATTACTCATACACACAGGGAAACACAAATATATACATGGACATGTATAACAATGAGGTAATAACTTTGAAAGGGGCATATAATGCAAAACTGATGTCCTGAACCGGAAAAAGATCTCCATGTCTATCAAAAAATAAAAAATAAAAAAATACATAAAAAAATATTTTCACAACATGATGGTATACAGAAGAAGCTCAGTAAGATCACCAATTCAGAGAAAACATGCAAGGGGAAGATTTTCATTGAGACCCTCCGGGCATACTGTCCTCAACTTATAAATCCATCTGGCTTCATGTTGAAGCAAGATTTTAGCTCTATCACCCCCACGCAATTTTTTGGGAATTTGCTCTATAATCTTATAACGAAGTGTGGAGAGATTATGACCATGTTCGCGGAAGTGCCGGGCTACCGGTTGTTCCGTATCAATTTTTTTGGCACTAAGAGATTGGCGGATCGATGTCCTATGCATGGCCATTCTTTCCTTGAACTGCCTTGTGGTCTTTCCAACATAGTAAAGACCACAAGGACAGCGCAGGAAATAGACCACGTGGGTCGAGGTACAGGTCACTACTTGTCTAATGGGGATTTTTCTGCCAGTTTGTGGGTGACTGAATGATTCCCCTGTTTCCATAAAGCTGCAACAGGTGCACCCCGTACACCTGTAGCAGCCTGGTTTTTTGGTCAGGAAATTAATGGATGGAGGTGGTCTAAACGTGGAGATATCATTATGCACGAGCCAGTCTTTTAAATTACGGGCCCGTGCATAACTGGGCATGATGGAATAATCTTTAAGGGCTCTAATATCCCTATCCGACGTGACCATGGGCCAAAGCCCTTTGATTTTACTGTTGGCAGCCTGACTCCCAGAATGATATTTTTGGACAAAGGGAATTTTCTTTTTGGGCGTCCCCTGAATTTTTTTAGGTTTGAGTGCCTCAAGACGTGGAATGGACAACACCTTGTCCTTCGCTTTATTTAAATCCGCGAGATGGTATCCGCGTGTGCGGAATTGATCTATCATCGAATCTATTTCTTTTTCAGTGCTGGTAATATCATCTGAAATTCTATGAATTCTCAAGAACTGGGAATAGGGCAATCCTTTTTTAGTGGACTCTGGGTGTGAGCTGGAAAAATGGAGGATGGTGTTGCGGTCAGTATCCTTTTTATAAAGACTGGTTCTGATGGTGTTATTCTGTATTGAAATGTTGACGTCAAGGTAGTTTACCTTGGTTTTACTCATGCAGAAAGTAAATTTGATGGGAGAATCCGACCGGTTGGCAGTGGCGAGCAGTTCATGGAACTCCATCTCGCTGCCCACCCACAGCAACAGCAAATCGTCAATGTATCTGACGAAGAAAGGGATCTTGGCGGCTACCTCGGCATTCGCGAAAAACACCTCATGCTCAACATCAAACATGAATGTATTCGCGAATGCCGGCGCCACGCAAGATCCCATAGCACACCCTTGTAACTGGATGTACCAGCTACCATCAAATAAAAAATAATTTCTCTTGAGGGTGAGCTCAAGTAAAGAAATAAAAAAATCAATATTGGGTCCCTGGTATAGCTCATGACCCGTCAGTAACCTGCGTGCCGCCTGCACACCAGCATCATGTGGGATGCTGGTGTACAGGCTTACCACATCCAGGGTACATAACCAGCAGTTGTCCGGTTGGGGGGGCAGGGACTGTAATTTAGTGATTAATGTGGTAGTATCCTTGAGATACGTGGCCTGAGACTGAATAATGGGCTGAAAAAAAGAATCTAAGTATTGTGAAATAACATAATAAATGGAATCCCTGGCCGCTATGATGGGGCGACCAGGGGGTTTCAGTTGATCCTTGTGAAGTTTTGGTATGGTGTATAACACCGGAGCCACTGGGGCATTCTGAAACAAGGCTCTACGGGTTTCATCAGTAATGATATTTGTAGCAACGGCATTTTTAAGGATAGTGTCCAACTCATGGTTGAACTTGATCGTGGGGTCTTCCGGCAGGCGTCTATAAACTGAGGGATCATCAAGTTGACGGTATATCTCCTGACGGTACTGTTCAATGTCCTGAACCACGATACCGCCCCCCTTGTCTGCGGGGCGTATAATGATTGATTGATCCTCACTAAGGGATTTGAGTATCAGCGTTTCTTGCTTGTTGAAATTCCCAAATTCAAAGGGAGGAGGAGCACTTGGGGAATTACCCAGTTCATCCACTAATCGCAAGAAGCATTTCAATGAGATGTTGTTATTGTGAGGGTCAAAGTTTGAACGTGGTCTAAAGCGGTTAATAGGCTGATTGGCGGATTCAGGGGTATTATCCGACGAGGCAAAATGTTCTTTGAGGCGTAGGTTTCTGCCAAATCTATATGTGTCCACCTTCCACTGAAATTTGTCGGGTGGACATGTGGGCACAAAAGACAAGCCCTTGCTGAGAATGGCCATTTCAGCTTCAGACAGTGTCCTGCTCGACAAATTAAAGATTATTTCGTTGTTTTGCCCCTTGCTCTGCCTTTTCCAGAGCCTGTCGTTTTCGCCGCCTCGGCGTGTCGGCCTTTGCCGCCTGGGACCCGCTGTGCACGGGTCAGTACCCCTAAAGGGGGTTTACCACTGGATGAAGGCCGGGCTGAATCAGCGTCGCTAGGTGACGAGTAGCCTCCACTTGAGGTCTCAGTGTCTGCTGCAGTTCTCGGAGTTCTCCGTTTGGCGAACTGCTTTCTTCTCCCTTCTGGGTTATATACCCACGAGTACCCACGGTTTTCAGAGTAATCCCGCTGGACAGTTTGTAATTTGTCCCGTTTGAACTTTGTGAGTTCTTGTTTATAGGCCTCAATGTCACTGTTTAGTTTTTCAAGCCACTTGCCTTCAGTGTCGGCCTTGAGAGTGTCAAGGTGTATTGTTTCAAATTCAGTGCGCTTTGTCTTAATGGATGATACTTCACGTGCCGACTCCTGGATCACAAGCAAAATGAGATCCAGGCTGCACTTGTTTAGTATAGCAACCCACTTACGGCAAAAGTCCTGATTGAACTTGCCGATAGTGGGAGCGTTATGAACCCGGAAACCCCTCGGAATTAGACCACTGCGGTGATAATCCGAGAGGGTTACTCCATGCATATAGAAATCGAATTCCTTCTTGTGCAATCTGAGCAATTGCGTATACAGCTGGTCATTAGTTTCACGAGATCCACCGGTGAGCAGATTATCCTTAAAGTATGAATTCTCTGCATCAGTGTCAGAGAAAGTCAATGTCTCCGAGTGCCGCTCCCCCCCCCCCCGCTAGTCGGAGCCTTGTGTATGTTGTGGCCCTTTGGCCTCGTGGAGGTGGCACCGGGGCACCTACCTTTTCTGATTGGAGTGCCTGATCATCTTCACTCATATATTGATTCTTGGACACGGACTGGGCCTACATTTTGGCCGTACCACCTACTCCAAGTTTGGATCAAGGGCACCCTCTGTGGCTAGCAGCATAACAGTTGCTTTTCTGCTTTATTCTATTTCGGCCTTGGATCCTCTGTCAAATTGTGTCAGTGTGGGTTACACACTACATTGTTTTTAAACACTTCACTTGTAGTTCATGGAATCTACCACCGGTTTCAGGAGCATCACTCTCCCAATCAGGGAGACATTGACTTTCTCTGACACTGATGCAGAGAATTCATACTTTAAGGATAATCTGCTCACCGGTGGATCTCGTGAAACTAATGACCAGCTGTATACGCAATTGCTCAGATTGCACAAGAAGGAATTCGATTTCTATATGCATGGAGTAACCCTCTCGGATTATCACCGCAGTGGTCTAATTCCGAGGGGTTTCCGGGTTCATAACGCTCCCACTATCGGCAAGTTCAATCAGGACTTTTGCCGTAAGTGGGTTGCTATACTAAACAAGTGCAGCCTGGATCTCATTTTGCTTGTGATCCAGGAGTCGGCACGTGAAGTATCATCCATTAAGACAAAGCGCACTGAATTTGAAACAATACACCTTGACACTCTCAAGGCCGACACTGAAGGCAAGTGGCTTGAAAAACTAAACAGTGACATTGAGGCCTATAAACAAGAACTCACAAAGTTCAAACGGGACAAATTACAAACTGTCCAGCGGGATTACTCTGAAAACCGTGGGTACTCGTGGGTATATAACCCAGAAGGGAGAAGAAAGCAGTTCGCCAAACGGAGAACTCCGAGAACTGCAGCAGACACTGAGACCTCAAGTGGAGGCTACTCGTCACCTAGCGACGCTGATTCAGCCCGGCCTTCATCCAGTGGTAAACCCCCTTTAGGGGTACTGACCCGTGCACAGCGGGTCCCAGGCGGCAAAGGCCGACACGCCGAGGCGGCGAAAACGACAGGCTCTGGAAAAGGCAGAGCAAGGGGCAAAACAACGAAATAATCTTTAATTTGTCGAGCAGGACACTGTCTGAAGCTGAAATGGCCATTCTCAGCAAGGGCTTGTCTTTTGTGCCCACATGTCCACCCGACAAATTTCAGTGGAAGGTGGACACATATAGATTTGGCAGAAACCTACGCCTCAAAGAACATTTTGCCTCGTCGGATAATACCCCTGAATCCGCCAATCAGCCTATTAACCGCTTTAGACCACGTTCAAACTTTGACCCTCACAATAACAACATCTCATTGAAATGCTTCTTGCGATTAGTGGATGAACTGGGTAATTCCCCAAGTGCTCCTCCTCCCTTTGAATTTGGGAATTTCAACAAGCAAGAAACGCTGATACTCAAATCCCTTAGTGAGGATCAATCAATCATTATACGCCCCGCAGACAAGGGGGGCGGTATCGTGGTTCAGGACATTGAACAGTACCGTCAGGAGATATACCGTCAACTTGATGATCCCTCAGTTTATAGACGCCTGCCGGAAGACCCCACGATCAAGTTCAACCATGAGTTGGACACTATCCTTAAAAATGCCGTTGCTACAAATATCATTACTGATGAAACCCGTAGAGCCTTGTTTCAGAATGCCCCAGTGGCTCCGGTGTTATACACCATACCAAAACTTCACAAGGATCAACTGAAACCCCCTGGTCGCCCCATCATAGCGGCCAGGGATTCCATTTATTATGTTATTTCACAATACTTAGATTCTTTTTTTCAGCCCATTATTCAGTCTCAGGCCACGTATCTCAAGGATACTACCACATTAATCACTAAATTACAGTCCCTGCCCCCCCAACCGGACAACTGCTGGTTATGTACCCTGGATGTGGTAAGCCTGTACACCAGCATCCCACATGATGCTGGTGTGCAGGCGGCACGCAGGTTACTGACGGGTCATGAGCTATACCAGGGACCCAATATTGATTTTTTTATTTCTTTACTTGAGCTCACCCTCAAGAGAAATTATTTTTTATTTGATGGTAGCTGGTACATCCAGTTACAAGGGTGTGCTATGGGATCTTGCGTGGCGCCGGCATTCGCGAATACATTCATGTTTGATGTTGAGCATGAGGTGTTTTTCGCGAATGCCGAGGTAGCCGCCAAGATCCCTTTCTTCGTCAGATACATTGACGATTTGCTGTTGCTGTGGGTGGGCAGCGAGATGGAGTTCCATGAACTGCTCGCCACTGCCAACCGGTCGGATTCTCCCATCAAATTTACTTTCTGCATGAGTAAAACCAAGGTAAACTACCTTGACGTCAACATTTCAATACAGAATAACACCATCAGAACCAGTCTTTATAAAAAGGATACTGACCGCAACACCATCCTCCATTTTTCCAGCTCACACCCAGAGTCCACTAAAAAAGGATTGCCCTATTCCCAGTTCTTGAGAATTCATAGAATTTCAGATGATATTACCAGCACTGAAAAAGAAATAGATTCGATGATAGATCAATTCCGCACACGCGGATACCATCTCGCGGATTTAAATAAAGCGAAGGACAAGGTGTTGTCCATTCCACGTCTTGAGGCACTCAAACCTAAAAAAATTCAGGGGACGCCCAAAAAGAAAATTCCCTTTGTCCAAAAATATCATTCTGGGAGTCAGGCTGCCAACAGTAAAATCAAAGGGCTTTGGCCCATGGTCACGTCGGATAGGGATATTAGAGCCCTTAAAGATTATTCCATCATGCCCAGTTATGCACGGGCCCGTAATTTAAAAGACTGGCTCGTGCATAATGATATCTCCACGTTTAGACCACCTCCATCCATTAATTTCCTGACCAAAAAACCAGGCTGCTACAGGTGTACGGGGTGCACCTGTTGCAGCTTTATGGAAACAGGGGAATCATTCAGTCACCCACAAACTGGCAGAAAAATCCCCATTAGACAAGTAGTGACCTGTACCTCGACCCACGTGGTCTATTTCCTGCGCTGTCCTTGTGGTCTTTACTATGTTGGAAAGACCACAAGGCAGTTCAAGGAAAGAATGGCCATGCATAGGACATCGATCCGCCAATCTCTTAGTGCCAAAAAAATTGATACGGAACAACCGGTAGCCCGGCACTTCCGCGAACATGGTCATAATCTCTCCACACTTCGTTATAAGATTATAGAGCAAATTCCCAAAAAATTGCGTGGGGGTGATAGAGCTAAAATCTTGCTTCAACATGAAGCCAGATGGATTTATAAGTTGAGGACAGTATGCCCGGAGGGTCTCAATGAAAATCTTCCCCTTGCATGTTTTCTCTGAATTAGTGATCTTACTGAGCTTCTTCTGTATACCATCATGTTGTGAAAATATTTTTTTATGTATTTTTTTATTTTTTATTTTTTGATAGACATGGAGATCTTTTTCCGGTTCAGGACATCAGTTTTGCATTATATGCCCCTTTCAAAGTTATTACCTCATTGTTATACATGTCCATGTATATATTTGTGTTTCCCTGTGTGTATGAGTAATATCACCCAGTCGTCAGTTCTGCATACTCGCTAGCCATTTTTCATATGGACACTAAGTAAAGTTCTACAGAGTGTCATCCTAGCGTTATTATATCTATCCAGTTATTTTAGCATTTTTCCACTGGAGTTGCAGATCTGACTATCTGGTGCTATACTCCCTGGCACCTCACCATGGTATTGTGAGGCATGTTCACATTTTTTCAGGACTTGCATTGTGTTTTTATTTTGCACGTTCACTTGTTTATATTCTGCTGTTTTTTGCAGAATTGGTTGCCCAGCAACCCGTCTCCTGAGGCCGGAAGTCCCTCATTCAGCAGCACACCAGGCTGAATGAGTCATCTAACTGCGCAGGGAAACGCACGTCGCCGGCTGGTGACGCAGATGTTTTCCGGAAGACGGAGGCGGGCAGCTGACACGGGGAGAGGGATATAAGGTATGTCTAATGCATAGCATGTTGATCTTGACAAAGGTTTTAATAAACCGAAACGTTGATCATTTGATTGATTGCTGTTTATTCCTACGTTGGAGACCGCCGAGTGCCGCTCCCCCCCCCCCGCTAGTCGGAGCCTTGTGTATGTTGTGGCCCTTTGGCCTCGTGGAGGTGGCACCGGGGCACCTACCTTTTCTGATTGGAGTGCCTGATCATCTTCACTCATATATATATATATATATATATATATATATATATATATATATATATATATATATATATATATATATATATATATATATATATATATATATATATATTTATATAGTGAGCGACATATATGATCTGCCTCAAGTGTTGGACAATTTGATTGCAAAATTTGAGAAAAGAGGCTATAAATGAACATCTGATGAGGGAACAAAAGGCCAGAGTACTAAAAACTAGTTTGACAAACCCTCCGTAATCCAACTAAATCGACCAACAAGGAACGTACCATAGAAATTTTACCCATGATCACAAAACTGAACACTAGTAGTGCGGTACTCTAGAGAGCTAACAGGGCCCTGTGGCCCATAATAAGAACGGATAAGAGCCTTCCAGGATTAAACAGTAAAAGCTATGTTATTCTTCACGAGAGGGCGGAGCATCAAAGACAGAATAGTCCACAGCGATATCACAGGGTTTTCTAAAGACCCTGAAATCAAGTCTAGGGGCGAAATGTAATAGGGTGCGATTTTTTAGACATGTGCGATTTTTGGTCAAAAACGGCCGAAATCGCACATTTTCCGAAAATCGCACATTTAATAGGTTAAAAATCGCGGTAAAAAGCGCACTTTTTACCGCGAAATCGCACATTTTAAAGATGCGATTTTCAGTCACACTGAAAATCGCATCCAGATGTTTTCCCATAGGAAACTATAGAACTCGCATATGTAATAGGATGCGAGTTCTAAAGTCGCATATGGGACCTTACCAAAAAACGCAAAAAAAATAGACCAGCTTCTTGCTGGCGATTTTTACAGAACCATGCACAAATCTGTGTGATCTGTGCATGGTTCTGTCCAAAAAAAGGCTAAAAGTTAAAGTAAAAAAAAAAAACGGCGTGGGGTCCCCCCTCCAGAGCATAACCAGCCCCGGGCTGAAAGAGCCGGTCCTGGTTTCATAAAATCACAGGAACAAACAAGTTGGGGTTCCGTGCATTTTATAAAACCAGCACCAGGCTCAAGGGCCGGTCCTGGTTCCCAAAATACGGGGGACAAAATGACTAGGGGTCCCCCGTATTTCAAGAACCAGCACCGGGCCCAACCAGCCAGCAGGGTAATGCCACAGCCGGGGGGAGACTTTTTATACAAGTCCCCCCGGCCAAAGCATTTAGCCCTCTGACCGGTCAGCATGGGCAGGGGTCCTGGGGGAGTGGGGACCCCCCCAAAGAAGGGGTCCCCCCCCTCCAGAACTTACCAGCCCATGCTGAAGCCCGGGGCTGTCCTCGATGCCCCTGGGCGGTGGGCATCGAGCTGATATTTGGTGTAAAAAAATAGATAAACTATTGTTTTTTACTGTGGCACTACAAGTGCCAGCAAGCCTCCCCAGCAAGCTGGGACTTGGAGAACCACAAGTCCCAGCCTGCTGGGCATTAAAGGGCCCGCTGGCACTTGTAGTTCCACAGTTAAAAAAATAGTGCACAAAACACACTGACACACATTTTAAATAAAACTTTAATACACACATTACACACATACTAATACTTACCTATCTTCTTCCCGTAGGTAGCCCTGGTCCTGATGTCCTCCGGTCCTGTGTCGGCGTTCCTCTTCATGTCGACGTCCTTCTTGAAGTCGACGTCCCTGTCGGCGATGGCGTCCGGTGTCCGGGTCCGACGAAATCCATGGAGGAAGCTGTGGAAGGAAACCATACTCACCTGTCCCAGCGCGACGTAGTCCAGGTAAGGGTCTTGGAAAAAAAACAAACCGACACCCGAATCCAGCCGGACAGAGAGCCGCACGGTGTTTACATCGTGCGGCTCCGCCTCCCGAATGCCGCTATTGGCCGCCTTGCGGCCTAGCGGCTCCTGATTGGCCGCTAGGCCGCAAGGCGGCCAATAGCGGCATTCGGGAGGCGGAGCCGCACGATGTAAACACCGTGCGGCTCTCTGTCCGGCTGGATTCGGGTGTCGGTTTGTTTTTTTTCCAAGACCCTTACCTGGACTACGTCGCGCTGGGACAGGTGAGTATGGTTTCCTTCCACAGCTTCCTCCATGGATTTCGTCGGACCCGGACACCGGACGCCATCGCCGACAGGGACGTCGACTTCAAGAAGGACGTCGACATGAAGAGGAACACCGACACAGGACCGGAGGACATCAGGACCAGGGCTACCTACGGGAAGAAGATAGGTAAGTATTAGTATGTGTGTAATGTGTGTATTAAAGTTTTATTTAAAATGTGTGTCAGTGTGTTTTGTGCACTATTTTTTTAACTGTGGAACTACAAGTGCCAGCGGGCCCTTTAATGCCCAGCAGGCTGGGACTTGTGGTTCTCCAAGTCCCAGCTTGCTGGGGAGGCTTGCTGGCACTTGTAGTGCCACAGTAAAAAACAATAGTTTATCTATTTTTTTACACCAAATATCAGCTCGATGCCCACCGCCCAGGGGCATCGAGGACAGCCCCGGGCTTCAGCATGGGCTGGTAAGTTCTGGAGGGGGGGGACCCCTTCTTTGGGGGGGTCCCCACTCCCCCAGGACCCCTGCCCATGCTGACCGGTCAGAGGGCTAAATGCTTTGGCCGGGGGGACTTGTATAAAAAGTCTCCCCCCGGCTGTGGCATTACCCTGCTGGCTGGTTGGGCCCGGTGCTGGTTCTTGAAATACGGGGGACCCCTAGTCATTTTGTCCCCCGTATTTTGGGAACCAGGACCGGCCCTTGAGCCTGGTGCTGGTTTTATAAAATGCACGGAACCCCAACTTGTTTGTTCCTGTGATTTTATGAAACCAGGACCGGCTCTTTCAGCCCGGGGCTGGTTATGCTCTGGAGGGGGGACCCCACGCCGTTTTTTTTTTAATTTTATTTTTTTACCCAAAATCGCATATATGAAAATGCGCACATTTTCATGACTGAAAATGCGCACATTTTCATGACTGGAAATCGCGGCAAATCCCATTTTTTGCCGCTAATTCGCATCTCATTACATATGCGAATTCGCGGCAAAAAACGCGATTTTTAAAGGTGCGATTTCTGGCGAGTTTGGAACTCGTCCAAAAATCGCACCCTATTACATTTCGCCCTAGGTTTCTGCAGAGACAACCAGGGTGTTATAGATGTCCAAAATGCACAACGTGCCAATATATGCTAACTGGCACAACGTATACGCACCCAGTGGACATGAGAATCTTCCCTATCAGACATGTACGAGATTGCAAATCGACGCACATTGTGTATGTCATACCTGTACAGTGCCCATGTAAATTGATGTATGTGGGGAAAACTATAAGAACAATGAGAGAACGTATAACGATGCACAGATCATCCATAAAAGCAGCACTGGAAGGAAACGAAAAAGAAAACGAGCAGCCAGCAGCGAAACATTACGCCATAGCACGACACAAATTGATGGACCTGAAACATATAATACTGGATCATGTACCGGAATCTATCCGCAGAGGAGATAGAGGTGGCATATTACTGAGACTTGAGACCAAGTGGATAGATCATCTGAAAGCCACAAAGCTACATATGGAATGTAGAACAACAAAATATAGACTTTTGCTTGCGCTAAGGATAGCAGCAGCTCTCTATTTATCCTCCCTGATAGTGGAGGATGGAAAAGATAGATATGAAAGGAAGTATATAGTGTGCTCTGTGATATCCACCACGCTTTACATGTAATTATATGGTAGACCAGACAATTTTAAATTCATTAAAAATCATTTTTATTTCTCAGACATAGGGAAGAAAACCTGATGTGTTTCATCATAAATTACTTAATTTATGACGAAAAGAGTCGGGTATTCTTTCCTGGAAGTACTGAAACATGAAATCTATGTCTGAGAAATAAAAATAATTTTTAATGAATTTTTAATTGTCTGGTCTACCTTATAATTACATGTAAAGGGTGGTGGAAAAAAAAAAAATATATATATATATATATATATATATATATCTTTGCGTTTGGTGGCACTCCCGCAATCCACAAGATGCCTGAAAAGGCTATAAACCCAATAAGCTGGTGCCCTCCGTGGCGCAACAGACTGCTGCTATAATACGTAGTACAGGGGGGGATGGCGGCACTCAGGAAAAAAATAGACCACGCTGTGGGTTGCTGACCAACGTTTCCGAGCCCACTGGCTCCTTTATCAAGGTGCAGGAATATATATATATATATATACAGCACTCTGCCGGCACTCCCAATCTTGTTAATATCAACGGCCCGGTGCACTCCACGATAAGAAAATGCAAGTGTCCAATAACAGGAGGCACACGGATGTAGTAGAATGAACAACAATTGTATTTAGGGCATAGCACAATACAAGCGCTTTCGGGGAAGCATCCCCGTCATCAGGTTAGCAGCCCGTTACAAGGAAAAAACAACAACACTATGACATAGGACAAACACAGATTTATACATACCCGCTCCTTCTGCACACCGCGTCGCCGTCCGTCCACCCAGCGCAGCATCCTCCTACTTCCTGTAGTTCGCCGGATATGATCACTGGAACGCAGTCTCATGCGTTCCAGGTACTTACTTCCGCGTTCCACCAGTCCGTCGGAGGACTCTCTCCGTCACTGAGGGGATTCAGCATTGGCGACCCTGGTGCTAACAAAAAGAGAAGGACACACCATAAGTATATACACTAATAACCACAGTGATACATATATAAAAATAAAAAAATTAAAAACGAAAAAGACACACACTAATTAATAATTAAACGCTGGTGACTGATGTATATAACAGATGGAGGGAGAAATTGTTACTACACCAGTGGATTAATGTATTAGGCATGAAGTATACACAGATTAAGTGAGGCTGTTCCAATTTATTTTATCGTTGAGCCCTCCGGGTCGAATAGTCCCGAGTCTCAGAATCCATTGGGTCTCCTTGATCAGGAGCTTTTTTGCTCTATCCCCACCTCTAGCCATGGGGGGAACCTGGTCAATAATATAATATCGTATAGATTCTAGAGGGTGGCCAGCCTGCTTAAAATGTCTAGGAACAGGTTGGTCCACCTCTTTCCCTTTGAGTGTAAGATTAATGGAGGACCGATGTCCTGTCATCCTCTCTTTAAACATACGAGTCGTTTGGCCGACATATCGTAAGCCACACGGGCAAACGATAATATAAACAACGTACGAAGATGAACACGTTAGGACTGAGCGGATGTCATATGTTTTAGCACAGTGAGGATGTTCAAATGTTTTGCAAGTGATCATAAATTTGCATGTGATACACGTGCCGCAACCATAGCAACCCGGGGGTTTGGTATATACATTGGGGGGGACTACAGGGTGATAGTTAGTAATATCGGCATGTACCAGCCGATCCCTTAAGTTACGCCCTCTGGTGTAAGCCAACAAAGGTTTGTGACCCTTGAGGCCCACAAGTTCTCTGTCCGTTTGGACTATTGGCCATAAGGCCCTAGAGGCCCTCTGTATCAACGGACTCGACAACGAGAATTCATGGACCCATGGTATCCTTTTCTCTTTTTGTCTCTGTTTGGGAATCCACAGAGATTTGGGATCCAGGTCCAAGACCTGTTGTTTCTGCACCAACAACGGTCCAAGCTCATATCCTCTGGTGTGGAACCTGTGGACCATGAGATCCAGCTCCGCAGGCAGTTGTTCCCTATTACTAGTTAGTCGGGCCACCCGCAGCATCTGTGAAAGTGGCAGCCCGTGCTTCAGGGAGGGAGGATGATGACTGGTTGCTTTAAGCAAATTATTTCTATCCGTGGGTTTAGCATATCTACCCGTAGAAATAACCCCATTGGTCACTGTGATGGCCACATCTAGAAAGTTGGCCTGACATTCACTAAAGGAGTACGTGAATTTAATGAATTCGCTAGTAGAATTAACGGTTTCCATCAGGTGTACAAACCGTTCCTCACCCCCCGTCCAGATGAGGAACACGTCATCGATATATCGAAGATACATCATGACGTGTCCACAACAATCCTGGTTGGCGAGGAACAAGTCAGCCTCCTGTGCAAACATGTACACATTCGCGTAAGAGGGGGCCACGGAAGAACCCATGGCACACCCTCTTAGTTGAATGTAGTACTGTCCATTGAATAAAAAATAATTACGGCACATAATCTTACACTCAAAGGGAAAGAGGTGGACCAACCTGTTCCTAGACATTTTAAGCAGGCTGGCCACCCTCTAGAATCTATACGATATTATATTATTGACCAGGTTCCCCCCATGGCTAGAGGTGGGGATAGAGCAAAAAAGCTCCTGATCATGGAGACCCAATGGATTCTGAGACTCGGGACTATTCGACCCGGAGGGCTCAACGATAAAATAAATTGGAACAGCCTCACTTAATCTGTGTATACTTCATGCCTAATACATTAATCCACTGGTGTAGTAACAATTTCTCCCTCCATCTGTTATATACATCAGTCACCAGCGTTTAATTATTAATTAGTGTGTGTCTTTTTCGTTTTTTATTTTTTTATTTTTATATATGTATCACTGTGGTTATTAGTGTATATACTTATGGTGTGTCCTTCTCTTTTTGTTAGCACCAGGGTCGCCAATGCTGAATCCCCTCAGTGACGGAGAGAGTCCTCCGACGGACTGGTGGAACGCGGAAGTAAGTAGCTGGAACGCATGAGACTGCGTTCCAGTGATCATATCCGGCGAACTACAGGAAGTAGGAGGATGCTGCGCTGGGTGGACGGACGGCGACGCGGTGTGCAGAAGGAGCGGGTATGTATAAATCTGTGTTTGTCCTATGTCATAGTGTTGTTGTTTTTTCCTTGTAACGGGCTGCTAACCTGATGACGGGGATGCTTCCCCGAAAGCGCTTGTATTGTGCTATGCCCTAAATACAATTGTTGTTCATTCTACTACATCCGTGTGCCTCCTGTTATTGGACACTTGCATTTTCTTATCGTGGAGTGCACCGGGCCGTTGATATTAACAAGATTGGGAGTGCCGGCAGAGTGCTGTATGTATAATTGATGCCCTAGTCACTAGGTGTATCCGTTGCACGGCACCCGCTTGGGATCTTTGGATCCAGTTGTTTTACACATTGGACTTTTACCTGGATTATACACAGGACCGCCGTGGAGGCAGTGAATTGTATATACTTGTTTTTTGTTTTCTTTCTATTTTTCTGCTGGTGCTGCAAGATGGAGGAATTGTCTGCCAGTCAAACAGGTGGATTTATACCTATGGGGATCCCTGTATCTGCTCCCATGGGCGAGGTCTTCAGCTACTCCCAGGAACAAATTAATTCCATTCTGGCACAAGAAGCAGCAGAGGTGTTGGATGACACAGACAATATTGAGGATATATACCACCGATTGCTCAAAATGAGGCGCAGGGAAACAGATTTCCTGCTGCATAGTTCTTCCCTTGCAAATTACTTCAAGGAACACAAAATCCCTCGGGGCTTTCGGGTCCGCAATGTTCCGACAATAGGCCGACACAATGCAGAGTTTGTTAGGAAATGGGTGGCCATTCTTAACAAGTGTGCCTTCGACCTCATGATTCTAGTGGTTGAAGAAGCCAATAGAGAATTAAATGTCACTAGACAGAAAATTACTGTTCTTCACCAAGAATTCAAACAGATCTTGGAAGAGGAGTCTAGTGCTAGTTGGCTATTAAAACTGGAGTCGCAGTGTGAATCGTATAAAAAAGAGCTGTTGAAATTCAAAAAGAGCAAGAAATTTGCGGTTGACCTGGATTATGAAGAAAATAGGGTGTATCCCTGGCTATACGGTGGGGATAGACAATCCTTTGAACACCCCAGACCACAACGTCGTAGAAGGCCCTGTCAGACCGGACAAAATCTAGCAGTGACAGTGACTTTCAAGTCTCCGACCTGGAGGAGTCCACTAGAGGAACTGCTGCCCCTTTAGGGATGCGGGCAGTGGACCCCAGAGGCCCCACAAGCGCTCTGCTACCCGCAGGGGGCAGCAGAGTAAGAGAGATAAGAAAGGCAGCGTCGGTAGCTGCAACCAAGTTGAAAGTGTAATTTTTAACCTTTCAAACCGTATCCTTTCTGAAAGTGAAGTCCGGGTGCTGAATCGGGGTTTGAGCTTTGTCCCAACAAATTGTCACAATGATTATAACTGGAAGCTCAACCTACATAAATTTTCAAGGCAACTACGGCGCAAAGAATTCTTCCAGCATAAACCGCAAACTTTGTCAACCAGTGTTTTTGACCCTTTTCTTGCCAAAACCTCTCGCTCAAATTTTGATCCACCATCTCAAAATAGTTCATTAAGGACTTTTACGAGACTAATTGATGAGTCGATGGATCGATTCGTTGCGACTCCTTATACCATAAGACCGAATATGTCTAAAGAAGAGCTGGATGCTCTTAAGTCTCTGGAACAGGACAAAACAATAGTGATACGACCAGCCGACAAAGGCGGAGCTACGGTTCTCATGAACTTAGAGGACTATGTCGCTGAGATTATGGGCCAGCTCTCGGATAATGAAGTGTATAAATTACTCCCAAGAGACCCCACTGGGGGATTCCAAAAGGAACTGTTCAGTATCTTGGATAGAGCATTTTTAAATAAGCTTCTACCGGAGAAAGTGGTCCAGGTCTTAAAAGTGAAATACCCTGTAGTCCCGGTCCTCTATACGTTGCCCAAATTACATAAGAACTGTGAGAAACCGCCAGGACGCCCTATTATTTCGGCGAGGGGTTCACTGTTGCAGTCAGTGTCCCAGTTGCTTGACAGCATTCTACAGCCGCTTTTCCCACTGGAGGATTCTTTTCTCAAGGATACAAATACGTTCCTGTTGAGATTGAAGGACATTGGCATCTTACCCCCAGGGGCTCTCCTATGTTGTCTTGACGTTTGTAGTCTTTATACATCAATTCCCCATGAGGGAGGCCTCAGAGCCATGAAGGACTTCTTGGTCAAGTATTTGGACCCTGTGTCGTTTAATCATGAACTTTTTCTTTCCCTTTTTAGAGCTTACATTGTGCCGTAATTATTTTTTATTCAATGGACAGTACTACATTCAACTAAGAGGGTGTGCCATGGGTTCTTCCGTGGCCCCCTCTTACGCGAATGTGTACATGTTTGCACAGGAGGCTGACTTGTTCCTCGCCAACCAGGATTGTTGTGGACACGTCATGATTTATCTTCGATATATCGATGACGTGTTCCTCATCTGGACGGGGGGTGAGGAACGGTTTGTACACCTGATGGAAACCGTTAATTCTACTAGCGAATTCATTAAATTCACGTACTCCTTTAGTGAATGTCAGGCCAACTTTCTAGATGTGGCCATCACAGTGACCAATGGGGTTATTTCTACGGGTAGATATGCTAAACCCACGGATAGAAATAATTTGCTTAAAGCAACCAGTCATCATCCTCCCTCCCTGAAGCACGGGCTGCCACTTTCACAGATGCTGCGGGTGGCCCGACTAACTAGTAATAGGGAACAACTGCCTGCGGAGCTGGATCTCATGGTCCACAGGTTCCACACCAGAGGATATGAGCTTGGACCGTTGTTGGTGCAGAAACAACAGGTCTTGGACCTGGATCCCAAATCTCTGTGGATTCCCAAACAGAGACAAAAAGAGAAAAGGATACCATGGGTCCATGAATTCTCGTTGTCGAGTCCGTTGATACAGAGGGCCTCTAGGGCCTTATGGCCAATAGTCCAAACGGACAGAGAACTTGTGGGCCTCAAGGGTCACAAACCTTTGTTGGCTTACACCAGAGGGCGTAACTTAAGGGATCGGCTGGTACATGCCGATATTACTAACTATCACCCTGTAGTCCCCCCCAATGTATATACCAAACCCCCGGGTTGCTATGGTTGCGGCATGTGTATCACATGCAAATTTATGATCACTTGCAAAACATTTGAACATCCTCACTGTGCTAAAACATATGACATCCGCTCAGTCCTAACGTGTTCATCTTCGTACGTTGTTTATATTATCGTTTGCCCGTGTGGCTTACGATATGTCGGCCAAACGACTCGTATGTTTAAAGAGAGGATGACAGGACATCGGTCCTCCATTAATCTTACACTCAAAGGGAAAGAGGTGGACCAACCTGTTCCTAGACATTTTAAGCAGGCTGGCCACCCTCTAGAATCTATACGATATTATATTATTGACCAGGTTCCCCCCATGGCTAGAGGTGGGGATAGAGCAAAAAAGCTCCTGATCAAGGAGACCCAATGGATTCTGAGACTCTGGACTATTCGACCCGGAGGGCTCAACGATAAAATAAATTGGAACAGCCTCACTTAATCTGTGTATACTTCATGCCTAATACATTAATCCACTGGTGTAGTAACAATTTCTCCCTCCATCTGTTATATACATCAGTCACCAGCGTTTAATTATTAATTAGTGTGTGTCTTTTTCGTTTTTTATTTTTTTATTTTTATATATGTATCACTGTGGTTATTAGTGTATATACTTATGGTGTGTCCTTCTCTTTTTGTTAGCACCAGGGTCGCCAATGCTGAATCCCCTCAGTGACGGAGAGAGTCCTCCGACGGACTGGTGGAACGCGGAAGTAAGTACCTGGAACGCATGAGACTGCGTTCCAGTGATCATATCCGGCGAACTACAAGAAGTAGGAGGATGCTGCGCTGGGTGGACGGACGGCGACGCGGTGTGCAGAAGGAGCGGGTATGTATAAATCTGTGTTTGTCCTATGTCATAGTGTTGTTGTTTTTTCCTTGTAACGGGCTGCTAACCTGATGACGGGGATGCTTCCCCGAAAGCGCTTGTATTGTGCTATGCCCTAAATACAATTGTTGTTCATTCTACTACATCCGTGTGCCTCCTGTTATTGGACACTTTTATTTATATATATATATATATATATATATATATATATATATATATATATATATATATATATATATATATATATATATATATATATATATATATATATATATATATAGCCGTCCAGGACTAGATCCAAAGAAGGCACCTGGGCAAGGATATTGAAAAAGCCAAAGGGGAGTGCCGGTATATTGACTGTGTGTGTGTGTGTGTGTGTATATATGTATATATATATATATATATATATATATATATATATATATATATATATATATATGACTTCTGTGTGGAGGCACTCCAAATAAACGACACACTGCACAGTGATGGATAGGTACACTATCCTGCACGCAAACAGTTTTCACCCCAAATCATTGAAATATGGGTTGCCATACTCGCAATTCCTGAGGGTGAGACGTGTATGCAGTGATGAGACCGATGCTGAACGTCAAATGCAAGGCATGGTAGAAAAATTCCTATCACGAGGCTACGATAGAAAATCCGTATTGGCCGCAAAATCTAAAGCCATGGGCCAACAGCGATGTGATCTGCTTAAATCCCAAAACAAGAAACCACAAACGGACTTCCTCCCCTGGGTTAATCATTATAACGATCAGAGTGGGCAGATTAACTCTAGCTCTAAGAAGTGGTAGCCTATCATTAGGGCCGATCCAAAAATTGGTATTACGAACAGCCGCCTCATGCCCTGCTACCAGAGAGGTAGGAATGTTTTTGATTGGGTGGTTTGCACTGACATCACAGGAATGTCCAGTAGCCAACTATCTAGGGATGGCTTTTTGACCCGACGCAATGGGTGTTATAGATGTCTTGGGTGCATTACTTGCCGCTCTATGACAGCATCCAACTTTTTTTGCCACCCGTTGTCCGGGAAGAAATTTTTCATTAAGCACATTCTCACGTGTACTACCAAATTTGTGATATACCTTCTTACCTGCCCTTGTGGCTATAGCTATGTAGGTAAGACTGATTGTACAATAAAGGAGAGAATGGCCAATCATCTCCAAGCCATTAAGAAAGCCCTTGAATCTGGGTCCAGTGACCAACCAGTGGCTCGCCATTTTTTGGAGGCTGGCCACAGTGTAACATCCTTGCGCTATATTTTGATTGACCATGTACCCCCTTCTATCAGGAGAGGTGACAGGTCTCTAAAACTTCTTCAAAGCGAAACTAGGTGGATACATCGATTGGGTACCCTGGCCCCCAGGGGCCTCAATGAACATCTTGGCCTACGATGTTTTTTGTAATAGTTCATCACTGCCCCTCTATTATGCACTGTCTCACCCTAGAATCGTGCTTTGCTTATATATGACACTATGCTTCATTTTCTTTATAAATGTATGTTATAAAATAATGTCATATGATGATACTTCTGTAAGTTCTTGAATCTCTTGCTAGCCAGAATCTTTATGTAACATGTGTGTCTGCTTTTAATTTTTTTTTATTTTTACTAGATGTGTTTGTTGTTAATAAAGTTGTATTGAATTGTTTTTCCAGGGTCCTATGGCAACGGAGCCGCCCGGCTGCAGAGACGTGACTACGTTCTTTGCGTAGGGACGTTTGACGGCGCAGAGTGATGACGGAAGCGGAAACCACCGGGTGCTGCTCCCGCGCCGGACTCCTGTTTGCTGCTGATGCTGTAAGTATATAATGTGCTGTTTTGTTATAGTCTGTGTCTGATGAAGAGGTAATAAACCTCGAAACGTTACCGTTTACACTGTGCAGTGTGTCGTTTATTTGGAGTGCCTCCACACAGAAGTCTATGTTGCGGTCCCAGTGCAGGAATTGGGATCCCTGGATGGCACCCTTGAAAAATTAAACTGTATTGCCGGCAGTGCTGCTCCCACTGGAGATTATATATATATATATATATATATATATATATATATATATATATATATATATATATATATATAAATAAAGACTCTCCAGGGACCGGCACTCCTCAATCTCCCAATGGTCATCAGCCGGGGTGCTCACAGAAATAAGGCATACAGGCAATACAGGAACGCTGCGTGCACTCCCACTTACTTCAAAAGGAAGACTCAGACACAGTAGCGAAGGTGCTGATGTTTCGGGATTTAATTCCTGTTTTTCAAAGCATAACAGTGGTGCAAGACAAATAAGAAGGTGTACAAACTCACCTAGATAGCTGTGAGAGGAGTCACCCTGTTCTCCAGACCCCGCCCGCCGCCGTCCCCGTTCCCGGCTCAGGTGACCCGGAAGTGCGTCACCACGTTGACCCGTCTCCCCGTACCGTCAGCGCGGCGTCCTTAGCAACCTGAGCGTCCGCCCGGCTGGTTTCCAGGGTGCGGCTAGGCATGCCAGCGTCCTTGTTGTCAGGGCAACAGAGCACTGCAAAACATATAAACAAATATTTGAACGTGCAACGGATGCACTACGTGCAGCTACATGACCTCTGGAAAATGATTTTTCCACCCACACTCCAGGAGAAGATATTCCATCCGTACCCCTTGACATGCACCAGCACCCATGTGGTGTATCTCATAAAATGCCCATGTGGGATTCAGTATTGAATCCCGGCGGTCGGGATCCCGGCGTTCAGAATCCCGACGCCGGAATCCCGACAGCCGAAATGCCGACAAGGGGGGGACGTGGATCGCCCCCCCTTGCGGGCTCGCTGCGCTCGGCATGCAGCAAATATCTTCTCCTGGAGTGTGGGTGGAAAAATCATTTTCCAGAGGTCATGTAGCTGCACGTAGTGCATCCGTTGCACGTTCAAATATTTGTTTATGTTTTGCAGTGCTCTGTTGCCCTGACAACAAGGACGCCGGCATGCCTAGCCGCACCCTGGAAACCAGCCGGGCGGACGCTCAGGTTGCTAAGGACGCCGCGCTGACGGTACGGGGAGACTGTTCAACGTGGTGACGCACTTCCGGGTCACCTGAGCTGTGAACGGGGATGGCGGCTGGTGGCGTCTGGAGAACAGGGCGACTCCTCTCACAGCTATATAGGTGAGTTTGTACACCTTCTTATTTGTCTTGCACCACTGTTATGCTTTGAAAACGGGAATTAAATCCCGAAACGTCAGAGCACCTTCGCTACTGTGGGAGTGCACGCAGCGTTCCTGTATTGCCTATATATATATATATATATATATATATATATATATATATATATATATATATATATAGTCAATTTGGAAGAAGACAGCAGCGGCACTTAAGCGGGATTTTTAAACAATATATTTATCACAGCAAAAACAGGTCCGTTTTTGCTGTGATAAATATATTGTTTAAAAGTTCCCGCTTGAGTGCCGCTGCTGTCTTCTTCCAAATTGACTATCCTTCAGTTCCAGAAGGCACCCGGGCAGTTGCCTATCAAGGAGAGTGCCGGGCCGACCCCACTAAATATATATATATATATATATATATATATATATATATATACACACATATATATATATAGGGCAAGGGGGTCCTGGCACTCGTTTCAAAATTTCAGCTACTTGTGGTGCCTCTCCATTTCTCCAAGGAAAGAATGTAGCAACAAATTTGCAGATGGCACTCACAAGGTTTAAACAAAGTCTGCACGGCGGCAGCAATGATATGAACAAACAGAATCAACACAGGCTTGTGTCAACGTTTCGGGCAAAGCCCTTTATCAAGACATACAGCACAGCAAACAGGGTACTTACATTTATAGTGAACAGTGAAGACAGGGGACACCTCGTGCAGAAATCACCAGACCAGCCCGGGCGGGTGTGGAGTGACGTCATCTGGCGCACTCCATCGGGGAAAGCGGGGTCACCGGGGGCGTGTTACATTAACCCCAAGGCTTGGTTGCTAGGCAACCATGAACGCTACAAAGCGCTAAGTAGTGATGAGAAGGAGACGGCTGAAAGCCGTGTGTAGGGAGAGCGGGTACAACGGGAAGCGTCTGTGGTACTGCGAACAGCCGGCTGCTGATCTCTGCAGCGAGGTTCTGAAATACAACGGGACAGATGTGAATAATACGTATAAGCATATAAACATGTACATAGCAACAGCCGTGATAGCGCAGCTGACAGCATGCGCTGATGCTGCGTGCGGACACAGACAAAGTGACAAGACAACATACTTAAAAAGGGCAGGAGAGTAACGGTGGTCACTTATCATGAAGTGACAGCTAAAGCACATCGAAATGAATGAATGGGCAAAATGTGCCCTAGTTAACAATACGATGCAAGTAGCGGGCATACGGGGAAAAAGAGGAGGCGGGAGACGGAGGGGTGGGCATGGCAGTGCTAGCCGAATATGGTGGAACAAGCACTGAATGCGATGTGTCCTGTGCGGTGTGACAGTGAATGAGAATACTAAACGTGAGCATGGAAAGATGACAATGACAACTGCAGTGATAGCACAGCTGACAGCGTGCGCTAGTGCTGCGCGAGAACAAAGCAAATGTAAAAGGTCGACATACTAGAAAAGGGCTAGAAAGTAACAGTAGTCACTTTATCATGCGGTGACAGCTAAAGCACATGCGAACAGAGCCTATGTAAAAGGACGACATGCTGCAAATGGACATGAGAGTAAAAGTAGTCACTAGCCCTGAAGTGACCGCTAAATAATGGGCAGACTATGCTTGACGCACCTTACCACATTCACACCTCTCTCCAGCACTCACACACTTTACAGCTCTTCAGCCCCATCACCTGTCACGTTTCCTCTTGCCTATCCTCTGCACACTCATGATTTTGGCCCCCTCTGTCCTTTCAACTTGTTTGCACTCAGAATATTTTTATATGATCACCCTTTCCTACATTAGTCTCTTTTCTATTAGATCGTTTGCACATCCTTAGTATCACCGTTCCATACACTCTTTTCTCCCCCCCTCACACCACACTTTATAACCAACTTTTCTCTCAATACACGCCGTTATCATAGCTTTATTTTTCTTATTATATTCGGCTAACATAGCCATGTCCCCCGCTCCGTCTCCCGTCTCCCCTTTCCTCTCACGCCTGCTACCGCATCTCATAGTTAACCTTGTCATAGTCTGCCCATTATTTAGCGGTCACTTCAGGGCTAGTGACTACTTTTACTCTCATGTCCATTTGCAGCATGTCGTCCTTTTACATAGGCTCTGTTCGCATGTGCTTTAGCTGTCACCGCATGATAAAGTGACTACTGTTACTTTCTAGCCCTTTTCTAGTATGTCGACCTTTTACATTTGCTTTGTTCTCGCGCAGCACTAGCGCACGCTGTCAGCTGTGCTATCACTGCAGTTGTCATTGTCATCTTTCCATGCTCACGTTTAGTATTCTCATTCACTGTCACACCGCACAGGACACATCGCATTCAGTGCTTGTTCCACCATATTCGGCTAGCACTGCCATGCCCACCCCTCCGTCTCCCGCCTCCTCTTTTTCCCCGTATGCCCGCTACTTGCATCGTATTGTTAACTAGGGCACATTTTGCCCATTCATTCATTTCGATGTGCTTTAGCTGTCACTTCATGATAAGTGACCACCGTTACTCTCCTGCCCTTTTTAAGTATGTTGTCTTGTCACTTTGTCTGTGTCCGCACGCAGCATCAGCGCATGCTGTCAGCTGCGCTATCACGGCTGTTGCTATGTACATGTTTATATGCTTATACGTATTATTCACATCTGTCCCGTTGTATTTCAGAACCTCGCTGCAGAGATCAGCAGCCGGCTGTTCGCAGTACCACAGACGCTTCCCGTTGTACCCGCTCTCCCTACACACGGCTTTCAGCCGTCTCCTTCTCATCACTACTTAGCGCTTTGTAGCGTTCATGGTTGCCTAGCAACCAAGCCTTGGGGTTAATGTAACACGCCCCCGGTGACCCCGCTTTCCCCGATGGAGTGCGCCAGATGACGTCACTCCACACCCGCCCGGGCTGGTCTGGTGATTTCTGCACGAGGTGTCCCCTGTCTTCACTGTTCACTATAAATGTAAGTACCCTGTTTGCTGTGCTGTATGTCTTGATAAAGGGCTTTGCCCGAAACGTTGACACAAGCCTGTGTTGATTCTGTTTGTTCATATCATTGCTGCCGCCGTGCAGACTTTGTTTAAACCTTGTGAGTGCCATCTGCAAATTTGTTGCCACATATATATATATATATATATATAGATAGCAGTACGAGGGACATAGGCACTCCCAGGGCTTGAGTAAATGATGCAACAAGTCAAAGCTTTGTGCGGCAACGTTTCGAGCTTTAATGCTCGTCTTCTGGCTCACAATACAAATGTAATACACTCACCTAAATAGAGTACCACCACCGTGCAGGGGATCCCACGCTCCCGTCCCGGTGTCCAGCTCCTATGACGTCGCACCATCAGCGGTGCATAGCAGTGTCTCCGGACTCACGGGCGGTTGCTAGGCAACCCCTGTAAACAAAAGTGAAGAAAATGTTAAAAACAGTCAGGACGAATGTGAATAAGATTGTATTAAAAGTGTTTTTGACATGCTTAAGCATCTTATTCACATTCGTCCTGACTGTTTTTTTTTTTTTTATGCAATCAATTTTTATTAGGAATATAGAAATAGTCATACAAACAGTCTTCAGTACAAACAGTCTTCAGTATAGAACAAAGTAGTGCACTCAAGTACAGTATAAAACATTTGAATGATCCAGTGCAAAACTCAAATACAGTAAACAAGCGTTTCATTCCCAAGGATCCAGGTGACGATTTATCCCGAGCGATGACCATACGGCCGAACAGGCCACTGAAGGCTGAATACATATAATGACATAGTATATAACAATAAGTTGTTTAAAGAGAGAAACATAGTGAAGACAAAAGAGGGGACAGAAGGAGAGAGAGGGGGGGGAGTGGGTATGAGGAGGCCGCCCAGGGTTCACGTAGGGGCAGGGACCTGTCCTGCTGAGGTTATAGTAGTGTACTCTGGGGATTCCTTGAAGGTAAGCCAGCTCAGCCAAGTGGCAGCAAAAGTCTGCGATGAATCCTTCAGGAAAGAAGTTAGGTCTTCCATGGCCATGTATAGGTCAATTCTACGGAACCAGTGGGAGATAGGGGGAGGTTCCGAAGACCTCCAGTGACATGGTATTACCGCTCTTGCTGCATTCAGTAAGTGCCTAATCAGGGACTTTTTAAATTTAGAAATGGGTAGGTCTACAAGGTTAAATAACCAGAACTCCGGGCAGGAAGGTAAGGAAACACTAGTTATTTTTTCCGCTAGACTATGGATCTGGCGCCAGTATGATTGAATAGATGGGCAGGACCACCATATGTGTATATGTGAGCCCTGGGACCGATTACACCTCCAGCAGAGATTGGGTAGCGTTCTATTAATTTGGTGCAGTGTCGACGGACATCTATACCAGCGCGATATAATCTTATATTGGGTTTCTAGCGTCTGTATCGAAGATGAGGAAGCAAAAATATACTTAAAGATCTTAGACCATTGGTCTCCCAACAAATCCCGACCCAGCTCCTTGTTCCATGCCACAGCAAAGGCAGGCCTGTCATCTGCAAGGTTACTTAGGCATATCTGATATAATTTAGAGATCAGATGTCTTGGGGACTCTTGCGAGAGGATAAGTGATTCAAAAGGAGTGGGTTCCCAACCCTGCACCCGGGCGGGGAGGGAGGAAACATAATGTCTGATCTGAAGGTAGAGCCAGAAGAGGTTCGCCGGGAGGCCAATGTCAGAGCGCAGTTCGGAGAAGGATCTTAACCCAGATTTGTCTACTAGCTGTCCTAAATAAGATATATCTATCGAGTTTCGCGTAGGTAGAGTCCGCAGGGCATTCCCCGGAGGGAACTCAGGGTTATTTATTAAGGGGGTAAGAAGTGAGGTGCCTGATTTAAAATAGGGGAGGTTTCTATACCTTGCCCAGCATTGAAGTGTGGGAGTTAAAGTTGGATGTCGCGTTAGGGGTATCTTCCGAAGCCAGGGTGCAACCCGAGGGGAAATACCCACCGTGTGGCCTTCAATGGCAGGCCATTGCTTATGTTGTAGAGGTCTCGTCATCTCCATAATCCTGGAGAGGTGTACCGAGTGGTAATAGCTAAGAAAGTGAGGAAGTTGCAGCCCTCCTCTGTCACGGCTTTGTATGAGGGTTCTTTGAGAGATTCGTGGCCTGCGGTTACTCCAGACAAATTTCCCGACTATACCTTGTAACTCCTTAAAGAAGGAGGATGGGATCATGATCGGGAGGGTCTGCAATAAATACAATACTCTCGGGAGAATATTCATCTTTACCGTGTTCACTCTGCCCAGCCAAGATAGTCGAAGGGCGACCATTTTGCGAACTCTGCTTTTATATTGGTCAGTAATGGAAGAAAATTGAGCTGGAAGAGATTGGCGTTATTTTTTGATAGCTGGATGCCCAGGTATTTAATATGGTCATCACGCCATTGAAATGAGAACGCCTTTTTGAATCCCTCGACTAAATTGCCTGGTGCAGAGATATTCAAGGCAACAGATTTTGAATAGTTAATTTTAAAATTTGATAAGTGAGCAAACCTTTCAAATTCTAGCATCAGGGAAGGCAGAGAGGTAATTGGATCTGATATTGATGCCAGGAGGTCATCAGCATAAAGAGCCAGCTTATGTTCCGTCCGCCCAACCTCTATGCCCTTAATATCTCCATTCAGTCGGATCGCACGTGCCAATGCCTCCATACATAAAACAAAGATTAAGGGCGAGAGGGGGCAGCCCTGTCGCGTACCATTATTAATTCTAAACGAATCCGAAAGGGCTCCGTTGACTCTCACCCGGGCGGAGGGGGTGCTATACAAGGCAAGGATACGGTAATAGCAACTCGGGCCTAGCCCGATATGTTTAAGTAAGGCTTCCATAAAGGACCAATCTATTCTATCAAAGGCCTTTTCTGCGTCCGTTGACAGAAAGACCACAGGTGCCTTCTGAAGCCTTGCAAAGTGTATTAAGTCAATTGCCTTTGTTGTGTTATCCTTAGCTTCCCGCCCATTAACGAAACCTACCTGATCTCCGTGAACTAGTTCAGGGAGAAGGGATCCCAGACGCTGCGCGATGAGTTTGGCATAGAGTTTCAAGTCTGCGTTTAGAAGCGAGATTGGCCTATAGCTTGCGCATTGGGCCGGGTCTTTTCCCTCTTTGAGAATTACAGAGATGTGGGCCTCTAGGCTTTGGGGTGAAAAACTAGAGTCCTTAGATATAGAATTACAGGCTTTTAAAAAAAGAGCCAAAAGATTTGTAATAGCTTATTGTAAATCCATCCGGACCGGGGCTCTTTCCGGAAGGAGTGTTCTTGAGGGCCTGTTCAAGCTCGTCTATAGTAAAGGGTTGTTCAAGCCATTGTACATCCACCTCAGAGAGGCGTGGGAAATGGGCTGAAGTCCATGTCCTGTTTTAGGGTAGTCTTATCTGGCTGAAATGAGTCCCCCCTCAAGTTATATAGACGGGTATAAAAATCTTCAAAGGCCTTCGCGATCTGTGGGAAAGTGTGGGCCTTTTTACCGGTATTAGCAAACAGAAAGGGTTTGCAACCTGGCGTGAGAAGTACACAGAATCAAATGAATAATAAGCGGCTCAATGGGTCCTGGAGACCATCTATCTCCCAATACAGTAACACAAAAATCCGGAGTTGGACCGTCACAAGCGCTGGGTGCAGGTACAAACACTAATCTCCTAGTGTGGATGGCACAGGAGATCAGTGTTGGAATCAGATCCTCACTTGTAATAGGGTCTGAACGATGTGAGTGATCACCTCCCTGGGCGCATGCAGCAGACAGACACTTACTTTAAAGTACTGTCTCGCATTCACATAGCGGGTTCTTTTTCAGGGGACCGACCATCAAACATTCGTCTGTATATCAAGCTAGAGCAACACTTACTTTTAAGTTCAGTCTCGCGTGCATGTAGCAGGTTCTTTAATGGACCAGATGTACACAGCTTGAGCAGGGGTAACAAACTTTATTCCACACGGTTAAAAACACAGGAAGGTAGCGGGACACAGGTAGGCGTGAGGAGGCGCAGATATTCCGGCGGGTTCGCGCTGCAGACGCAGCCGCTGTGGACGCTTCCAAACGATCCTGAATCCCTTCTATACAAACGCTGCCGTGTAGAGCAGGTGGGATGGCGTCAACGCGTTTCGGAACCGGAGTTCCTTTCTCAAGATAAGCCATCGATGTTTCTTTGTTCCTTTTAACAGGTAACCTTTGGGTCACATGGTTGTCAGTCCTCCAATCGGAACCTGAATAGCCTGGCTTACATAATGTGCATATGTGACAAAACTTTCGCTAATTGTCAGCATATAAAACAGCCTGGACAATAGTTAAAAGGTAATACAAAGAATCTAGCAGCACATAGGATACAAACATACAATATATAAAAATTACAATGTATAAAATATGCATAATATGGGTAAAAACGTTTTTTTAATATAACATATAAAATCACATTAAAAATGATCTAAAGTGCTAATCTCTCTCCACAATATAAAAGCCGGGCATGGGGGAATAAGAAAATGAGAAAAAAGCAGCAATTAGTAAGGGCATAATAAACCTAGACAGGACATAATAGATAAAACACACCATATGCATAGCAGCATCAATATTTTAAAGAAACCATTTATACTCGAAATCAAGGTTCAAACCCCTAGGTGCCAGTGTTTTTAATTCAAAAATAGTTCTCATTTCGAGTCTGGCGAGATCACTCTCTGCATTGCGAGTTCTCCAGTTTTTATTGCATAATTTTATGCCACAAAATGATTTCAAATATTTGATATTGCACGCATGTTTTTCTTTAAAATGCATCAATAGGCCGTGCAGCTCGTAACCCTTTTTTATGTTGCGGCTATGTTCAGCAAGCCTTTCCTTCAACATACGGCTGGTGCGACCTACATACTGGCAGCCGCATTGACACTCTAAAAGGTATACTACGTTATTAGAACCGGTATGATCGACTACATTTTGGACATATGTTTGCGCCCTTTGGGCTCTAAGGGCCTTCGCTAGCATCGAGCCAGGTTTGTTACCCCATAAATAGAATTTGTGCCTACACTTACGAAGTTCTAATTTCGTTTTATCCCGTAGCAATTGATTAAGTGATGATCTGGCCTTGGTTAATTCCCGTAATACCTTAGGGGAGAGGGAGGTTTTATGAGAGAGTTCCAAGGTCTTTATCTGTTCTAACAATTCCGCTTTCTTAGCCTCCTTTTCTTTTTTAATCAGGGTTCCCAGCTGTATACATTTTCCCCTGATCACACATTTGTGTGCCTCCCAGATAGATATTGGGGACGCTAATTCGTTGTCATTGTTGGAAATATAATCCGAAATCACAGAAGCCAGTTCCTTTTTCGCCCTAACATCTGAGAGGAGAAGCTCATTAAAACGCCAAGATCCCATCCGCGGGGGAGCGAGGGGAGTCATAATTCTGGCACAGATAGGGGCGTGGTCAGACCATGTAATCTGTCCCACATCGCTGCTAACAAAATGTTGTAGTAACTGGTGGTCCACCAAGAAATAATCTATCCGGGAGTACACTGAGTGTGGATGTGAGAAATAGGTGTAATCTTTAACAGATGGGTGGTGTACCCTCCACAAGTCTATCAGCTGATGTTCATGGAGAAGCTGTTTAACCTTACGGTGATCTCGGAGGCGAGGGGAATTGGGGGGGGGGATTGCAGTCTATCGATGGATCTAGCGACCAGTTAAAATCTCCTCCAAATATTAGGCAGCCCTCTCTCAATGGCGCGATAAGACGCAGGACCTTACTAAGGAATTGTCGCTGGTGTACATTGGGGAAGTACACATTAACAAATGTGTATTTTTGAGAGAAAAGTGTAAGTTTGAGTACTTGGCACCGTCCTTCTATTAAATTATGATGGGTAACCTCTGTTGGGTGGAGTCTACGGGACAGTAATATGGCTACTCCTAGGGTCTTACCTAGTGGGTTGTTGCTGGTGTGTATAGCAGGGTAGAAGTGGTTATATAATCAAGGCGCAGCATCTTTTTTTAAATGAGTTTCCTGGATGAAGGCAACGTCTGCCTTTTTGGACTTAAGTTCTCTCAGCAAGGTTGACCTTTTTTCCGGTACATTAAGACCTTTTACATTCAGGGAAAAAAGGTTAAGGGTTAGTGCGTTCAGTGTCGACATTTCAAAGAAAATGTGGGGAGGTGAACAGCGAATGGGGGCCTTCCTACCATATCTAAGAACCCATAGAGGGCGAGAACCCTGGGCAGGGGGGGAGGGAAGAGGACAGGAAAAGAGAAAGGAAAGAAGGAAGAGAAGGAAAAACATACAATATATCTCTTAGCACAAGCATTTGAAAACTCAAAAACAAGATATATGAGAAAAACATAACCACTGGCGGAAACAACGATGCCATTTATTGACAACGCCATCCAGCAAATGTGTGGTTCACCCATACTGGGGCACGTGTCCGCCGCCTCCCACGGGCCTAGAACAAAGCCACGCTATTTGGAATCTAATATTCCTTAGACTAAAAAAAAAAACAACGAAAATGCAACAAAAAAAAAATAGCATTGAGAAAATATATCCATATTGGAGATGAATTATTCCAAGGACACCCATCCTGAGAAGCACCGCCCTGTAGATCAGGGAAGAAATCAGCTACCTCTTCTAGGAGAATAGTAAAGGTGGAAGTCTAACCCAGGGGTATGCGTCATCAGGAAAAGGACCGCCACATCCATATCTAGCCTTGTAAAGGGCAACAAGTAACTTCATCTCATATACCCGCACCCAACCCACCGAGGTCTAAATACTGTAAATTCCAATAATACCGGGGAGGGTCTCCCAAAGAGTGTAACATAGCTATAAAAGTAGTAACATCATTAAGAGACAGTTATCGCACATATAACTCTGTTAATATAAGTTCTTACGCATTCGACCAGTCTTCCATCACCTCTCAACTGAACCAGGCTAACAGGTGAGTTCGTGCATCAGGTAACTGCGTCTCGATGAGCCGAGCTGGAAGAAGGAGACGCTCCAGGCTCCCTGCCCGCCACCTGCCACGGCAGCTCACCCGGCGGCAGACGGGGAGGGTCCAGACGGCTCGTCATGTGAACCCAGTCGGCAAGGTGCGGCTTGGGTATATCGAGGGTCGAACAGAAAGTGTCTAAGTCGGATGGTTCCTGCAAGATTGCTTGCTTCCCCTCATGTGATGCTTGGACACTGAATGGAAAGCCCCATCGAAATCTTATGTGCTTCTGTTTCAGAAGATCCGTGAGGGGTTTGAGCATACGCCTTTGCTGGAGAGTGCTCCATGAAAGGTCGGGGAAGATATTTATTATGTCTTCATTGAACTCGATGGCCTCCAGTTTCCGTGACTTGAACAGAATGTCCTCTCGTTCTTTGTGGTAGTGCAGCCTGCAGATGACGTCTCGTGGCTTTTCTGACTGCAAGCCCCGAGGTCTCAGGGCCCGGTGAGCCCGATCGAATAGAATAGGGGTGTCTGTCGCAGCCTCTGTTATCTCATTAAAATTTTTTGTTAGAGCATCTATCAGACCTGGGCCTTGAATATCTTCTGAGAGTCCACGGACCCGAAGGTTGTTCCTCCTCCCCCTGTTGTCTATATCGTCCAGACGACGCTGGAGAAGTTTTAATTCCTGGGCATGAGTGGCCGTCACCTCACGTAGCTTATCCTGGTAATTTGACAGCGTATCAGTACGGTCCTCTAAAGTTGCAACTCTGTGTGTCGTCTGGGTAAGATCAGATTGGATAGCTGACACCTCCAGTTTGATTGACTCTCGTAGGGACTGTTCAAGATCCAAAAAGTCTTTTTTTGACGGGAGGTCCGCTTTTGTGGGTAAAGTGCGGAGATATGTCAGGACCTCAGATAGAGTCACTTCAGGATTCTGAGGAGGAGATAGGACTGGAGATGACTCCATTTGAAGCGGGTCTCTCGGCGACTGTGAGGCCTCTGAGGAGGGCTGCGAGTCGTCTGCGTGTAAATCAGAGCTTGGAGTGAGATATCGAAATATATTTGGTTGTAGCTGGCTGCCACTTTGGCTTTTGGTCACCGGCGTCTGGGACCCTTTCCTCGTTTTCCCCATATGTAGATGGGGTGCAGGGATCTCTGGGGGTGGGTGTCCTTAATAAATCAGTGGCTTATCAACATAGTCTAGGTGAAGTGCGCCCAGAGGGAGGTAGCGTCAACACCCCCCCATATTTGGCGGGTGGCTAGGGGATCATGGCCTGGCGACCAAACTAATTAGAGACTCATTAACACTAGGCTCCGTCCGGGAGCCCACACAGCGAGCGGCACGTTGTATCAAAGAGATACCCCCCAGGCTTCACAGAGGTCGAAGTGCCACGATGTTTAGTGAAATCAACAAAATAGTCAATTGAGCAAAACAAATGCAGATTGCGCCTTGGCAGGTGATGGCGCACTGGGTATTTTAAGGTTCTAAGTGCAGCTGTAACAGGGTGTCAGGCTGGAGGAGTGTGTTACCGAGAATCTCCACCGGAGGGCACCCCAGGTTCATTAATGATATGGGTATACACTGTTTGGAGGTAGCTAATGGGTGTCACCTCAAAAAATAAAAAATATATAAAAGAAAAACCCTAGGTCCTCAATCAGGCAGTGTTAGCATAGGATCTTTTATGAGTCTCAAAGTAGGGCAAGCAACCCAGGAAGAAATGTCCTCTCAGGGATGTGAATGTCCTTTGTGACAGTGCTCCACCATATACCTGAAAGGGCAGTCTCAGAGATCAATAGCAGAGATTGGGGTCACCAACAGTGTGTTTTCCAAAATGGGCTGCCTGGATCCACTTACTGTGTGTTTTAGCAGCAACCAGGCTGGGTGATCCGGCGAGGAGTAAAGCCGTAGAGCTGTGCAGTGGGTGGGTGATGATCCCCTGGCTAAGATGGCCGCCGTGACTTTTCTGCAGAGGGATCCGGCGTGTAGGAGCCTTTTAGGTATCACCAGGGGCACCCGGCGACACTACTCTGTCATCCAAGCTCCCCGGTGGTTCAGACGCAGGTCTCCCTCAATACCGGCGTCTCCCTTCTATTCGTCGACGCACTCTAGGCTGCGGTAATCAGGGCCGCGAGCGGTCCGGAAATCGAGGCCCCGGCTTCACCCCTTTGAGCAGGCCGCAACCTGCAAGGACTCTCGGAGAGTCCCCCGGCTCTGCGGCAACGCTCCACGGGATGGTGGGGAGGTAAGGGAGGCACTCTGAGTGTTCTGCGGCGGGGGAGGAGGCTTTAGAGCATCCCAAACGAGCCGTCCACAGGGAGCTCCACGGACCCGCGTCTTCCCCGCTCGGCAGCCAGGCCACGCCCCCCGTCCTGACTGTTTTTTCTTCACTTTTGTTTACAGGGGTTGCCTAGCAACCGCCCGTGAGTCCGGTGAGTGTATTTAGGTGAGTGTATTACGTTTGTATTGTGAGCCAGAAGACGAGCATTAAAGCTCGAAACGTTGCCGCACAAAGCTTTGACTTGTTGCATCATTTACTCAAGCCCCGGGAGTGCCTATGTCCCTCGTACTGCTATATGTCAGCTTGGAATTATCCCTGCTTATCATAGTGCACCAGGGCACTTCATGTATTTATGATTAAGGGAGTGCCGACCCTCTTCCTACTATATTGCTCAGGAGTGGACACGCTGGTCGACACCAGAACAAACTACCTGATCTTGATCGTGCACCCCTATTAGAACGATCTCTGCTCCATCCACAGTGCACAACTGTGTACTACAGTCTCTGTCTTAACGGCACCCGCGTATGAGCATGCAGGAGAACACTGGTTTCAAAAACATTGTGTTACCAGTGAGAGAGACATTGACCTTTTCTGATGCGGATGCAGAATCTTTCCGCTTCAAGGATAATCTACAAGAATACGGAGGCCAGGAATCCTGTGAACAAATCTACACTAAGGTATTAAGACTGAAAAAAAAAGGAAATTGATTATTATCTCCACGGAGTGACCCTTTCGGATTATCACAGAACCGGCCACATCCCCCGTGGCTTTCAAATTAGGAATTCACCCACAATAGGCAAAAATAATCCTGATTTTTGCCGTAAGTGGGTGGCAATTCTTAATAAATGCAGCCTAGACTTAATTCTTTTGGTCATCACAGAGGCTACACAGGAACTGACTAATGTGAAAGACAAAATTGACGTTTTTGAAACTGCCAACATTGGTTACCTCAAAGAGGATACCACCAATAATTGGATCGACAAATTGTCAATTCAATTGGACGATTATCGTCGTGAACTTATAAAGTTCAAACGCAATAAACTGGAGATAGTGCAACGCGATTACAGTGAAAGCAACGTATATACGTGGGCACAGAATCCCACTGCAGGATCCAAACAAAGGGACCGCAGAAAATATTGGAAAGCTCGTAAGCCTTGGGGAGAAACTGACACATCAAGTGGGGGCCAATTCACCCAGAGTGACTCAGACGGCGCCAAGAATACGAAGAAACCCCCTTTTAGGGGTCAGTACCCGGGCACGGATCGCCGGGAAAGACCAAAACCGATCCGACGAGGCGGCCAGTGGCTCCGGGACATCAAAAAGCAAGAAAAAAAGCAAAGACCAAAATACATAGTCTTTAATCTATCCGATAGGGCACTTACACCCACTGAGATGACGGTCCTCAGCAAAGGCCTTAATTTCGTACCGGCTGTCGGCTATGACGATTTCCAATGGCAGGTTGAGTCATATAAATTCAACAGAAAACTAAGACTTAAAGAACATTTTGACAAACAACCTACGAATCCCTCTACATCCAACATTCCGAGAGAGCAGGAGACATTACTTAAAAGTACCTCTAAATTTGATCCCCCGACCAATAACCTAACCTTGAGGTCCTTTAACAAAATACTGGACTTTAAGGCAAAAGATATTGGGTCTAAAACACAAGCTCGGGGCAACCTTACTAAAGAAGAACTTAAGTCATTAAAGGATCTTAGCAAAGATGACAGTATAACTATCCGCCCCGCTGATAAAGGGGGCGGTATAGTGATACAAAATATCCAACAATACCGCTCAGAGTTAATGCGCCAACTGAATGACACGGATGTGTATCGTTTATTACAACAAGATCCTACAGCACAATTCAACGCTGAACTCTTTAAAATTCTTGAACAAGCCTACAAAACTAATATCATCACAGCCACCACAGCGAGACAACTATACGAAGAACATCCTACTGCACCGGTTCTCTATTTTTTGCCTAAGTTGCATAAGGATGCAGTCAACCCTCCGGGCCGGCCCATAATTGCTGTGAGAAATTCCATCTATTATAAGATCTCTAAATATTTGGACACTCATTTGCAACCCACTATCCAAATCCAGGAAACATACCTCAAAGACACTACCTCTCTATTGGTCAAACTTCAAAACTTACCTGAAATCCCTAAAAATAGCTACCTGTGCACCATGGATATCGTATCCTTATACACAAACATCCCGCAGGAAGCGGGGGTAGAAGCGGTCAAAAGATTGCTTTACTCTAGCAGCCTCTATACGGGGCCCGATTTAACATTTTTTCTGCAACTATTGTCATTAACATTGTCCAAAAATTATTTTTTTATGGAAACTGGTATTTGCAGCGCCGGGGCTGCGCAATGGGTTCTTGTGTAGCCCTGGCGTTTGCAAATGCCTTTATGTTTGATGTGGAACGAGATTTTTTCTTCTCTAATCCCGCTGTTGCAAAAAATAGGTTTTTCTTTACGAGATATATAGATGACCTGCTGGTGATCTGGACAGGTCATCAGCAAGAATTCATCAACTTGATGAAACATGTCAACAATCTCGACAGTACCATTAAGTTTACGTTTGAAATCAGTCCTACCTCTGTTCACTACCTTGACGTGAATTTACAATTGATTGATGGTCACCTTAAAACGAGTCTGTATAAAAAACCCACAGACCGTAACACTATGCTACATAGCTCCAGCCAGCATCCCATCGCCACAGTAAAAGGTCTACCCTACTCACAATTCTTAAGAGTGAGGCGCATCTGTGATAACGTCGCAGATGCAAATAAAGAAATTGATCTCATGATCAACAAATTCCTGGTTCGGGGGTATAACCATAACGATCTTCAACTGGCTAAAAAGAAAGCTATGGCCATTCCTAGAGCAGTTACACTTAAACCCAAAGGTCAAAAAAATCCATCTTCTATTGTTAAAATTCCCCTCGTTCAGAAGTTCAACCATGCCAGCCAGGAAATAGCCAATACAGCTAGACAATTATGGCCTATGGTCCAGAGGGATCCGGCCTTAAAATCTTTTGCCAAAAGTTCCATTCTCCCTAGTTTTCAAAGACAGCGCAATCTAACCAATTGGCTCGTCCGCAATGATATTACAGGTTTTAAAAAACAGAAACCCACACACTTTATGAGCAAGAAACCAGGATGCTATCGCTGCATTGGTTGTACCACATGTAGCTATCTGGAGACGGGTAGTTTCTTCTGCCACCTCCATTCGGGAGTAAAAATCCTGATCAAGCACGTCATGACTTGTACCAGCACCTATATTATATACATCATTAGGTGCCCCTGCGGCTTGATATACGTGGGCAAGACCACCTGTACCTTAAAAGAAAGGATGGCCACCCACAGGTCTACCATTAGACACTCATTGGAAGGCAGATATATATGAAACACACAAGATATGGTTCAGGTATTGCGCTAATCTAACGTTGAGCCGCAACTCCTAAACGTTTCTCCTGTTAGTAAGAAACAGAGGGTAACACAAAATCGGTGGTTGTTAGGAGTGCGCTCTGATCGTACCACCTAGCACATGGGTGTACCAATAAACATGATAAAACAATCATTCATTTTTCTGAAATGGAATTCGAATATTTCAGCAATGCAACGTAGACTTCGTTCAAAACATAATTCTTTATTTAAGCAGCCCAACGCATTTCGTCAACACGACTTCATCAGTGGCATTGCTAAAAGTGGTACAGAAAGAAGAAGTGGGCAAACTATAAGTAAACCACACAGACAATAACTTACAAAGAATGTAAAAAACTGTAAAAAATACATACCAATATAAGGGATTATTTAACATGGAAGGTATTCCTTATATCGGGCAATATTATAAAATCTTTGAATATATACATAAAATCAGAATCCATTTTTAAAAATTCATATACTTTTACAATAGTAAGGAACACAATCCAGAAACTTCATAGGAGAAAAAAGGAGCAGGCAATAGAGGAGGTGAACAATCTGTTTCCAAAAGTTTTTTACAAAGTAGGGAGAATGCACCTACCAATAAACAAGGGTAGTAGGGGCTGGTCTCCCGGGGTAGATCTCTACCCTTTCGAAAAGCTCGAGTAGGTACTCTCTATGGAGAATAATAATTTCTAATAATAATTAGGGAAAAAACCAATAGGTATTAAATAATGGTTTAAAAATACATACCGTATCTATAGTATATGAAGGATTGCACTAATGAGTGATAATTAGGGAGCCTCAAATCTCCAATCACACAATCGCCTTAATGGGATACAACATAATATACCAATCAATAATGGATACTAAGACCCATTTCACACATGATATTAGAAAAACCATTTCAACATGTATATAACAATATTCTAAGGAATAAAAAAGAAAAAAAAAGAAAGAAACAATGTCACCATAATCCAGTTCAAACATATAAGTGGCAAAAAGGATATGTGTACCCTACATGTTCACACTTACCACTGTAGGGATGTAGCAGTCACACCTACTGTCACACCTACTGCAAGCTGAGAGAGAGTGAGAGACCTCACTTCTCTCTATATATAGGGGCTAGGAAACAGGGCTATTTTCTGTCAGTGATTAATACTTATATTCCTGAATCCTATATACCATGTAGACTATCATAGCCATGATAAGAGGGGACAACATTATCAAGTTCCCATAGTAAAAGGGCCAATAAAGAAACATATAGAAGGAGAACTTAAAAAGATATAGAGGATAATGATGGTGGAACGCATATTTAAAATATATACGTTCCACTGATAAATTCCAGACCCGGAAATAGGGGAGATGAAATCTCCTGCTGTAGATCAACGCGGTGGAACGCATATGCGCTCTACCCATTGACCAAATACCCGGAACTGATGTAATGTAGCGCTGGACTTTGGCGTGTGCAATTAACGTGGAGCACAGGCTGATTACCTCTGTGTTCCATAGATAATCCCCCGCATGTGCGAAACATGCACCGGTGCTCCTGGAGATCTACACCCAGGTGCGGTGGAACGCATATGCGTTCCACTCATTGACCTCAATGCCGGAACCGGTATTAACCAGTACCAGCATTGTACATCTGTGGAGCGCAAGCTTATTATTTTTGCGTTCTACAGGGATACAGCTAGTAGTATATACCTCTATTAATATCTAAAAGTGTAATAATGAAACGATAAGTGTGGTGGCTATAGTGATGTGAATATATCTAACTACAAAGATGCAATATACATAATATTTATATTGCATGGGGGATATATTAGTGATCTAATATGTCTTATTAAGACTAGTGGGTAAAGTTTTGGAAATGCTGGGTACACATTTACAGTGTAGCAATATCCAACAATTTAATGTGTTATAAGACCCTACATGGGATATGTGTGGTATTATACAAATCTATACATAAATACAGAATAATAGATGTCCATAGTATTTAACTCATAATTAGGACCCAGGAATACAGATAGTAGTATACAGATCTATGCATAAAAAAAGTGTTTGAATTACAAGAAGGAAACTATATCAATATTTTCATTCAGCCCATGGGGAATGAGGGTATTAAGGGTGTAAATCCAAAAACTTTCTCTTTTTGATAAGGCCAGTTCTCTATCACCTCCCCTGGGATCAGCTTTGATATGTTCTAAGATGGTGAAGGAGAAGTTATTCTTCTCTACTGAGCTCTTGTGTTTGTTGAGATAATGTCTCGACAAACTATGCAGAAGGAATTTATTTTTGATATTCCGCATATGTTCCTGTATGCGGATCTTTAAAACCCTTTTGGTTTTACCTACATACATGAAACCACAACTGCAGGAAATTCTGTATACTACAAAATCTGTAAGACAGGAACAGGTTGACTTAAGTTTATAAACATAATTGGAGGACATTTTAAAGCTAAAGGAATTTTTCTCCATGTACTTGCAGCAAATAAATTTGCTACATGGTAGGCAACGGTTAGCAGTACTAAGAAAGGAGTTGGTAGGGGTGGTATTCCACTTACAAGTTCTCAACTTACTCGGGGCTAATACATTTTTTAGGTTATTAGCCTTACGAAAGACCATGGGGGGTTTATCAGGTAAGGTAGGTCCCAGAATAGGGTCTTTGAGTAGGATATTCCAATGTTTCTCCAGGATCTTGCGAACCTGATGATTTTACCTATTGAACTGGGTAATATAAGGCTGAGACTTTTTTTCGATGGATTTCTCAGTTCTGGGGCCTGATAGAAGATTTGTTCTATCCTTCTCTAATGCTCTCAGTCGTGCTTCCTTGATCTTATCAGGATTATAACCTCTCTCCAAAAAGCGTTCTTCCAGGATGGAAGACTGATTGGAAATCATCGATTTCGCTACAATTCCGTCTCAGTCTTAGGAACTGAGCATAGGGGACACTCTCTTTCCATCTTGGGAGATGACAACTACTCTGTGTTATGAAACTGTTAGCGTCAACCTCCTTGAAGTAGGTCTTTGTGGTGATTGGATGTCCCGGGACGCCTTTTAGTACGAGATCCAAATAGTCGATTTCCACTGGGTTTGTCTTAAATGTTTTTAAAACCTAAATGATTATTATGGAGATGGGTGATAAAACTTTTAATCTCCAACAGATCACCCTGCCAGATCAGAAGATCATCGATATATCTTTGGTAAAATACTATTTTCGAAAAAAAACTCTGATCCATAGACATATTGTTCTTCCCAGACCGCCATCACTAGATTTGCATAGGACGGAGCGAATCTAGTGCCCATGGCGGTGCCATGTGTCTGGAGGTAATATTTGCCGTCAAATTCAAAATAGTTATGCATCAAGATATATTGGATGCTCTTCAGGATAAAATCAGTCAATGCGATTGGGAGTGACGGATCTCTAGAGAGGATAGTTCTTACTGCCTCTATACCCCCTTCGTGAGGAATTGACGGGTACAATGCTTGGACATCTATAGTGACCCAAATCATATTTTCAGTCCAAACGAAGTCTTTGAGTTTGGTCAGAACGCTTGTAGAGTCCTTTAGATGTGAACAATTCATTAATACATAAGGCTGAAGTTTGGTTTCAATGAAGTGAGACGGGTTGGCTGAGACCGACTGTATCCCTGCCACAATGGGTCTGCCCGGAGGTGAGTTTTTACATTTATGTATCTTGGGCAAGTGGTAGAATAGGGGGGTCAGTGGAAACTTGATAAAAAGGTACTCCATTTATTTTTTATTGATGATTGAATCCTTCAAGGCTAAAGCCAGCAGTTTGTACAGTTCTTCCTGGAATCTTTCAGTGGGATTTTCATTCAAGATCTCATAGGTTATTCCATCATGTAGTATTCTATTGGCCTCAGTCATGTAAGCTTCCTTTGTTTGGAGGACCACAGCTCCCCCTTTATCTGCGCTCTTCACAATTAATTCCTCATCCTTGCTTAGATCTTTAAGCGCTCTGAGCTCTTGAGGTCTCATATTACTGTTATAGCACATATTCAGCTCCTTGATTTTCTTAAAATCTTCATTTACAGATTCATAAAACACCTCCAGGTAACTTCCATGGGGTAGAATTTAGATTTAGTAGAAAAAGTTGGGGGGTTGAATTCAGATCACTTCTTACTATAGGGTTTTTCAGAAAGTGTCTCTGCAGGGTTAGATGTCTAACATATTTATTCAAGTCTACGTAGAGGTCAAATTTGTTGACATGGCTGTCTGGAGCAAATTTAAGCCCCTTTTCTAATAATGTAATTTGTGCTGGCTGTAACTCCCTCTTAGAGAGGTTAACAACCTCTGTTTTTGAACTCCTTGTGTTGGCAACTGCCCTCGGCTGCATTTTGGGCTTAGCTCCTCCTCCTCTCCTCCCTCTTCTTCTTCTCCGCGGAAGCTGCGCTTCCTCCCTTGTGGGGAGTCTATTCGGGTATAGAGCTCTTCCCTCCTGTGGATAAAAGGGGGCGTGTAATGCCTCTTTTCTCCTCTAAAAAATGTGATGGAGCGGTTCTTCGCTTGTCCGGAGAGGGTGACCTAAGGACTTTGTATCTGTTTCTCAACAAAGGATATCTATTCCTATAATTGCTCGGATAGTATGGAATCCTATTTCGCCTGACCTCCGCTTCCATACGTGGTCTTATGTAACTTCTTTCAGGTCTAGATTTCGAGGAGTAATTGCGATAGGGTCTGCGGTCTCCTCTTCGCCATTCATTGTCGTCAGATCTGTAATTCTCGTTCCATCTCTGCCTATAGTTTTGGGGGCGCCTATCAATATACTGGTTGTTTGTGTTGTATTCAGGGCGTCTTTCTTGATTGTTCCAATTATGGACCTGTCCGCAGATATAGTCGTTCCTATCCCGGGTACAATGGCAGTGTAAATGGGTAAACCCGGCTCAATGAGAAAGCACATACCTCCTGACTGCAGCATCCTGTGTTCAGTCCGGTGGTTGGGCAAGGGGGCACATACAGCCTCCGCTGCTGTCTGCTGTACTTTTCAGAAAGCAGCGGAGCCAGGGAGGAGATTAATGGATGCCTATGTGCAGCATTAATTCATCTCATGGATGGACTGAGGGTAGCCCAGAAGCCTTTTCGAGGTGCGGAGCTAGTCCCCAACATTGCTACATTTGCAGTGAAGCATGGTTTTGTCCATGGGCAAAAATTGCAGCCTTGCTAACAGGTCTGATTTGGGACCACTGTGTGAAATTCTTTGCGAGTGTCTCTTCAAAAAAAAAAAAAAAAAAGGGTTTCTTTACCATGTTTTGACTAGGCAGTTGGCATCTTTCTACAGTGAGGTGCACTACAATGGCAAATTGTTTAAACTTCCAAAGCAGTTAAGTGTTAAAGTAGAGAGATGAAAGTTTTGGGGTGGGTGCTTAGTTATGGAGACAGGTAAGCAGTGTACCCGAACAATAAAACACACTCCTATTGTAATTTAAAAACAATACTGAATCGTTCTTGAGGGCTAGGCATGCAGCTTTCTGTAACAGAAGCCTGTCAGATCATTCACACCTGATGCAGCAGAGTTGCAGTGTATACATTATACATGATCTTCAGCACTTTCCCCAAAAAAGGTTTCTTTACCATGCTATGTAAAGCATCACCTTAACCATTTCTGTATGTTAGCGCCAGTAATTTACAGTATAAAGCGATCCTGGAGTGCAGCATTGATTTATTTGCAAGACGGGTGGAACATTTGGGGCTTGTAGAATTTCACAATGTATGCAATATTGCTGTAAATTTTGTACAGTATAGGCAACAAATGAATTAAATGTTTTGGGAGGAAAAATTAGTCTGAGAGGCGGTTGGAGAATCCTAGTACAAAATTAATATCCACAGTCAATAGAGGATATTATAAATGTATGTTTCTGCTGTGTGCAATATGCATATAGAATAAAAACTCTTTTTTTTTTAGACATTACAGGGTACTTATGTAGTATCTGGGCTGCCGATTTCTCATGCGACCATCGGATGCGATGCGATGCGATGACCCGATTTCTCCATAGGAATCAATGTTAAAATGGACTGAGTCCATTTTAACATGGAATTCAATGGGAAAAAGGGGTCCTTTTCATACCCCTACTATCCAAGTGGGCATGGAGTTGGATATAAACCTGTGGCGAGCGTAGCGAGCCACCGAGCCCGAAGCGTGGCGAGGGGACACAGAATACCGTTCGCTCGCCACGCTTCGGGCTCGGTGGCTCGCTACGCTCGCCACAGGTTTATATCCAACTCCATGCCCACTTGGATAGTAGGGGTATGAAAAGGACCCCTTTTTCCCATTGAATTCCATGTTAAAATGTACTCAGTCCATTTTAACATTGATTCCTATGGAAAAATCGGGTCATCGCATCCGATGGTCGCATGCGATGCAATGCGATATCGCATCGCATCTGATTGTATGCCTTAACTTAAGGCATACAATCAAAAAATCGGCAGCCCAGATACTACATAGGTACCCATTACAGTATTTACAAATTCGAATTACAATGTGTGACATAAAGGACCATTCTGCTTTGAGATTGACCCCTAAGCAGTGAGAATGGTAAGGGTTATTGCCATGGCATCAACAGAAATAGAGAAGTCCGTTTAGTAGTTTCTGTTGAATTGTGGAAAGAGTAATAGCCCAGCTACTGCCCATGTAAGTTTAACAATGAAAGAGCATCTAAGACGAAAGGTGTGTATAGAACATTTGAGTGTCATTTACATAGCGTTGATGCTACAAAGCAAAGTATTTTTCAAGAGGGTTGCATAGTTAGAGAAGAACATGGATTTTGTTTACAGTAAAATTCTGTATATACAGTGTGATCTGTCATTAAATTGCATACATCATATATACATGCTCTGTACAAGCTGCTTCTACTAATCATGGACTTCACTGTGATTAGAGGTTTACCATGTTCAAATCAGTGTATGCACAGGGCTGCTGAGACATCAGATGGGCCCCTGTTCTGGAGACATGAGGTACCTAAATGTGGAGGCTTGGTCATTCCCCACTCTGCTTGCATTGCCATAAAAATGGATGCACGGAGTTGAGTCACCTCCTTCGCTGGCCATAAAGGCCCAGTTAATCATTAGTTGCCCCACCCCACTATTAACATGCATGGGTATGAGTGTCTATCATTGAGCTATACGACCTAGAGACTTGAGATACATATTTCCCCAACAGTCGAGAAAGTCAGAAAAATACCAAAACTCCAAAGCTGCTATTAACAATTTGTTACCATTTTACTATAAACCCTCAAAGTATGATTCAATTAGCCATATGCTAAGTTTATCTGGGGTAGATTTATTAAGCTCGGTGAAGTGATAAACTTCTGGTTTTTATCACCAGCCAATCAGCTCTTACCTGTCATTTTTCGAAACAAAGCCTGTAGCTTCACAGGTAGAAGCTGATTGGTCGGTGATAAAAACCAGACAGTTTATCACTTCTTCAAGCTTAATAAATCTACCCCTCAGTTTGGCTCCCAAGTATAGTGCTTGGAGTTATTACATTACAGACCCAAAAGCAGAAGTTGTAATTTCTCAGGAAAGCAGAAGCACCTGTGTGTTCAACCCAAGCTTCTAATTCTATTTGCTGTCTCTTTTCCCTGCTCTCAAGTATATTTTCAATATCTCACTGTTTTCATTGGACGGAGGCTGTTTTATTATGTGTCAAGCGTCACAATTTGACTACCTGTACAAATAACCATATGCATCTGTGCTAATTGAGCCTTAATTTAATTTGAAAGGTAGCTCTTATTCACATATTACTCAAGCATTGCACCGGCTTATCAGATACTGTTTAGGGTGATCATTTAATCGCCTTTGTGCATACCCTATTGACGCGCTCGAAACCCCCCTTTTTTAGCGCATGATTCATTAAAAGCTAAGTTTTAAACTAATGTCACTACTAACTTGCATATACCTTCTTCATTATTTTTCAAGTGTGCCCCAAAAAACCTCACGCATGTTCTCTTGTAGTCATCCTCGTGACCCCCCCCCCTTTTTTCAGACCCAAAAGCAGCCCAGAAGCAGCAGTTTACTCTCATCACCTCAGTGAGCTTGGTAGACAGTTGACCAATGACACTGGCGATGCATGAAACTTATAAAGCTACAAATACAAGGAAACTCCATCCTTTCTGTATTCTGGCACTGAGCAAAAAGGTGCCCCCTTAGGCCTATTGTCTGGTGATCACACTATAACTCATACTTGCCTACTTTTAAATTCTCCTCTCCGGGAGAAGCCCAGAGAGGAGACGGTCAGCATCACGTGTGGGGGCAGGGGCCTGATTTAGACGTCATCAAGCCCCTGATTTGCGGGGCCTCGCAGAGAGGTGGGGCTAAATGGCAATATTTCCATATTTAGCCCCGCCCCTCCAGGCGAATAGTAGCGAGTCGCGGTGCTTCAACTATGCGGCCGGGTGAGGCAGAATCCGGGAGGATTGCCCACCTTTCCGGCGGGCCGGGAGGGGGACCTGATTTCCGGGACCCCCCCCCCCCCCCCGGCCAATCCGGGAGGGTAGGCAACCCTGCTATAACTTCTAAATTCATACTTGTATGCAAACCCGATGGTTTGCATACAGATACTATGTTTGGGGGTCTGCATAGGTGCAACAACTTTTCTGTGCATGTGTAGAATGGGTCTTGCAATGTTGCTCGTAGCCATGTCAGCTGCAGCATGATTTTCTTTAATGTGGATCACAAGAACACAAAGTAATTACATTTAAAGTCATTATGTAAGATATACAGAAGATTTTACAGCATACTCAAATAATGAAATTACAGTGTAAGGAAAGTATATGTGCGCTAAAACATTTTACAAAATAGGTTTCACGGTACTTATGTATTATCTGGGCTCCCATGTTAAATGCACCCCATTTTTTCATACCCCTACTATCCAACTACGCATGGAGTTGATTTTATATAGTGTGGCGAGCGCAGCGAGCCACCGTGCCCGAAGCGTGGTGAGCGCAGCGAACCCCGCGAGGGGACGCGGTCTCATAAGAAAAACGGGAGCCCAGATATTACATAAGTACCGGTTTCACTTCTTCCATCCCTAGACAACATTTTTTTGGTGTTGGCTGTTAATCCACTGATTGTAATTCGTTCATCGGTGCCTCCAAGTAATCACCATCAGAATTGGATCAAAAGCGTACCAAACAGTCAATTTCAGCGAATAAGTAGGAATTGCTCAGAACTATCAACATATGAGACCCATACCAAGGGATTCGAATCCCAGTTTTTGGGCAGGGGATATAATAATAGCAATATCCAGAAAGCAAAGATTTATTGATAAACATGAATTTGGGTATAAATCACAATAAATCCAATCAAAAAGAACATGGGGTTATGTTCATTACTCAGTTCAATAGCTAATACAAGGAAATTGAACGTATCCTTAAGGATCATTGGAAAATACTAGAGAGAGATGCCCTCCTCAAAAACCATATAGAACCTCTAAAAAAAATCTAAAAGATGGGAATGTGAATAGTGCTATTAATACGCCTAACCCATATAATTACATCAAATCTAAAGGTTTCTTTAGATGTGGGATGTGCAGCATTTGCCGCGCATGTAAACGGTCAACATCGGCTATACAACAGTATCAGTACACGGAGACTAAACCCCATAGCTCAAAAATTGAACACTTAGGGGGACATTTACTAAGATGTGAGTTCTATTTCAGATGGAATGTTGCTATGGGCAACCAATCAGATATTATCTATTATCTTCTAGAAGGTGCTAAATAAATAAGAAGTAGATGCAACATCCCAGGTAAAATAAAACTCCCATCTTAGTAAATCCCCCCTTAGTCTCATTTTGTGGTATTAAAATCAACAAGCCAATTGGAGAAATAACGATATAAATCGTGTTTTGCCATAAACTAAAATGAGAATCATTTATGAGTTAAAAACACTTGCACCATGTGTTTTAAATGTAGAATTTGAAATTAAATGATTTTTATGAATTAGGATTGGATCGTTAAAGCAATTATATTTATGTATAATTTTTTCTGGTTATTAGCATTTGTATTAATGGTGTTTCATTTTGTTTTTACCCATATTCCAACCATATTTGTGCGGAGCAACAAGAATAATAATAACATAAGTCTTTTGGCCACATAAAGGATATTTAATACCACATGTGCGTTCCACAGAAGATGATCCGCTAAAGAGAATTCAGCAAAATGCTTACCAGAAGTGTATTAGCGGTTTGCATTCCACTTACAATGGCGGTGCGTTCCAGGAGACCGGAAGAAGCGGTCATTGCCATTTCCGCTTCCGGTAGTGAGCTCCAGAAAGCGTGCTGTGATATTCTGGCACTGCTAATTAAGCGGACATAAAGTAAAAGTGGCTACAGGACTGTACAGAATGTTTGTTAGATTGATTTTTAACATATTAATGAAAACGTTGTTTTTATTATTGTTATTGGATTATCCAGTTTGGATTTTACTATGTCTCCAGGTATATATACCTGGTCAGTTTGTTTAACCTCCACAACTTGAAAAAGGGCTTGTATAGCCCGAAATGGTTTGGAGGTATGTTGCCCTGCATCTTGGAGTCCTGGTCCTGTGATATCATCTTAGGACACCCACCGCTTCTTATCCTGGGTGAGCCGTGGTGGGGACATTTGGACTCTGATGCAGGACACAATCCTTTTACTTTTGTGTGGTGTTTTTATGGAATAAAATTGCCTTTGAAATCTTCTTGGGAGTCATCTGGATATCCTTTGAGGTGGATTATCGTGACCCATAAAAATAAACTTTTGGTGCAAATAGGACATACTGCAGGTGAGATCCTAACCTTTTGGGGAGCACAAGAAAGGAGGGATAAAAATACCTTTACGTGCCTATAGGGCCTTATTTAAAGGTCAGTTGTATTGGTTGGGGAACCAAGTTTGAAGATTTGGGCATTGAAGAATTCATCCCATTCCTGCTGTGTTCATTGGTGGATGGAGAATGAATGATTGGGGAAACATATGAATAATTGGAGGACACTTATATAGATTATTGAAAAAAGGGATTTAGAAGAATATTCTTAGCGCTAATATGATAGGGGTTCGCCTGTTCTGAGTAATGGGATATATCCCCTAATCCCAAAAATTCAGATCCAAAAACATTTGAGGTGAATTCTGAACTGGGTGCTCCTTTTATGGACACCTTTAGAGTATATCAATAAAAAAAATAGAATACTCCCCTTCTCTGGTGTGTCGATTAGTAATTCTTCAATTTGTTTTCTTCCGTCCTCTCGGTTCTCCTTATTGAATAGTCTGTGTTTGTCCTTGTGTGCCCTGGTGTCACAAGGGTTCCTGTGCTTGCACTGGTTAGTCTGGGTGCTTGTGCCTCCCTGGCTCGGTGGCTGGGTCTGTCGTGATTAGAGCCCACTGCTGTATTACTCTAAAGGTGTCCATAAGAGGAGCGCCCAGTTCAGAGTTCACTTCTATATTATTATCTGGTAGAAAAAGACAGCTCATTTGAAATTGCCTACTTCTTTTTATTACATTGGCTGTTTATCTTGCCTTATGGAGTCTGTCCAACACTGATTGTAATTTAGTAAGTAAGTTTTATTTATATAGTGCACTTTCTCCAACAGGACTCAAGGCGCTTTACAGACATTAAAAATAACAATGCACATACTGTAATACAAAGGGTTATCAGTACAAGGAACAAGCAACAATGGCAGTACAGATATACATCACACGTATAGATATGTACTAGACGCATTCTAATAAGGGACATTCAGAAAATTACACTTTTCTTCAGCTGTATCTCTGAAAGCTGGCATATCTGTTGCTTCAGTAGCTAAAGCACTAAAGCTTTTGGGGAATGAACCTGCACAGTGATATTGATGATAGAATCTCTTAACAATATTTATTAATAAACTTAGAGGTTATGCAAAAAATCAGTAGAGTTTATCGGTGAAGCATCTCTGGATGTGGTCTCTTTCACAGCAAGATCAATGGCGGCTGAGGTGATGGCCAGAAGGGCACTATGGCTCAGGTCATGGGCAGCGGATGTCCATTCCAATAACAGGCTAGTGACGCTCCCATTTGAGGGATCGGATTGAAACTAGATGCCCTTAAACCTAGGCTTACCGGTGGAAAATCACTAAGATTGCCTTAAGAAAAAAGAAACAAATTTCCGGACAGAAATACAGGGCAGCCAGGAGTTACAGACCAGGAAGACCCTATAGCCAAAGAGGATCCTCTCCGATGTCAAGGAAATCCTTTCAACAACATTTCAGAAGTGGTTCCCAAACTGTGTGCCTAGGTTGCCTGGGGTGCCTCCAGTGCCAGATTAAGCCTTCGGGGGGCCCGGGGCACTTTAGACAGGGGGGCCCCCTTGCACTTGTGATTACTGTCCGCAAACTGCATGGGAGAATACAACACTGTCAAAACACAGAGTAAAGGCAGTATAAACTTGGTCAATGGGTAACTGCAAGGGGGAGATAAAGAGATATATATATATATATATATAGATAGATAGATAGATAGATAGATAGATAGATGTGTGGAAAGTGGCACTCCTTTGGACTTCACAAAAAGGACTACGCAGACGCAATCAGCTCCAACATGTCGGATTTTACTCCGTTTTCAAGATAGATAGATAGATAGATAGATGTGTGGAAAGTGGCACTCCTTTGGACTTCACAAAAAGGACTACGCAGACGCAATCAGCTCCAACATGTCGGATTTTACTCCGTTTTCAAGGATAGAACCATTTCTTTGAGTGCAGCACCCGGGCAGTTGTCATGTGTATCTTGGAGTGCCGGTAACCACGTATCTATCTATCTATCTATATATCTATATATACACACACACATACATACCACATGAAAAGCCTGTGTTTGTCCCTCTGCATCTTACTCTATAGGAGACCTCACAGTCCCAGTGCTGCCTCTGATTAAAAACCCTCCCATGACTAGGCTGCTGCTGCTGTTCTCATGGGCCTGAGAAGCATGTAATGAGCTCCACCAATCAGAGCTCAGCACATATGTCTCAGCCTCTGCCCTCTGGTGCAAAGTGTCATGGGACTTAGTCAACTCCCAGTAATGCACTGCACACTTGTGCAATCAGTGTGCCTTGGCTCCCGATGGTCAGCACCATTAATCATTGTCACATTGGCACATTATTTTTTTTAAATACATGCCAACCACAGGGGCCCCTAGCTACATGGCTGTAAGATTAATGTAGATAAAACAGGAAAGCCTATATTAATCTGTATTTTGTAAAAGAAATTCTGAATTTTTATGTGAAATGAAAAAAATAATAATCTGACCACAAGGGGGCACACCCAACCTTTTTGTAATGTCCTTATTTGACCTTGACAAAAAAAAAAAAAAAGTTAATTGGTTTTCTAATACTCTGGTGGAGAATGCCTTCTAGACTTTTTACATATGCTCTGTTTGTCATTTAAAAATAAAATAGACAATAGAAAAAATAAAAGCAAGCCCTAACTTTGGCGACACGCTGGTGTTTAATGATTTGTTAGAATAATATAACTCAATGCAGTTGGTATGGCGTGAGTGTAGATTATTAAAACTTGGCACTCGTACAGAAGATGTCTGAACATTTTCCTTTTACTTCCTAAGTATGGAGAAACTTAGGCTAAAATGTTGGATAAATGTACAATTATTAATGTTAGGCATCGCTGCCAAAGCCAGAAGTCAAGTGCACAATGCAACTCTGGCAAAGATTTCATAAACACTGTAGAGTGATAAGAGATATATGAATTTGGTTAACGTGTAATGAACAGCATTTACTGTATGAATGGACATCATTATTACCAGTGCAGCATTAGGGTCAGTTATCCTTAGTACATAAAACACCTGACCTGAGATGAAAATTATGAAATAAATGTGTTGGCTGAATGTTAAATAGTTTTTTGGTCTATAACTTGTTTATTGGTGAAATTTGATAATCATATTTTATAACCAGTTACTAATTAAAAATTTTGTGTTTCTCCGGGTTAATGCAGTTTTCATCTGCTCCAAATTAAATATTAGAACCCAATTTATTTCTAAGGACAAATCCAGCACTTGTTTTTACTATATTAAATGCAATTTATTAAGATTTATTCAAAATAAAGTTGTGATAAATTCCATTACTAACAGATTGTTGCTATAAACTGCAACCTGAGACATGCCTAATAAACATCCAAATACTTATTGTACATTATGGCACTGTAGAACCTACACAGGAAAAGGTAAAGCATGTCATAAGTAATAAGGAGAAACATAAAAAAAATAATAATTCAGTAACGGGATGAAGAGGACCGAGAGGTTCAAACTCTGATTCATCTCATAAAAAAACTCAATGGACTGCTTAGCATAAAAAATAAAAAGAAAGTAGCAGAGGAATGTGCATAAGATGCAGAAAAGTTGTTGGTTGTCTTGAGACAACCAATCTTAGGGGACAACAGAGCGTGTAATTCAGGGTTGTTCAACCACTGTTCCATGGCACACTAGTGTGCCTTGAGCTGTTCTCAAGTGTGCCCCCAGATCTAGAGATGCCCAAACCAGTTTACAGCCACCACCAGTTGAACTGTTATTTACGGTTCTCTTCTTTTCATGTAAAGGGACAATGTATGTTAGTTATAGACCCTTATAAACACTTACATCGTGGCTATGAAGAAAGCACTCGGATGGCATCTTTCTATAATAAATTACGGTACTGTCTATATTTGTTTACAAATTTTCAGCTTTTAAACAATAGGTTATTTCCTTTTTATAAAAGTGAACCATTTGCATCAACCGATGTGTAGAGCAGCCATCATGAGAGTAGATGAGAGGGTTCTGTGGAGTAATACAAGAATGCATAAGTGGGAATTTAGAGGTGGGGGTATGGAAATTTGAGTATAATGGCGGGATGTCCTGAGGCTTCCCCAGGCCCCCAGAAGTGTTAAGTATTTTAAAACACCAATTTTAGCACTACATAGTATTTATATACACAGTATAAAAATATATATGATGTAAGGCTATTGTCCATGTATGCACCTTTCTCAATATCTCAAATGTTCCTACAGCATTATTTGTTCACCTATGTTTTCCACGTGTCTCATCTTCTTTATTTACCTGCTTCTTTTGCCTGCTACACTCCTTGTGTGCAAACATCTTCATTCCAGGTAATTCTCTCTTTTACTCCCCACATGCTCTTCTTGGTGCCTAACTCATGCTTCTCTTATTTATCTATTCCCCTCTCTCTCTCTGATCCTCTCAGTCCCTGCTACCCGCTCATGCACTGTATATATTACTCCCTGCATCACTCTCTCACAAATGTTAATCTCTCAATCACTGCCTTTCATACTTCCTGTTCCCTCACTCAGCCCCTGCTTCTCTCACTCTTTCCATCCATCTCTCCCCCTCCCTGCTGCCCTGTCAGGTCCTGATTGCCTCTAACCCACTGCATTACTATATCCCTGCTCTTCTCATTTAGGGGCCTATTTATCATTTGCAGCTTATTCTCCAACAATGGGGTTTTTTCGTGGTCTAGCCTCAAATATTAAGTACCATTGGCATGTATCACGGAGCCCTCTGATCCCTGCTGTGATACCTCCTGTCCCACGGCTAGATGCACCCCCCCATAGGTTTCTTTGGGGGATGCGATACTGCCAGATGTACCATTATCAGGCAATACTGCATCAGCTCCTGCAGCCAACACCATTCTGGGATGGCTGTAGCCCATTCCATTCTATGGGCCACTTACTGCACTGTGTTTAGCACAAGTTAGCCAGGGGTTCAGCACTAACTGTGTCTTCGCAGTCTACTGTGTCCCCCGCCAGTCCCCCTCGCCGCCCTGACCCCCCCCCCCCCCAACTGGGCAGCGTCTCCCTGAAATGGAGACGGGCAGGAGACGGGCAGAGAGCCGCTGCCCAACCACCGTGATACTGGGACGCGGATGCACAATCTTACAAACATGCAATTTGAATGTGAATAAGCCTCATATAGTTGTCCGTTTTCAATATAATGACAAAAAAACAAACGTAAAATCTGGCTTTTACCAGGAAATCAAATGTTAAAACACAACATTAAATAGTTCAAATTTGGCCAAAACATGTATAAAACGCTATTAAGTTAAAGGCTGCTTTACATTATAACCTTAAATACAACTTTAAAACTCAGTCTACTCATGTTTTGCACATACTGTAGCTGAAATTAATCTTTGTCTCCAGGTTAATGGCAGTCTCTATGTTTCTATCTGTGAGGATAATTCAGACCTGATCGTACCACTCCAAATGTGCAGGCCTGCGATTATTGATAGACTGTGCATGCCTATGGGCGTAGTGCACACACGAGGCCATCCTGCAATAAAATCCTGGTACTATTTTAATCACTGGCTGTACGCAAGGTGATTTACTGGAAGCCGGAGTTTGTGGGTGGTAAGTGGCCATTTTCTGGGAGTGTCAGGGAAAAAGAAGGCGTGCCCAGAAATTTGAAGCCAAATAGTTTGACGTCAGCTCTGCCCCAGAATAGCCTGCTTCTATTGCAGTCACAGATTAAGTCCTGGCTACGCACAGACTGCACACACTTAAAAAAATTATTAGATGATAAGCGGGTTGCAAATGGATTTGCAGATAATCACTGATCCAGCCAATTTTTGCAACTTGCACAGGCGTAGTTTCACTCTAGCTCAAACAACTACGCCGAGGCCTACAGCAGCAGTGACAGAGCACAATTCAAACCAGCCAGGAACTCCCTAACAAAAGAAATCAGGCTCGCAAAAAAGCAGTTCTCTGACAAGCTGACAAATGACCTGTCCACTAATGACCCTGAATCTATGTGGAAAGGAATGCAATCTATAACCAGCTACAAGAAAACTCCCAAACCCACCACCATGTACCAAGACCTAGCTGATGAGCTAAACAACTTCTATTGCAGGTTTGAAAAAGTAGTCCACTGTGAACCAAACCATACCCTCTTTGCTGCCCCAAATGTCGACAGTCAACTCCAGTCACTCCAGGTCACCCAAGTAGAGGTGGAGATGTTCAAGAGGGCCAAACCTAGGAAAGCACCAGGTCCTGACGGGGTGTCACCATCTGCCCTGAGAGTATGCACGGGTCAACTTGCCCCCATATTCACCAGGATCTTCAACAAATCACTGGAGCTATTATTAAAGGAAAGGAAAAAGACATGTCGCTATGTGGTGCACCTAGAGATACAGAGTTTTTCTTAAAAAGTAGCTTTTATTAAATTTTATTAAAAAACAAAGGTGCGAAATATTGACAAACAGGTGAAAAAAACATGAAACACGGACAGTGTAATAAAAAGGATAAATTTTTATCCTTATACAGTGTGTCCCAACTCCCCAAATGGCCCCTTGTAAGTATATATATGTGCTCCTATAGCACTGCTGGCAGACAGATTGGACACTTCAGAAAGTGTATATATAACGAACACAGTGGTTCCCAATGTCTGCCAGCCACTGATATGTGTTCAGTTGGCTGGTTCACTGCTGACACTTTATAGAATGTAGGCTCAGCTTTAATGTTAAGTTGGTACTGCTGATTCCCCGGAGCAGGGTAACTAAACACGTGGTATGAATAACTCTCCCTGATCCTATCAGGGGAGAATATGCACCAATGATAACCTACAAATAGCAATGTGAATAAACATATGGTGTCACCCTTGTTATACGGGGGCTGAGCGTCTGCCCGGCTAGTGAAACCTGGCTAGAACTGCCACTTCTAAGCCAAATTTCCACTACCGCCGGGAGGTGAATCAGGAGGTAAGCTGACAAGCAGTGATGGAACAGCGCGGGACTGGTAAGGACAGGCGGCGTGTACGTATCACCGCCGTCTGCCTCCCGTCTGTTCCTGGATAGACGCACGGAGCTGAGTAGGCAGCGGCGTGTAATTAGTAGCGCCGACTGCCTCACTGTTGCTCGGTAGTTTGAGAGGCGGCGGTGCAGACGTCTGGCACCGCTGCTTCAAGCAGGCTTACGATCCCAGTGAAAACTGGCGTACGTTAGCCCTGCCGTCTGACAGCCAAAACACACAATTCAGAAAATCACAATGTCAATGGGGAGGGGAAGAGGGGAGTCAAAACACACTGATTAGGTCAGTGTACACTTCGCAAAACGGAGCTTCATCAGGACCAGATGTGGTCCTGATGAAGCTCCGTTTTGCGAAGTGTACACTGACCTAATCAGTGTGTTTTGACTCCCCTCTTCCCCTCCCCGTTGACATTGTGATTTTCTGAATTGTGTGTTTTGGCTGTCAGACGGCAGGGCTAACGTACGCCAGTTTTCACTGGGATCGTAAGCCTGCTTGAAGCAGCGGTGCCAGACGTCTGCACCGCCGCCTCTCAAACTACCGAGCAACAGTGAGGCAGTCGGCGCTACTAATTACACGCCGCTGCCTACTCAGCTCCGTGCGTCTATCCAGGAACAGACGGGAGGCAGACGGCGGTGATACGTACACGCCGCCTGTCCTTACCAGTCCCGCGCTGTTCCATCACTGCTTGTCAGCTTACCTCCTGATTCACCTCCCGGCGGTAGTGGAAATTTGGCTTAGAAGTGGCAGTTCTAGCCAGGTTTCACTAGCCGGGCAGACGCTCAGCCCCCGTATAACAAGGGTGACACCATATGTTTATTCACATTGCTATTTGTAGGTTATCATTGGTGCATATTCTCCCCTGATAGGATCAGGGAGAGTTATTCATACCACGTCTTTAGTTACCCTGCTCCGGGGAATCAGCAGTACCAACTTAACATTAAAGCTGAGCCTACATTCTATAAAGTGTCAGCAGTGAACCAGCCAACTGAACACATATCAGTGGCTGGCAGACATTGGGAACCACTGTGTTCGTTATATATACACTTTCTGAAGTGTCCAATCTGTCTGCCAGCAGTGCTATAGGAGCACATATATATACTTACAAGGGGCCATTTGGGGAGTTGGGACACACTGTATAAGGATAAAAATTTATCCTTTTTATTACACTGTCCGTGTTTCATGTTTTTTTCACCTGTTTGTCAATATTTCGCACCTTTGTTTTTTAATAAAATTTAATAAAAGCTACTTTTTAAGAAAAACTCTGTATCTCTAGGTGCACCACATAGCGACATGTCTTTTTCCTTTCCTTTAATAAAGTCTCGCTTCTGTGTCCAGTGGTAGCACACCCTCATATTTATCATTTAAGGAAAACCACCCATATGAAATCCTGAGGGTCCTTCAACATTATATGATTGTGTAAAACCTATAAATCCAGTGCGACTGACCTTTCCCTACACCCCCAACCCTGTTTTTTGAATCACTGGAGCTACGCAAGGTTCCCTCCTGCCTCAAAAGCTCCACTATTTTTCCGGTCCCCAAGAAATCAACTATTACAAATCTGAATGACTACCGGCCGATAGCTCTGACGTCTGTGATCATGAAAACATTTCAGCGCCTGGTACTGAACCACCTGAAAGCGGTGACTGGCTACCAGCTAGACCCCCTCCAGTTTGCCTACCAACCTAATTGATGCGTTGAGGACGCAGTCAACCTGGGCCTGCACTACATTCTGCAGCACCTGGATATGCCTGGTACCTATGCAAGGGTCCTGTTTGTCAACTTCAGCTCAGCTTTCAACACAATCATCCCCAATATCCTCCACCCCAAACTACTCCTCCTAGGAGTCCCTGAAGCTACGTGTTCTTGGATTGTGGACTGTCTGACTGATAGAAAACAAGTTGTGAAAGTGGGGGAATTCACCTCTCAAGTGTGGTCCATCAGCACAGGAGCCCCCCAGGGCTGTGTACTCTCACCCCTGCTCTTCTCCCTGTACACCAACGACTGCACCTTAGAGGCACAATCAGTAAAGATAATCAAATTCACTAATGACACTACCGTCATTGGCCTTATCAAGGACGGGGACGAATCGGCCTACAGACAAGAAGTGGACCGATTGGCCCGGTGGTGCAGCAGCAACCATCTAGAGCTCAACCCACTCAAAACCGTTGAGATGGTAGTGGACTTTAGGAAGAAGGATGTTGGTGTTCCTTTGCTGACAGTGTGGTGCCGCTAGTGGACTCCTTCAAGTTCCGAGGAACCCCAATCTCCAGGGACCTTAAATGGGGGCCCAACACTGATACTATTGTTGGAAAAGCGCAGCAGAGGCTATTCTTCCTTAGACAACTGAGCAAGTTCAACATCCCACAGAAAATTCTGCTCCTCTTCTACTCTGCAATTGTGGAGTCTGTACTGTGCTCCTCAATACTGGTCTGGTACGGCTCTGCCAGCAAGAGAGACAATTGCAGACTCCAAAAAGGTAGTCAGAACTGCGGAGAATATAATTGGGACAGACCTTACCTCTGTTCAGGACCTGTACCTGTCCAGAGCAAAAAAAAAGGGGGCAATGAAGATAGTCAAGGACCAACTACATCCTGGCCATGGCTTGTTTAACCTGCTGCCATCAGGCAGACTCTACAGGGCTATTCCCACCAGAAGCCTAAAAAGTTTCTTCCCTCAAGCGGTTCACCTGTTGACACGTGAACTCATGTCTAGTCATACCGAAACCCTTTGCACATAATCTAACATGGTGTCCCCTCGGAATAACTTTCTGTATGACTGTACATGTTCCCCCACCTGTTTATATTGTTTATACTGTATATTTGTTACCCACTTGGTTGCTGCAAAGCAAACCGAAAAAAAATTCCTAGTATACGCAAGTATACCTGACCAATAAAGCTGATTCTGATGATTACCAATGGCGGCTCCAGAGGTGGGGCTATAGCACATTCCCTAAACACATAGCTCTGCAAATTAGCAGCCCAGCAATCTGGTCTGAGTAACCCCCTGTACTCATTATAGTTTGGGTGCACACATTTTCACTAGAGATGAGCGGGTCAGGATCTCCGGGATCCGACAGATCCGAACATCGCGATCCGAGTCAGGATCCGAGCCGGCTTGGGAGTTCCCGCCTGAATTCCGGACTGAAATCAAAGCAAAATGTCATCATCGCGCTGTCGGATTCTCGCGGGATAAGACACACGCGCACCCCGCCATCTTCACTCTATTATAGGAGAGGGAGGAGGGTGGGTGGGAGATCTGTGCTCTGTCCTCTCTGCTCTTTGCTCCGTGCCCTTTGCTGTGATTTATTTTGTGTGATTTTTTATTTTGTTGTAAACTAGGGGACGCAGGGGCTGCAGTGCTGCAGGGGCTGCAGTGTCCATAATACAAGGGGCTGTGTCCAGTGTGTCAGGGGCTGTGTCCAGTGTGTCAGGGGCTGTGTCCAGTGTACAGGGGCTGTGACCATTGTCCAGGGGCTGTGTCCATTGTCCAGGGGCTGTGTCCAGGGTGACGGGCTGTATCCAGTGTCCAGTGTAACGGGCTGTGTCCAGTGTGACGGCATATATCTAGTGTCCAGTGTGACGGACTATATCCAGTGTCCAGTGTGACGGACTATATCCAGTGTCCAGTGTGACGGCATATATCTAGTGTCCAGTGTGACGGCATATATCTAGTGTCCAGTGTGACGGCATATATCTAGTGTCCAGTGTGACGGCATATATCTAGTGTCCAGTGTGACGGCATATATCTAGTGTCCAGTGTGACGGCATATATCCAGTGTCCAGTGTAACGGGCTGTGTCCAGTGTGACGGCATATATCCATTGTCCAGTGTGACGGCATATATCTAGTGTCCAGTGTGACGGCATATATCTAGTGTCCAGTGTGATGGCATATATCTAGTGTCCAGTGTGATGGAATATATCTAGTGTCCAGTGTGATGGTCTATATTCATTGTTCAGTGTGACGGACTATATCCAGTGTCCAGTGTAACGGCCTATATCCATTGTCCAGTGTGACGGCATATATCCATTGTCCAGTGTGACACCATATATCCATTGTCCAGTGTGACGGCATATATCTACTGTCCAGTGTGACGGCATATATCTACTGTCCAGTGTGACGGCATATATCTAGTGTCCAGTGTGACGGCATATATCTACTGTCCAGTGTGACTGACTATATCCAGTGTGATGGACTATAGCCAGTGTCCAGTGTGACGGACTATATCTAGTGTCCAGTGTAACGGGCTGTGTCCAGTGTCCAGTGTGACGGCCTATATCCAGTGTCCAGTGTGACGGCATATATCCATTGTCCAGTGTAACGGGCTGTGTCCAGGGGCAGTGTCCAGTGACCAGGGGCAGTGTCCAGTGTCACAGGCTGCGTCCAGTGTAAAAATAAGAAAGATAAATAAAAGTATTAAAACAAAAACACATTTTTGGAGGATGATGGAGGAGGAAAGAGTGGGAGATCAGCAACCTGATAGAAGTACTGAAGCTGCTACCACCAGTCAGATTCATGATGGCAAGGCCGATGGTCAAAGGCCTAGAGGCCATGTAAAAGCAAAGCAGGGATCTAATTTTACAATGGTCCTTAAAAAAAATTAAAGTTACCTACGGAGAAAAATAAAATTGGCAATATGCCGTTCACCACACACAGTGGGAAGGAAAGGCTACGGCTTTCTGACTGATGGTACAGCGTCTCAGAAGAATGATGGTAGCCCTTCTGCTACTAAATAAAAAAAGAAGGAAAGGTTTTAAGACAAAGGCGAGTTCACAAATGTCACAAATCCCAGAGGAGAGTCTAAGTGTGTCCGCGGATGCCATATGTGAGCCAGACCTTTCAAATACTGTTTATGAAGAGGAGGTTCATTCCACCATTTGCATGCCCTCTGCAAGTGTGTGCAAGAGCATCCCCAGTCAAGATTTTGACCTGGTTATTGAGGATGCTTCTGAGGAATTCGATGTGGATTCTGTTTGTGTAGCTGGCACACAGAGGGATGCGGATGATGAAGATGGGGATGATTTATTTATTTACAGTTTCTTATATAGCGCAGCAGATTCCGTTGCGCTTTACAATTGTAGACAGTGATAAAACAAACTGGGTAGCAACAGACAGACTTGAAGGTAGGAGGGCCCTGCTGCAAGCTTACAATCTATAGGGATATAGGAGGGAAACACAAGGACAGGCACCAGTAATAGCATAGCAGTCCCACCAAGTTACAGGTCCAGAAGGGAAGCTATATAATGCATAAGTGCCTCAGAGGGTTATGCGTGTAGAACTTAAATATGATAGGCTTGCCTGAATAGGTGTGTTTTCAGGGAACGCTTGAAAGTTTGGAGGCTAGTGGAGAGTCTTATTGTGCGGGGAAGGGCATTCCATAGGATGGGAGCAGCCCGATGAAAGTCCTGTAATAGTGAATGGGAGCTAGTGATCCATGCAGAAGAGAGACGCAGATCTTGTGCAGAGCGGAGTGGTCGAGATGGGAGATATTTTGTAATAAGTGCAGAGATATATGCTGGTGCAGTATGGTTAATAGCTTCATATGCGAGTAGAAGTGTTTTATATTGAATACGGTAAAACACAGGTAACCAATGGAGGGACTGGCAGAGCGGATCAGCAGACGATGAGCGTCTTGCAAGGAAGATCAGCCTAGCAGCAGCATTTAAAATGGATTGTAGTGGTGAGAGTCTGTTCTTTGGAAGACCAGTTAGGAGACTATTGCAATAATCAATGCGGGATATAATGAGTGCATGGATAAGAGATTTAGTAGTGTCTTGTGTGAGATACGGTCGTATTTTGGATATGTTTTTTAGATGCATGTAACATGATTTGGAGACAGATTGAATGTGGGGAAGAAAGGACAAGTCAGAGTCGAGGATGACCCCTAAGCAACGAGCTTGTGGGGTAGGGTAGATTGTAGAGTTGTCAACAGTGATGGAGATATCAGGATGGTAACTGTTCTTAGTTGGTGGGAATATAAGTAATTCTGTTTTGAAAATATTGAGTTTGAGTTGGCGAGAAGACATCCAAAATGAGATGGCAGAGAGACATTCAGAGACTCGGCCCAGGATGATGTTGTTTGTTTTAAGGCACCGACGGAGACCGTTGTTGTCCGGGGTATGGAAAAGCCCATTGTCATGCCAGGGCAAAAGACAAAAAAAATCCACCTCATATGTATGGAATTATTTCTACCCAAATCCGGACAACAACTGTCAAGCCGTGTGTAGCGTTTGCAAAGCTATTGTAAGTAGAGGTAAGGACGTGCAGCACCTTGGGACCTCCTCATTGTTACGTCATTTGCAGTGCATCCATCAGAAGTTTTTGTCAAAAGAAACTGTGAACAAACATGTAGCAGCCTGCCCAGCGTTACCGTCCTGCTCCCCTTTCTCTGTTAAATCCAAGGGCCTGCAATCTCCTCAAACACCTGCATCATCCACATCCTCAGAGATTATGGGATTGGGAAGTAGTCCTGCACCCAATGTCATGATCCTGACTGAATCCTCTCCTATCCTGGATTCCTCAGAAGCATCCTTAACAGCTACACCTGTTGCTTCTGCTGCTGCTGCTTCCAGGAAGGGGACCAGGAATGCTAGTCCTGATCAGTTAACCAAGCAACTGACTGTAAGACAATCCTTTGCAAGGGGGATGAAGTATGCCAGCAGTCACCCCGTTGCACAGCGTATTACCGATGCCATAACAACTATGTTGGTATTAGACGTGCGTCCAGTATCCACAATCAATTCTGTGGGGTTTACCCAGTTGCTTGAAATCCTGTGTCCCCGGTACCAAATTCCATCTAGGTTCCACTTGTCCAGGAAGGCAATACCCAGACTGTACACAGACATTAAAAAAAGTGTTGTTAGTGTCCTTAAAAATGCCGCTGTACTGACTGTCCACGTAACCACGGATATGTGGACAAACGGAACAGGGCAAACTAAAGACTACATGTATGTGACTGCTCACTGGGTAGATGTATTGCCTTCAGCAGCAGCACCAACAGAAGCAGCAACATCATCATTTCCCATTGTTATTCAGAGGCAGGCTACTCTGTGTATCACCGGTTTCAGTAAAAGGCACACAGCAGAAAACCTCCTAGAAAAACTACGGGAAGTCATTGCGCAATGGCTTACCCCACTTGGACTCTCATTGGGATTTGTGGTATCCGACAATGCCACCAATATTGTGAGTGCATTACATCTGGGCAAATTCCAACATGTCCCATGTTTTGCTCACACAATAAATTTGGTGGTGCAACATTTCTTGAAAAAGGACAGGGGTGTTCAAGAGATGTTGTCAGTTGTCCGGAAAATTTGTGGACATTTTCGCCATTCTGCAAGTGCATGCAGGAGATTGCAACACTTGCAAGAAATGCTAAATTTGCCCTGCCATCAGCTGAAGCAAGAGGTGGTTACGAGGTGGAATTCCACCATCTATATGCTTCAGCCAAAGCTACACCTCGACCTATGACATAGGGAGAGGAATGGGAATGCACCCAAGTCAAGCTCAGTGGAGCATAATTTCCGTGTTGTGCAAGATCCTGCAGCCCTTCGACGCTGCTACACGCGAAGTTAGTTCTGACACTGCCAGCTTGAGCCAGGTCATTCCCTTTATAGGCCTTTTGCAAAAGCAGTTGGAGAAATTGAAGGAGGAGTTGAAGCAGAGTGAATCTGCTAAATATGTAGGACTAGTGGATCACTACATTAATTCACTTTGCAAGGATCCAAGGGTCGTCGATCTCTTAAAATCAGATCATTATATTTTGGTGACAATACTGGATCCTAGGTTTAAGTCTTACATTGTGTCTTTGTTACCAATGTGCACAAATCTGCAGAGGTGCAAAGACCTCTTGGTCCAAAAATTGTCAGCTGAAGCAGAACGTGGCAGGCACACAACTCCTCCTTCAATTTCTACCACTAGGGTTGTGAGGAAAAAACTAAAATTTCCTAAGATACCCACTACTATTCAGTCCGGAAATATATTTGACATCTGGTCCGGATTGAAAGAGCTTCCTAGCATAATGGACATGTCGACTGCTACTGACTATGATGCGATCACAATTGATAGAATGGTGGATGACTACTTTGCAGATAGCATCGTTATAGGTATGTCAGACTGTCCAATCTATTATTGGCAAGAAAAAATAGGTAATGTGGTGGCCTTTGCACAAACTGGCTTTGCTTTATTTAAGTTGCCCACCATTCAGTGTATATTCTGAGAGTCTTCAGCGCAGCTGGAAACCTTGTTAGCGATGGGCGTAGGTTACTTCCACAAAACATGAAGATGATGTTCATAAAAATGAATTTCAAATTCCACCAACTGGACCTCCTTCACCAGCACTTACGTCCACCTAATACACACAGTCCTCCCGCAAGGGTGGTTTTGCCAAAACATTCCAGATCCAAAACACAAAGGGAGATCCAGATCCAAAACCAAAACCCGAAAAAGTGCCCGCCGCTCATCTCTAATGTTCACACTAGCGCTAGCAGGTGTGGCGCAGTTGTTGCTTAGGGGTAGATGTATGAAGCAATGATAAAGGGAGACGTGAGCAAGAGGAGAAGTGGTCCATGACACCCAATAAAATTACACATAGCAGCTGATTGGTTTCCATAGGTTACTTCACCTCAGGCTCACGTCTCCTCCCTTACCACTGTTTCATACATTTACCTTAGTTTCCCAACTTCTACAATAAGAACGTTTATCACCTGGCTGCCGTCTCACCATTGCGCTGTACAAGCAGGCTGACGCTGTAAGCAAGGCGAAGAGAAATGACCAGCCCCATGTTATTTACACGTCCGCCCACACCGCACATTTATTACAGTCTATTACACCGAGAGGCGTTTCAGTTGACCCGCCCTTTCCTTCATCTGAGCCAATCTTAGTGCAGAAAGTCAAAGCGTACCCGCCCCATCTTTTTCCCGGGTCTGCCCTACGGCCAATGTGTTAGAAGCTTGTGCGTGACGTCACGCCCGGGCCTCCTTACTTCCTGTACTTCTGCTGCTGCGTGTGTGTAGTGTGTCAGGTAAGCCGGCGCTGCTGCTTCTGTAGTAATCGCGAGGACAGCTGCGGGTCCCAGAGTGTATATGTGTGTTACGTACACTATATGTATATTGTGGTGTGTTTAAACTTTACAAGACGGATCCAATGTATACTGTCTCTAATTAACATGTACTGTCATAATGGAGTTTTGTTATATAAATGTATGAATCTGTAAGGTTTGTTCATCTATACATGGTTGTGCATATGTAGTTCACATGAATTGCACGTTTTTGCTATTCTAGTCCTTAGTATATGTAGAGAATGTGGGTTTTGCTTTTTTATTAGTGTACAGATTCAAAATAATAGGTTAGCCTATACTCTGTATCTAATCTTTGTGTGTGTGTGTGTGTGTGTGTGCATTAAACAATGTGATGTTTGTAATATTATTATTATTTTTTTTTTTAGAAGCTTTCAATTTCTTAACTCAATGTTGTGTGCCAATGAAAGGATTGGCCGTTCCATTACCAGCCTGAAGGGTATTGGGTGAAACCAGAATGGATCGGCTCCATGCAGCAATCTCTGCCACTCTGGAGCTTGTAGTGCGCGTTCCATCTGTGCCGTGTCCCATCTGGTGGGGTTTTCTGTGATACCTGCCACTAGGAAGATGGGGGTTGGAGTGATTCTAGTCTCCCTGTATTATTATTTATTTACAGTTCCTTATATAGTGCAGCATATTCTGTTTCGCTTTACAACTGATGACAACACTGAAAGAACAAACTGGGTAAAACAGACATACATAGAGGTTGGAGGGCCCTGCTGCAAGCTTCCCACATGTCCATCCCATGTGGGAGGAAATAACCTCTCTCCCCAGTGACAGCTGTCACATACACCCCCAAGATAGGGGAATGCACTACAAGCTCCAGAATGTCTTAATGGAGCCTGTCTGGTCATCTGTTCTGATTTTTAACTAATCCCCACTTGATGGATGAAACAGACTATACTGTAGTAATTGGAGATATTGGGTTGGGAATAGGGCTTGTAGATGACTGGTTAAGATAAGGGTGTAGTTAGTTACTTTCAAATGCATATTTACATATCAGTTTCCTTGTTACTATTTATTTCAAAACATTATCCAGATAAGTGTGTATTAAAATGTGTATTATTTATTTTACTTATTTTGATTTGAAGCACCACTTAAGGGGGTCCAAACACGCTCCTATCCCGGCATGCGTTCTGGGCTAAAATAGCATCCATCACATCGCATTGCATGCCTTGTGCATGCAATGCGATGCGATGTGATGAAAGCAAGTACAAAAAGTATGTGCATCACATACTTTTTGTACTGTGCGATGAGGTGCTGTGGGAGCGCGCACCTCAATGCACACATCGCACCGCCGGGATCGGAGCGTGTATGGGCTCCTTAACACAGATATTCATGTACAATTCTGTTATGTGAAAGCTTTATTCTTGTTGAAGAGAACTCAATTCTTTCTTATGTACTTAATATTGTTTGCTTTGTTCTATTTTATGTGGTGCCGGACGGGATCCCGACAGGCATTTACCCGACGTCGGGTTCCCGACTGTCAAAACACCGACAGCCGGGTACCACACCCATTTTATGTGCCCTCTATTTATTTATTTTCTTTAAAATAAAAATGCCAGAAATTGGATTCCCAGTTTCTGTGTCTATAAATTATTCAGTCGGTTGTGTTGATTTGCCTCTTTTGAGCTTTGACACCAAGGGGAAAAATCCCTTACAGTAGGATTCAGAAGTATAACCCCATACACACAGGGCAACAAGTGCAGGAAGGAAGCGCGATGTGCTTAAGCATGATCGCTCAGCACACATTGCGGTAAACCCATGATGCACACCGTGATGCGAGCTTTGTCTATTGCTTATAGGCAAAGCCCCATGATCTAGCAGGAATGAAAGACAGTGCAAGCACTGTCTTTCCCTGCCGTTGATGTTCGGGACTGATCTACACACAAAGCAATTTCTAGTTCGATCGCTTAGAAATGGGGTGAAAATCACCCTGTGTTAATGCCCCTTAAGATTGGAAGTTACGCTGAGAACAATACTTCATAATACTTCACAATACTTAAACATGTTTTAAAGGACCACTAACTAATGAACATTTGTAAATTCTTCATTGGATCCAGAAAAAAGCATATATATATGATTAATATGCGGTTCCTGGTATCCAGATGATAGATTGACAATGTATAGGTTGACATAAAAATGATTGACACATGTGGTGTGTATTTTTTTTTTTTTTTTTTGTGTCGTCCCAAGATCTGTTTTATTTACATCCTAGCTCTTCCCTTTGAGGGGGGTGCCGCTGCCAGGTGTGTATTGGTGGGTGCCGAAGCATTGGTTGGGTGCTGATGGGGGCCAAGCTGTGCGCCTACGGCCGGGTCCTATGCCGCGTTCTGAGCATCTGGAGGTCGATGCCAGGACCGAGCTGTGCGCCAGGCGTCGAGCTTACTTCTGTGGCCGATACTGTGCCGCGTCCCCCTCCTCTGCGTCTCGGTGCCGAGGAAGTGTGGGGGCCGTGGTGGTGACCTGTCCCAGCTGGGGGGTTGGGGATCCCCGTGTCCTATGCCGGTCTTCTTCTCTGCCTTCTCCCCCTCATCCTCCCCCCGTCCACGGGGCGCCCTTTCTCAAGGGGCTGAGGATGGAAGCTCAGGTGGACGGGAGCTCGCATGCTTGCGACCATCCCCAGCCACCACCCCGAGTAACATGATGCCCTGCTTCTTTTCATGGCTGCGCCAGTGTTGCAGGCTCGCTACAATCCTATAGTTATAATAACAATTTTTTATTCAAGTAAACTTTTGATATACAATTTACAATCCTATAGTTAAATTCTACCTGAAGACTGTACTGTCACGACCGATATCACCTTTCATCTTGATGGCCCTAACAGAACCTCCGTCACCCAATCCTGTTGTATGTGGCGATATATATTCTGGGGTATACGGAGATGGGACTGGAACTATGTTTATGCCATATAGCCTTGTTTGCGGATGGCCAGACTGATGCTGCACTGATATTATATCATAGTCAACTATTGTGTGGATTCTTCTCCAAATACTTTTTTTTTTTATTATAGTCTTTATTTATGTTTGTTTTCATATAAAATACAATACAATTCACATCTTTATATTCTTATAGATACATGAAAAATCTTTGCGCACAAAAAAGATCAACAGATATAAACGTATCAACATCTTTAAGTCATTACTGCACAGAAAAAATACTAACCCGAACATATCCCTACTTCCTAATCCCCCCCTCCCTCTTCCCCCGGATTCATTTATTTTCTTATTTGCCTTTCTGTTATACTACTTTCATATTTTACCCTCCATATCTTTTACCCTACGTGTTTTTTATAATTCTATTCACCATTATAATATTTCGACTTCAGCCATATATCCCAAACTTGGTGAAATTTATTTAATTTTCCTCTTTTTGTGTACAAATACATTTCATGGTTAATTGTGCTATTTACCAAATTTACCCATTGCTTAGTATTTGGGCTATCATGTGCCAACCATTTTCTTGCTATTAGGACTTTTACTAAAGTCAATGGCAAGTATTCAATGCCGGTGCGAGGGGGTTAAACTGCGAGGATCAAAGAAAACCAGTGATCCTTGCAGTTTAACCCCCGCGCCGGCCGTTTGCACTATGCAACGTTCCGGGGGAATCCTCGCTGTCACAGAACTGCGAGGATTCCCCTAAACTGCGAGAGCCGAGGCTAGTGCAGCAAACTCGCTGTAATTAGCCTCGATTCTCGCAGTTTTTGGAGGCACATTCGCAAATTCCCCCTCGCTCAAAAAACGGAGCAAGGGGGAATTTGCGAATGAGGGGGGTCAGTTGAATACTGACAGGGTGAGCGGTGACTGCGAGCAAAAAGTCCTGCTCGCAGTCACCGCTCGCCCACGGCATTAAATATATGCCATTAAGTTCCCTATACATTGTGCCTGGTGTTTATTTAGTGTTCACTCTAGAATTTTTTTAGGGCAGGGTGCTGACCACGGGGAGGGCACATTTTTCAATCGTGAGGGCACATTTTTCAGTCAGGAAGGCACATTTTAATTTTAAAGGGCAAAATGAAGGTTGAGGTTATGTGCGCGGCACATTTATGCTATATAACCATCTTGTGACACCGGAGCGTCACACCATCAGCACATTTATGCTATATAACCATCTTGTGACACCGGAGCGTCACACCATCAGCACATTTATGCTATATAACCATCTTGTGACACCTGAGCGTCACACCATCAGCACATTTATGCTATATAACCATCTTGTGACACCTGAGCGTCACACCATCAGCACATTTATGCTATATAACCATCTTGTGACACCGGAGCGTCACACCATCAGCACATTTATGCTATATAACCATCTTGTGACACCTGAGCGTCACCATCAGCACATTTATGCTATATAACCATCTTGTGACACCTGAGCGTCACACCATCGGCACATTTATGCTATATAACCCATCTTGTGACACCGGAGCGTCACACCATCAGCACATTTATGCTATATAACCATCTTGTGACACCTGAGCGTCACACCATCGGCACATTTATGCTATATAACCATCTTGTGACACCGGAGCGTCACACCATCAGCACATTTATGCTATATAACCATCTTGTGACACCTGAGCGTCACCATCAGCACATTTATGCTATATAACCATCTTGTGACACCTGAGCGTCACACCATCGGCACATTTATGCTATATAACCATCTTGTGACACCTGAGCGTCACACCATCGGCACATTTATGCTATATAACCATCTTGTGGCACCTGAGCGTCACACCATCGGCACATTTATGCTATATAACCATCTTGTGACCTGAGCGTCACACCATCGGCACATTTATGCTATATAACCATCTTGTGACACCTGAGCGTCACACCATCGGCACATTTATGCTATATAACCATCTTGTGACACCTGAGCGTCACACCATCGGCACATTTATGCTATATAACCATCTTGTGACACCTGAGCGTCACACCATCGGCACATTTATGCTATATAACCATCTTGTGACACCTGAGCGTCACACCATCGGCACATTTATGCTATATAACCATCTTGTGACACCTGAGCGTCACACCATCGGCACATTTATGCTATATAACCATCTTGTGACACCTGAGCGTCACACCATCGGCACATTTATGCTATATAACCATCTTGTGACACCTGAGCGTCACACCATCGGCACATTTATGCTATATAACCATCTTGTGACACCTGAGCGTCACACCATCGGCACATTTATGCTATATACCCCATCTTGTGACACCTGAGAGCATCACACCATCGGCACATTTATGCTATATAACCATCCTGTGACACGAGAGCGTCACACCATCGGCACATTTATGCTATATAACCATCCTGTGACACGAGAGCGTCACACCATCGGCACATTTATGCTATATAACCATCCTGTGACACCTGAGCGTCACACCATCGGCACATTTATGCTATATAACCATCTTGTGACACCTGAGCGTGTCACGCCATCAGCACATTTATGCTATATAACCTTCTTGTGACACCGGAGTGTCACACCATCAGCACATTTATCCCACATCCCCTACATCACACCTTATGCCTCCATCCCCTACATCACACCTTATGCCTCCAGCCCCTACATCACACATCATGCCTCGGTCACCTAAATCACACCTTATGCGTACATCACACATAATGCCTCCAGCCCCTACATCACACATAATGCCTCCAGCCCCTACATCACACATATTGGGGTGTATTCAATGTCGTGGGGGAGCGGTGACAGCTAGCAGGGCTTTCTGCTCGCTGTCACCGCTCACCCTGTCAGTATTCAACTAACCCCCCTCATACGCCAATTCCCCCTCGCTCCATTTTTTGAGTGAGGGGGAATCGGCGTATGCGGCTGTAGAAGCTGCGAGACTTGCGGCTAATTACAGCGAGTTTGCTGCATTAGCTGCAGGTCTCGCTGTTTAGGGGAATCCTCGCCATCCTGTGATGGCGAGGATTTCCCCATAACGTTGAATAGTGCAACCGGCCGGCGCAACGGTTAAACAGCGAGGATCGCTGGTTTTCTGCGATCCTCGCTGTTTAACCCCCTCGTCGGCCGCTCGCAGTGGCAATGAATACCTGCCTATTCCTCCATCACCTATATCACATATCAGGAGGTAAGGTGATGGAAGGAGAGAGGAGGGTGAGGTGATGAAGTGAAGTCATGTGCTTTTCATGTGACACTGCACTCCTGTCCCTTCTTTGCGGGTGGGAGGAGCAAGCGCCGCGCATGTGACTATATTCCGGCTGCTACTGCCTACCCGCCGGTGGGAAGACAGGGATGGGAAAGAGCAGCAGCAAACAGGGCAGCGCCTGTCATGGCTCCACCGCGGTGGCGGTGTGCTAAGTTGTAGGGCTCTCCTCCCAGCGCACCGTCCGCGACAAACTTCCCCCCCCAAACCAGGGCCGGATTTAAGGGCCTGACTGCCCATAGGCACTACATTTTTTGCCGCCCCCCACCCCCGACCTATTATAAGGCCCCCCTGTTGTCAGAATGTGCATGGCTGCTCCTTAGCCTGGTGACTGCCTTCTCTACAAGACCCCACAAGGCATAAAGTGCAGATGGGATTGCACTTACCAGGTGTAAGGGGTGGCCGGCTGTGTGTGCAGAGTCCCTGTCCATGGCTGGTGCCGCTGCTCTCCCTTCTTGCTGCTCAGCTGTGTGGGGCGCCGGCTGCTTGATGGGGGGAAGTTGGTGTTGGTGTCCCTGCCGTGCCTTCCTCCCGGGCCCGGTGGGCGGGGCTTGATTCGGCACAGGCAGAGATGATGTCTTATTTTCTTTCCATGCATGGTCCACCCGCAGGGCTACGATAGCGGGTTCTGGTGGTGCGCACAGTGTGTGCCCCCCCCCAACTGTCAGCGCAGGAGCTGGCATCAGTAACAGTCACTGCTCCTGCGCTGTGTTTTTTTAACAGTGCTAACAGCGCAGGAGCAGTGACTGTTACTGACACCAGCTCCTGCGCTGACACCCACAGCGCTCAGCTATGTGGGCGGGGGAGCTGCGACTGCACTAAACTTTGAGGACGGAGGTATGCGGGGCAGATCGGGTGGGGGTGGGGGGGGGGGTGGTTGTAGCGGACGGTGCGCTGTGAGGAGAGATGCTCCTTGGAATAGCTGACAGCCGCTCACATAAGAGGAGGTGAGCGGCATGTCAGCGTGGCAGGGGGGAGGAGGGATGCTTGATGGAATAGCTGACAGCCGCTCACCATAGGAGGTGAGCGGCATGTCAGGCTGAGGGGGGAGTGACCACTTCACACGCTGCCGCGCTAGAAGCTGTCAGCGGGAGGAGACTTCTAGCGCGGCAGCAGCTATTAACTTGTGCAGGGCGGGCAAAAACGGGCAGTGCGGAAATCGGTGGCTTTTAAAGGGGCAGGGCGCAGCGCCCTGTAAAATAAGCCTAGCGGGAACACTATTATTTGTGCCCACACAAGTGACATCATTCATTAAACATATCTTTTCATTTATAGTGAACCCTGTGATGCCTAATTGCCTAATTCTTTGTCCCACCTGTTGCCATATTTTCTGTATATGATGACCTTCCCAAATCATATGTATAAAGGTTCCTTGAGCTATGTTACATTTTGGGCACAAGTCGCTTTTGTTTTTGTCAAACTGACTTAGTCTGCATGGGGTCACATATACTCTGTGGAGGATAAATAGTTGTATTTGCTCGTATCTGATTGACGATGCCGCCCTCATTGGCGATGCCAGCATCCTATCCCATTCCTGGTCCGTTATATTTCCTATATCTTCACTCCAGTCTTTTCTCTTTTTTTCTATCTGGGTGTTCTGGAGGTTCCCCACTAATATTTTATACATTCCTGACACCCTCATTTTCTTTCTGGGGTCTACCATTTGTTTAATCTTTGATTCCTCTATGTCAGGGGTGTCCAAACTGTTTGCGACAAGGGCCAGTTTTGGTGAGGTGAAAATGTGGGGGGCCGACCATTCTTTGAATCATTAATCGCATCAGAATGGTCCTCCACTCTGCCCCCATTCACTTTATGTCCCCCAGCCTGCCCCTTCACTGTATATTCCCCAGACTGCCCCCCCTTTCTCTGTATTTCCTCCAGCTTGCCCCCATTCACTGTATGTCCCCCACTCTGCCCCCTTCACTGTATGTCCACCATTCACTGTATGTTCCCCACTCTGCACACATTTACTCTGTCCCCCAGCCTGTCCCCCTTCTCTGAATGTCCATCACTGCCTCCATTCACTGTATGTCCCAAAGCCTGACCCTCCATTCACTGTATGTCCCAAAGCCTGACCCTCCATTCACTGTATGTCAGAAAGCCTGACCCTCCATTCACTGTATGTCCCCCAATCTGCCGCCCATTCACTGTATGACTCCCATTCACTGTATGACTCCCATTCACTATGTCCCACAGCCTGCCCCCCTTCTCTGAAGTCCATCACTGCCTCCATTCACTGTATGTCCCCCAGCCTGACCCTCCTTCACTGTATGTCCCCCACTCTGCTCCCATTGACTGTATGTCCCCCGGCCTGCCCCCTCCCTTCTCTGTATGTTTTCCAACCCCTTATGTGAGCCAGAGGATGGAGAGGCAAAGCAGGAACTTCAAGGACAGGAGATGCTTGGGCTCCCGCTGCCGCCCTCCTCCACTCTGCATGTTACGGGAGCAAGCTTCCCCCTTGCTGCAGCCCCTCCCCACACACTGCTGTCACTGATTGCGGAGTAGGGTGATATACAATTGCAGCTGCAGGGGTTGGATGCATACTCACCTGAAAGACGCCAAACCCATCTCACTGTGGCGGCCGGCACCTCCTCACTGCTACAGACAGCAAGGTATAGGCACACTCGCCGGGGTTCCACCTTTAGTGCTGTGTGTCCCGCATCTGATGCTCCACTCGCTTCTGGCTGGAGGCTGCGGCCCACTTGAAATGACCGTATGGGCCGCAATTGGCCCCCGGGCCAGACTTTGGACATGCCTGCTCTATGTTCACCCACTCTTTCCCGTATGCCATATTCAGACCATTTCTTAATTGGATATTGGCGAAAGAACATATTTTTCCCCACCTAATATTCTTTTTCCAATTGATCGAATGTTTTGATTCTTCCCCCTTCATATACTTGTTGTACGTTCTCTATTCCGTACCTACCACAGCATATTTTTATCTTTGATCCTTACAGTATATCACTATCTTTCCCTCCTTTTCCTATGGCCCATATTGGGGTCTCTGGGTCGACTCCCTCACACTCCATTATTTTGTTTGTCACTTCCCAGATTTTTTTTGCCTGTTTGATTAAGGGTCTATTTGTTTTCCCCCCTATTTTATCCAACAGTATTTGCTTTGGGGAGTATCCCACCCTAGCCTGCCATAATTGTGCTGCTATTATTATGCCAGGAGGCTGGGTACAGGACGTCAGGCGTGAGCCCGTAGTTGAGACCGCCGGTTAGGACGGCCACAGCGAACCCTACACTTACTCTGTTGAGTACCTCCGGCAGATGTCAAGCCCCTGCGAGCGCTAGTATTCACCTGTGGCCGCCGCGTTCGAAGGAGCGAGTTAGGCCCGCTCCAAACCCGAAGCAGCTAGGTCTTATGTGGGGACAAAGGGCTAGCAATCGTCAGAGGTATGCTCAAGAGGTAAACTGACTACTGGGCCTAACTGGAGATGACACCCTGTCTGCCGGCACCAGGCCAAGGACGGGAATGCGACCCAGTCGCAGTCACCGGTGGAAAGATACGGGGAATCGCCACAAACCGAGACTGGAAACAAAAACAATGAATTCCCCAAAACGACTAGAGAAGTAACAGGAACAATACCCTGTCTAACAAGGACTCCCAAGGTGGGAGAGTATCTACAGAAATCCTGAATAAGCCCCACTGCTAACGGAGACCAGCAGGGCTGACAGAGAATGCAGGGACCTAACCCTAAACAAAGAGATGGGCTGGGCAGCCAGAAATATAATAACCATATATAAGGGCAATCTGCCACTGAAAGATAATGGGAAAAACATCCAGGCTCTAGAGGAGCACTTACGTGGCCCCTGGAGGGGGAGCAGGACAAACGGAGCAAAGCAATCAATAACAGAGGTTCTTGGTATATCAATTGGCCAAGAAATATTTGCCCACCAACCAGCTTCACGGTAACCTCATTTCTGGTGGGTCCCTAATACTAAGTTTGGATCTGGGGCGCAGAACCCCAAAAAGGCCAGCATAAGCAAGTCACCCCAGGGCAGCACACAAGTGAAAAAACTAAGCTAGAAGTGTGTTAATAAGAAGGTAGCAGGAGCTAGAGGTTAAAATGTGTAGTGCTAGAGAAAGTATAATATTAGTGAAAATTAAATAGTGCTAAATAAATGTTAGGGTGTGCCACCCCGAAAGCAACTCGGTTACACCAACCCGAGGGGAGCCGCGCCCCAAATCCATCCCGAAGACTAGCAATAAGTGTCAATTTTAGGTCTTACCTTCATTGTGCCTACAGTTTGCAGTCTGTGGCTACCAGGGACCAAGCTGGTGAAATAATATTCAGATCAGGTGGGCGGGGTGCTACTCTAAGTTGAAGGAGTCCCAACCTTCAGGTGTACAGGTGTACACAATTTTAGCTTATGTGGGGGGGGGAATCTTAGAATGCACACCCAGTATACATGAGGTGCTATCATGCTGGGACTTGTAGTTCTGCAAAGAAAAACATGTGGTGCAGATGCACACTCCATATTATTAATCAAATCAATCAATAACAGAGGTTCTTGGTATATCAATTGGCCAAGAAATATTTGCCCACCAACCAGCTTCACGGTAACCTCATTTCTGGTGGGTCCCTAATACTAAGTTTGGATCTGGGGCGCAGAACCCCAAAAAGGCCAGCATAAGCAAGTCACCCCAGGGCAGCACACAAGTGAAAAAACTAAGCTAGAAGTGTGTTAATAAGAAGGTAGCAGGAGCTAGAGGTTAAAATGTGTAGTGCTAGAGAAAGTATAATATTAGTGAAAATTAAATAGTGCTAAATAAATGTTAGGGTGTGCCACCCCGAAAGCAACTCGGTTACACCAACCCGAGGGGAGCCGCGCCCCAAATCCATCCCGAAGACTAGCAATAAGTGTCAATTTTAGGTCTTACCTTCATTGTGCCTACAGTTTGCAGTCTGTGGCTACCAGGGACCAAGCTGGTGAAATAATATTCAGATCAGGTGGGCGGGGTGCTACTCTAAGTTGAAGGAGTCCCAACCTTCAGGTGTACAGGTGTACACAATTTTAGCTTATGTGGGGGGGGAATCTTAGAATGCACACCCAGTATACATGAGGTGCTATCATGCTGGGACTTGTAGTTCTGCAAAGAAAAACATGTGGTGCAGATGCACTTATTGCTAGTCTTCGGGATGGATTTGGGGCGCGGCTCCCCTCGGGTTGGTGTAACCGAGTTGCTTTCGGGGTGGCACACCCTAACATTTATTTAGCACTATTTAATTTTCACTAATATTATACTTTCTCTAGCACTACACATTTTAACCTCTAGCTCCTGCTACCTTCTTATTAACACACTTCTAGCTTAGTTTTTTCACTTGTGTGCTGCCCTGGGGTGACTTGCTTATGCTGGCCTTTTTGGGGTTCTGCGCCCCAGATCCAAACTTAGTATTAGGGACCCACCAGAAATGAGGTTACCGTGAAGCTGGTTGGTGGGCAAATATTTCTTGGCCAATTGATATACCAAGAACCTCTGTTATTGATTGATTTGATTAATAATATGGAGTGTGCATCTGCACCACATGTTTTTCTTTGCAGAACTACAAGTCCCAGCATGATAGCACCTCATGTATACTGGGTGTGCATTCTAAGATTCCCCCCCCACATAAGCTAAAATTGTGTACACCTGTACACCTGAAGGTTGGGACTCCTTCAACTTAGAGTAGCACCCCGCCCACCTGATCTGAATATTATTTCACCAGCTTGGTCCCTGGTAGCCACAGACTGCAAACTGTAGGCACAATGAAGGTAAGACCTAAAATTGACACTTATTGCTAGTCTTCGGGATGGATTTGGGGCGCGGCTCCCCTCGGGTTGGTGTAACCGAGTTGCTTTCGGGGTGGCACACCCTAACATTTATTTAGCACTATTTAATTTTCACTAATATTATACTTTCTCTAGCACTACACATTTTAACCTCTAGCTCCTGCTACCTTCTTATTAACACACTTCTAGCTTAGTTTTTTCACTTGTGTGCTGCCCTGGGGTGACTTGCTTATGCTGGCCTTTTTGGGGTTCTGCGCCCCAGATCCAAACTTAGTATTAGGGACCCACCAGAAATGAGGTTACCGTGAAGCTGGTTGGTGGGCAAATATTTCTTGGCCAATTGATATACCAAGAACCTCTGTTATTGATTGATTTGATTAATAATATGGAGTGTGCATCTGCACCACATGTTTTTCTTTGCAGAACTACAAGTCCCAGCATGATAGCACCTCATGTATACTGGGTGTGCATTCTAAGATTCCCCCCCCACATAAGCTAAAATTGTGTACACCTGTACACCTGAAGGTTGGGACTCCTTCAACTTAGAGTAGCACCCCGCCCACCTGATCTGAATATTATTTCACCAGCTTGGTCCCTGGTAGCCACAGACTGCAAACTGTAGGCACAATGAAGGTAAGACCTAAAATTGACACTTATTGCTAGTCTTCGGGATGGATTTGGGGCGCGGCTCCCCTCGGGTTGGTGTAACCGAGTTGCTTTCGGGGTGGCACACCCTAACATTTATTTAGCACTATTTAATTTTCACTAATATTATACTTTCTCTAGCACTACACATTTTAACCTCTAGCTCCTGCTACCTTCTTATTAACACACTTCTAGCTTAGTTTTTTCACTTGTGTGCTGCCCTGGGGTGACTTGCTTATGCTGGCCTTTTTGGGGTTCTGCGCCCCAGATCCAAACTTAGTATTAGGGACCCACCAGAAATGAGGTTACCGTGAAGCTGGTTGGTGGGCAAATATTTCTTGGCCAATTGATATACCAAGAACCTCTGTTATTGATTGATTTGATTAATAATATGGAGTGTGCATCTGCACCACATGTTTTTCTTTGCAGAACTACAAGTCCCAGCATGATAGCACCTCATGTATACTGGGTGTGCATTCTAAGATTCCCCCCCCACATAAGCTAAAATTGTGTACACCTGTACACCTGAAGGTTGGGACTCCTTCAACTTAGAGTAGCACCCCGCCCACCTGATCTGAATATTATTTCACCAGCTTGGTCCCTGGTAGCCACAGACTGCAAACTGTAGGCACAATGAAGGTAAGACCTAAAATTGACACTTATTGCTAGTCTTCGGGATGGATTTGGGGCGCGGCTCCCCTCGGGTTGGTGTAACCGAGTTGCTTTCGGGGTGGCACACCCTAACATTTATTTAGCACTATTTAATTTTCACTAATATTATACTTTCTCTAGCACTACACATTTTAACCTCTAGCTCCTGCTACCTTCTTATTAACACACTTCTAGCTTAGTTTTTTCACTTGTGTGCTGCCCTGGGGTGACTTGCTTATGCTGGCCTTTTTGGGGTTCTGCGCCCCAGATCCAAACTTAGTATTAGGGACCCACCAGAAATGAGGTTACCGTGAAGCTGGTTGGTGGGCAAATATTTCTTGGCCAATTGATATACCAAGAACCTCTGTTATTGATTGATTTGATTAATAATATGGAGTGTGCATCTGCACCACATGTTTTTCTTTGCAGAACTACAAGTCCCAGCATGATAGCACCTCATGTATACTGGGTGTGCATTCTAAGATTCCCCCCCCACATAAGCTAAAATTGTGTACACCTGTACACCTGAAGGTTGGGACTCCTTCAACTTAGAGTAGCACCCCGCCCACCTGATCTGAATATTATTTCACCAGCTTGGTCCCTGGTAGCCACAGACTGCAAACTGTAGGCACAATGAAGGTAAGACCTAAAATTGACACTTATTGCTAGTCTTCGGGATGGATTTGGGGCGCGGCTCCCCTCGGGTTGGTGTAACCGAGTTGCTTTCGGGGTGGCACACCCTAACATTTATTTAGCACTATTTAATTTTCACTAATATTATACTTTCTCTAGCACTACACATTTTAACCTCTAGCTCCTGCTACCTTCTTATTAACACACTTCTAGCTTAGTTTTTTCACTTGTGTGCTGCCCTGGGGTGACTTGCTTATGCTGGCCTTTTTGGGGTTCTGCGCCCCAGATCCAAACTTAGTATTAGGGACCCACCAGAAATGAGGTTACCGTGAAGCTGGTTGGTGGGCAAATATTTCTTGGCCAATTGATATACCAAGAACCTCTGTTATTGATTGATTTGATTAATAATATGGAGTGTGCATCTGCACCACATGTTTTTCTTTGCAGAACTACAAGTCCCAGCATGATAGCACCTCATGTATACTGGGTGTGCATTCTAAGATTCCCCCCCCACACAAACGGAGCAAAGGCACCAGGACTGCTGAACCAGAGATTCTGGAAGACGGTCTGGGAGCTGGAAGGGCGACCAGGATAGCTAGGGAAAAGCTATAACCGGCGCCATGTTGCCTGCGCCCATCCCTTAAGAAGGATGGTGCAGTCAATCAATGGCGCCGCCAAACACCCGGCCTCCGGAAGAATGTATTTCAGGATGACCGAGCGTGCCTCTCTTGGCGTCCCCTGTTGCCTGGCAACCGCTGAGCGGCTGCAGGGGAACGCCGAGAGGCCTGTGCCGCGCGCCCCTGCCTGGCGGAAGTACTGTCACTCCACCGGACGGAAGTGACGGACGCTCGGCTGAGCCGGGCGGAAGAGCTGTGTGTGCCCTACGCACACCAGCCCCCTGCAGCCGAGTGTCCGAGACGCTGACAGCCATATAATAAAATTTGAAATGTGGTAGTCCTTTTCCCCCCGGATTTTTGTTCCTGACCAACGTATCTATTCTTATTCTAGCCCTCTTATTCCCCCCAGATAAAGGAGGAAGTTATACTGTCTATATTCTTAAAATTTTTTCCTGGACTATACATAGGGGATTGCTGGAATACATACAGCATTTTGGGAAGTACCACTATCTTTATTAAATTAATTCTACCGGTCACAGATAGTGGTAGTTTCCTCCATGTTTTAGTTTTCCTTTGGTACCACTTAATCAGAGGGACCACATTCATTTTAACAAAATCTTTAGCATTATTTGAAATTCGTATCCCTAGATATTTCATGTTATCTACCCATTTCAATGATCCCTCCTGCTCACTATTTAGGGGGCATTTGCCTCTGAATGGTATTATATTTGATTTGGGTACTCTTTACCTAGCACGGCGACCATCGCGACCATCGCGACCATCGCATGCACTAAAAAACGGGTGCGATGCGATGCCCGCGATGCCCGCGATTTCCCATAGGGACCAATGTTAAAAATCAAATTGGTCGCGATTTTAGTGTTAAAAGTCAGATTGGTCGCGATTTTTACATAGGAATCAATGTTAAATGGGCCACAGAGCCCTAATAGTCCCCCTGAAGTGTGAAATGGCCCCCACAATTTTTAACGCCACCCCACGATCAACGTGAACCCGAAGCGTGGCGAGCGCAGCGAGCCCGCGAGGGGCGGCGGTACGCGTCCTCCGACCTTTTCATACCCCCACTATCCACGTCGGCGTGGAGTTGAGAATAGAATAGTGTGGCGAGCGCAGCGAGGGGACGCGGATACCTTCACAGGTAAACGCGTCCCCTCGCGGGCTTCACAGGTGTCCGCGTCGCCACGGACACCTGTGAAGCCCGTGAGGGGACGCGTATAACTGTGAAGGTATCCGCGTCCCCTCGCGGGGCTCGCCACGCTTCGGGCTCGGTGGCTCGCTGCGCTCGCCACACTATTCTGTTCTCAACTCCACGCCGACGTGGATAGTGGGGGTATGAAAAGGTCGGAGGACGCGTACCGCCGCCCCTCGCGGGCTCGCTGCGCTCGCCACGCTTCGGGTTCACTTTGATCCTGGGGTGGCGTTAAAAATTGTGGGGGCCATTTCACACTTCAGGGGGACTATTAGGGCTCTGTGGCCCATTTAACATTGTTTCCTATGTAAAAATCGCGGGCATTGAGCCAATTAACGCTAAAATCGCGACCAATCTGACTTTTAACATTGATCCCTATGGGAAAATCGCGGGCATCGCGTCGCACCCGTTTTTGATTTACCCGCGATGCCCGCGATTTTTTACCCCCGACGCCCGCGATTGTAATCGCGGGCGCCGTGACAGGTAAAGAGTACCTTGATTTGTTCCAGTTGATCCTTATTGCCTCTAAGCATGCTAACACAATTGGTAGTTCAGTACTTTCATTTTGCATGTATATCAACATGTCGTCAGCATATAATGATATTATTTTTTTTCTCCCTCCTACTTTCCCTTGACCTAAGCCCCTCAGCCCCGGATTTTGTCTAAGGGCACATGCCAGTGGCTCTATAGCCAAGTTGAACAAGGCCGAGGACAGCGGGCATCCCTGCCATGTTCCCCTTGCCAGTTCAAACTTTTCTGTTACATACCCATTCACCGATATTCTGGCTTTAGGGGCAGCGTACAGGTTTTTTATCCATTTTATGAACACACGCTGAACACTTCCCATAGATACCCCCACTCTATGCTGTCATATGCTTTAGCAGCATCTAGTGAGATAATGGCAGTGTCACATTCCTGTTCTTGTTCTACTTGTAGATTCACATAGAACCTTCTGATATTTATTGCCGTACTCTTGTCCCTACAGAATCCTGTCTGATCTTTGTGTACAAGATTTGGCATTACTCCCTCCAATCTCCCTGCCAATATTTTAGCCAATATTTTGGCATCTGTATTGATCAGGGAGATTTGTCTGTACGCCTCTAGTGTTTTTGGGTCTTTGTCTTCTTTTAATAATAATGCAATTACTGCCTCACTCATTGACTCTGGGATTTTCCCCTCTTGCAAACTTCTGTTGAACATTTCTACCATTTTTGGAGCCACTGTATTACAATATTTTTTTATGTAGCTCTAATGAAATTGTCGCTCCCTGGCGCTTTTCCTGTAGGGGCGGATATGATAGCTTGTTTCACTTCCTCTATTGTGATCGGTTGTTCTAGTATAGCACTCTCATCTTCACTTAGGCTTAGTAAATCTACCCTCTTCAAAAAGCTTCCTAATTCCATCTCTATATCTCCAATTGTGGAAGAATCTTTTTGTCCCCTCTGGCCAGCTGTGCCATGAAGCTAACTAATATATCATACAATATATACTTATTGTGTGCTAGAAAGGACTCTTGTTTCACTGCTCGTTTTTGGACTTCATCCATCCATATTATATTTGCATTTAACCATTCTGCTTTAGCTTCTTCTGTTTTTTTTTCTCGCCAATACTTTTCCTCCAAAGCCTTACTCACTCTCTCTGCTTCCACATTTTCTTCCCTAGCCCTTTTTTTTAATTTGTGCTATCCTTTTGATGAGTGACCCCCTCATGCATGTTTTGCCAGCATCCTATACTACCTCACCTGATGCTGAACCCTCATTTTTTTTTTTAGTAACTTTCCCAATCCTCGATCACCTCCAAACCCGCACCCATCTGCTCTAGCCATGACGGGTGACATTTCCATATCCGCATACCCTTTTCCACTTGTTCTTTCAGGTCGACCAAGATGGGTGCATGGTCAGAAATTCCCCGAGGCATGTACTCCACCTGTTCCACCTGAAGAAAAAGAGTTTTATCCATAAATGCCATATCTATACGGGACAGTGACTCATATGAATGGGAATAACATGAATACATGCTGGTTTTGGGGTGCTTCTGCCTCCACCAATCTTTCTACCCAATGTCTTCAATAAAATGATGTAACCCTTTATTTCCTATGCTCTTACATGGGCCTCCCTTCCTCCATCTATCCAATTTTGTATCCAAGACATTATTCATGTCTCCCATACATAAAACCGCAGCCCCTTCTGCTTTGGCTGTAAATTCCACCGCCTTCCTCAAGACATCGTGTTGGAACAGAGGTGGGATGTATACTGCCAGCACACACACCTCCATGTTGTACAGTTGGCCTTGCAGGAATACATATCTACCCATCTCATCTATCTCTTGTCTCTCACAGCTAAATGGCACACTTTTATGAAACAACACAAGACTCCTCTGGCGGCAGAGGAGTTGCTAGAGTGATACATACTGCCCACCCATGCCCTTTTTAGGACTTTTGTTCCCCCCCCCCCCCAAATGTGTTTACCCTGGGCATATAATCTGTGCCCCATATTCTTTGACTTGGTTCAGTACCATAGCTCTTTTAATTCTATCATTTACCCTCGTACATTCCAATATATTATCTTAACCATTTTAACATTTCATTTATAATATACATTTTTGGGCACTTTTGTCAACCATTCTACGATATAAAAAAAAACCAAAAAAAAACTTGTTGGACCTAGAAACGTCTTATCAGTTCATATTTTTATGCTCTTGCTTTAGGTTTATATCCTTCCAGCCATGCAGCCACTTCCTATGGACTAGTAAAAAATGTAGTCTGTCCGTCCACAATTATCCTCAATTTTGCTGGAAACATCATGGAGTACTGAATGTTTAACTCGCTCAGCCTTTTTTTGATGTTTACAAATGTCACTCTCTCATTTTGGACTTCTCTGGCAAAGTCTGGGAATATCATTATATTGATCCCATTGATCGTAAGGCTGCGACTCCTAGCCGTGCGAATTATAGTGTCCCGGTATCTATAATTTAAAATTTTTACTATGAAAGTTCTGGCAGGGGCACCTGGCAGTTGTGCTCTCATTGGCACACGATGGGCACGCTTCACACAAAATTGTGCTGTGAACGTCTCTTTGCCGAACTGGGCTTTCAGCCAGGATTCCAACCATGCTTCTGAGTTGTCTCCCTCTATCTTCTCCAGGACCCCAATTATCCTAATATTGCGGGGGAGGCGCCCCTCCATTTCAGCCATTTGTTTCTGTACGCTAGTCACAGTCTCTGTAAATGTTTTGATCTGTGCCACCATGGGTTCTTGTGCATCCTCCATCTGAGATATTCTAGATTCTGCCTCATTGATCCTGCTTTACCATCTGTTTCAGTAGGACAATTTCTGCTTGGGTCTACTCGATCTTTCCACTCAGTCTTTCCTCACTGCCATTTATAGCATCTAACAATTTTTGAAATGTGGCCTCTGGCACCGGGTCAGCTAGGGTGTATTTAGACAAGGCTGCTTTATTAGGGGATAGGGACTCTCGTGGTTCCATATTTGGAGCTTTAGACTGAATATTGCTGCTATTTCTTGAGAACCTTTCCAGCTTTGCAGCTGCTGCTGCTTGCCTTGTCTTCCCCATTCTCCTATGAGCTGTTCAGGATGTCACACTGATTTTGCTTAATACTCAGCCTGTGCTCCACAGACAATGGCTCAGGTGTATCTACGGTTTTAAGCCTTTTGATTTATATTATCCTCTGGGTCCACAGCTGCATTTACATAGCCAGCCTTCTATGCCTTGACCCGTCCCTCAGCCCACCAGCATGTACCGGTACCTGGTTGCCTGCATCCTTCATCTGCTTATAGATGCTTATCCCGAGGCCTTTTTTCCTGCTATAGACATCTTGTCCCAGTTATCCGGCCATTTCTTGCTGCATAGAGCACCATCTGCCCCCTTTTTGCGGTTTCACTTCTCTGCCGTCTGGTGTGCCTTGCTCCGTGGACCGACACCGCGCCCCCCTGCTGACCTCGTGGCTCCCCTCCATCACTTCCTGCCGCCCGTCACGTCACACACCTGGCGCCCATTGCTGGCATGACGCTGTCTGCAGCTGCGACTCCCCTCCCTCACTCCACTGCCTCACGCCTGTAGCCTGCCTTCCTGCGACTCTCCTCCCACAATTGTGGCCCTACAATGGCATACAATGCGATGGTATACAATTTAAAATTGTATAGCATCAGCTGCCATCGCGTAACATCGCATCGCATACCATCGTATGCCTTATGGTATGCGATGCGATGAGCGCCGTGCTAGGAAACAAGTACCCTTTATTTATCCTATCTTAACTGAATTTTACTGTACTTGCCTGCTTATGTGTATTATGTAACCTGCTTAGTTGTATGACTCCAATACAAGCTGTAGGTATATCCTGCACATCTCTGGTGGGAGAGCCATATCATTGCGGTCTCGAGCCATTAGTATTTTGTCTCCATGTTTGGGTAATTAGGGGTTCTAGATAGCTAGTGGGTTAGTGTTGGGATAGGTGGGGATAAGACGTTATGGGATCCAGGTATGCCTGTGTTGAGGTATGTTATAAAGGGTTGGGGGTTACAGTATGGGAAGGTTTGTTTTGAGAGGGAATTTTATTTTATTTTAAGCTTGACATGTCACTGTCCGTAGTGGTGTTATCACATCCTGCTCGATATATGCTCATTCTGATAACTACTATATTTACGCTGAGCGATTTTCTATATTATACTATGCTAAGATGGTCACCTATACACTCCTGCTTTTCCATATTTGTCAGCTGCCGAATGGCGCCTTCGGGCAATTCAGTGTCAGAAATCATCCAGGAATTGTGCTCAACACTGTGTACCTGATATTAATACCTGCTTCTACTTTAGTCTTATACCAAGTATATAGACATGTCTGCCCACTTGGGTGCTTTGTTTGTTTGTTTGTTATATTGAAAAATCAATAAAAACTATTGAATTAAAAAAAAAAAAAAGTGGATTGCCTTTGCATAAGGTGGATATTCTGTAGGATGCAGTGCAGGTATCAATGCAGAAAGGCATGTCCTTGTGTTTCCCTTCTATGGGCGGGATGCTATATAGCAGAAATGCGGTAAAAACCCCGTTTTCGGGGTTTCTACCGCATTTCTATATGCTATATGGCGCCTCCGCAGTGTCAGCGCTGCGGAGGGAATCGCCAGCTAAAGCTGGCGAATCCCTGCAGAAGCCTATGGGCTTCTTACCGCAGCGCTGTTTGAGGGATCCGTCACGGATCCCTCCCAGCGTGCCCTGCGGCCGGCGCCGGGGTCTGCGCATGCGCAGATGGACTCCCGGGTCACAGACCCGGAAGTCCAGTGCCGGCACCGCATCGCAAGGGACAGCTCTTACCGCAAGAGCTGTCCCTTGCATGAATAACGGCATATGTTATAGCATATGCCGTTATTAAAAATGCGATGTCCGGCGAAGGGGGGCCGCGGATGTTATAACATCCCGCCCTATGTCCCTATATATTGTAAGCTTGCAGCAGGTCCCTCTTACCTCCAAGTCTGTCTGTTGTTACCCAGTTTGTTGTATCACTGTTCACTGTAAAGTGCAACGGAATCTGCTGCGCTATATAAGAAACTGTAAATAATTCTGCAATGTAAAAACTTAAGTATAGAGAAGTCATTTTCCACAGACAATGCCCAGTCAATAAAATGACTGGGCATTGTCTGTGGAAAATGACTTCTCTATACTTAAGTTTTTACATTGCAGAATGGAAGCTGGGAGCACTATAGACATGCTGGGAGGGAAGGAATGGCTTTTGGTCCAGTTCTCTTTCTGGGCCTTATTTTGGTTCATTCTTTCTGACAAAATCCTTCTTAGATGGACAAAACCATGTGCACTGCAGGGGGGGGCAGATGTAACATGTGCAGAGAGAATTAGATTTGGGTGAGTAATTTTGTTTCTGTGCAGGGGAAATACTGACTGCTTTATTTTTACACTGCAATATAGATCTCACTTTGAAGTAAAACCCCACCCAAATCTAATTCTCTCTGCACATGTTACATCTGCCCCACCTGCAGTGCACATGGTTTTGCCCATCTAAGAAGGATTTTGTCAGAAAGAATGAAACAAAATAAGGCCCTCTATGTCCCTGCCAAATAAATCTATAATCGCTGTGTATTACGTATGGCAGCTTCACATATGTGCATTTTGTTGACCATAAGCATTGTGGTTTTTCGCATAATTAGATTTATTTAGCACCACCCTTGCCTACACTGGTATGGAATTATTAATAAATGACAACTGATTTACTTTTAGTTTATGGTGCACACTCCTCTCTATGCATCAGTAACACAGAGCAAACTATTCCAAATATTTAAGACATGCTGGTAGGGGGTGTGATTATATGGTCAACAGAAAAACTGTTGACACTAGGTCAACCTTTATTGGCTAATAGGCCAAAGGTCATCATGGAAAATGTCGACATGAGTTTTCATGTTTCTTCTTTTGAAAAAAAAAAGGGACTTCATTCATACTTTACCATCCCAAAGGAAATATAATAGTGTGCTGAGAGCAGCGTGGCACCGTGCCCAAAGCATTGTGGGCAAAGCGAGCCATACAGCACACTTTTACTGTGAGCATATTGACAGACAAAGAAATACAACCCCCACCCTCATGTCAACCTTCTGTGTATGTCGACCTTTGGCCTGTAGACCAATAGTGGTCGACCTAATGACTGTTGACCTTTTTGCTGTCGACCCTATGACCGAGTGCCTTAGCTATAAATTTTGGTGCCCTGCGCCAAAAAGGGAATTGGTGTGTGAGCACTGCACATGCACAGCTATTTACGGCCCTGCTGGCAGCACCATTAAATATGGTAAGTACTCCTTGACCAAAACTAATATAAGATGTACTGTAACAAAGTGTTTTGGTTCATGAGGACTTAACCAGTCTCATATAAACAGTCTTTCACAGTTTTCATCTTTTTGAATGTTTTTTTTCTGCGTAGTGCTTTCTCCAGATTTAATAGAAATATATCAGATTTTATAATGGCACATATATACAGTAGTGGTGAGCAACAAATAAATTTTTTAATCGTGGTTAATCACATGACATTTTTATGATTAACTGCGATTAATCACATTGTTCGGGACATAAGTGCCGCTTACATACAATATCTTGGCCAGGGATTCCAAGCTTGTTGCCGGTAGAAATACATGCATGCTGCCATAGGGGTTAAATGCTTGTTGCCAGGGGGGTGAAATACATGCTTGCTGCCATAAAGGGTTAAATGCTCGTTGCCAGGGGGAGATCATCTTTTAATTGGGGGGGGGGGGGTCGGCACTGCTGCTGAGACCCGGCGCCCCTCCAAAGATGGCTGCAGCAGCAAAGGAGACAGCTGCTAGAGGTGCATGTCTTCTCAGTGGCGGTGGCCATTTTTGGAGGGACGCAGGGTCTCTGTAATGTTGTCAGAGACTGTGCCTCCGCAATACCGCCTCCCCCACAACGTTAACAGCGATAAATATTTTAATCCCTGATAAAGTGCTGCCGCGTTAACACAATATTAATGTGCCCAGCACTAATACACTAATATACAGTAACACTATTTACTTCTTACAGAAATTGGGCTAGTTTGCATCTTAAACTGAAACAACACAACTTTGCATTTAAATATTTTATTTGAGAAATCTTTTTTCCCAGTCTGATAAATGCAAAGTAGACTTTAGTGCTGCAATGTTTTCTGAATAACAGCGGAGCAGACCATGTAAAAACATGCAGTATAATCTGAGAAAAGAACTCACGTTTGAGGTAATTCTGCTCTTGTGTGCTCCCTGTGACTGCAGCAGCTGCTTGTCCTGTGTAGATGACAGTAGTGCCATCCACTTTCATCTCTTGTGGAGAAGAAGGCTGGTCCTGTGTAATTCACCCTTCTATTGAATACAACTGAACTAGCTGATGCTCTGCATATATACAAAAAAGTGAAAACGCCCAGGCTGCTACATTTAGATAAACAGTTATAATGGGAGTTTTTTACACTATTCTGCTCCTCAACAGCACACCCAATTTAGTTTTAATCTAACCACTTCCTTGCTTTGTGAATGAGAAATGCATTTGTAATCAATCTGTTGCCATGCTAATGTGTTTGCCCTTTTCATCAGAATTATGTGACAGTCAGCAAATTATATATTTCTTTCAGTGATAACAGAACATGTCAGAAGATTTGAAGAAAAGATTAGAATTTCCTAATTCTCTTATTCAGACACAGGTATGATGTTTTACATTTTTCAGTACCTTTTTAAAGACACATTAGAAAAGTAAAATAAAATTGTATCTATCTACAGACATTCCTCACGTAACAACTATGCCTGTTTAACAACTACTCAGACTTACAACCTGGCCTTCGTTTATGGACCGCACTGCGACTGCTCAGACTTACGACTCCGTCCTTGTGTCCTGCCTACCCATTCATACTTACGACCTGCCCAGACTGTTTAGTGACCCATGCTGTACATGTTTTGCAGCGTCTCTTGGACATGTCAGAGAATAGTATGACTTTTCTTTATTTAGAAGTGTACTTGTATTATGTATTTTTAATACATGTTTGTGTATATAAATAGTGGTATTTTAAGCTAGCAAAGCGCTCCTTCCACAGGATAAATTTGAGGCTTATACCTGAAGGCACCATTCAGGTAGGTTTTCAAAGAAGGAGAGCGTACGGTGCCAGATCACATATATAACACTGTAAAAGCACTCAATCATATTATTACAAAGGACATAAAACGCATCGGACATTACAAAGGACATAAAAGACATTAACGCATCGCAGCAGCAACAAAATCTAAAATTTGAATACCGGAGAACCCCAAAATAAACCCAATTACTGCTAGCAAAATAAAATCCCCGGGAAAAAAAACAACAAAGCAAACCTTTCCATAACCCCCTGCCCTGTATGACCTGACCCCAACTGTGGTATACCTGGATCCCTAATAACTTACCCTTATCCAGCTAACTACTGTATGCTAACTCACCTAATTCTATTTCCCTCCCTCCCCTCCCTAATTAAAGGATAGTAAACGGATAATTATCAGGGGCATAAAAACAGAATATTCTTAGCTAGTTTAAGGCCAGCCTTCCAGCATGTAGATGGCACATAGTAATAAGTCTATTCATCAGGATATATTGATTGGTTGAGAGATAAACAGCTTAAAGCGTATATGGAAAAGTGCAAGAGGGACAAGCCCTCAGAAGCACAGAGTTAGACCATACTGGCACCGTATTCCCACATCTGGACTGTTAAGTACCATATCACAAACAAAGTATTTTGACAGAGTCACTTGTAGCAGAAAACAACATTAGAAGAAAACAACAAACAATAAAAATAAAAGATAGTAACATAAGGCATATGTAATGTTAAGACATGCTAATGATCAACAGGAAAAATAATATGGGTAAAGGTGAACAGAATCTTCACTTCAAGTTAGAACGAGTCACTTGTCTCGCCAGTTCTCAGTTCCCTGATGGGATAAGACCATCATCCTGTATGGATTATCATTCTGATGAGGACTATTCAAGGAATATCTGGGGCGTAGAGAGGTCAAAGACCAGGAGCATCTCGCAGCCATTGGTGATAGAAGAGAAGGATGAGTACTTAGTATTTCACCAGCAATATTCACAGGGATAATGCACCAATTGGTCTCATATTTACATAGGTCAAAATAAGAGTCCAGTGTTGTGTTAATGGCTGCTGCAGGATAAACCAAACGTGTAGTAGATTCAGAAATATCACCCGCAGCCTCTGTGTAAGGCATGAAGAGTGGATGTGACACCTCTGAGACAAGAGACAAGAGATTCTAGCAGAGGAAGCGTATATTGCACGTAGGATTTGTGTAACACAGGATTCCATGTTTATCCAGAAAGTAAGTAACTCAGGGGATTCACGATTGCGCTGTTAGAGTATACTTGCCGCTGTAGGGGTCGCTTGATAGCAATGTGTTATTCCAAAGGAGAGCTAACAAATAACTCCAAGCGCCACCGGCACCGACCGACATCCACCGGAGCTTAGGCAGCCTTTAATGAGCACGGCAGCTCAGTGTTCTGACAACCAGGGCAAGATGGTGCCGGTCCCTCCAGTGCGGTCAGCGGCAGTGTGTCTTAGCCAAGACCTCTTCCCACTTCCTCCGCTAAGCTTGCTGGAGAAACCACCAGCCTGTACTTGCGCCCCCCCCCCCCCCCAGACCGCCAGGTCACCTTGATCAGGGTGCTGTGCAGCAGGGTACTGTGTCTGGCGCAAGGGAACTCGGTCTGCAGATCCCCAGCTCCCGGGAACTGGCGTTACAGTAGGCCGCAGATAATGTTAGCCGGGGTGGCACAAAAAGTCTATCAGACGGGTATCAGATCCACCAGCAGGGGTAAAAAAGGATATTAAACAGGATAGATAGCAGGAGCTCCAGGAAGCTGCTGCCTTCCCCTAGGTCGTCCAAGCCACGCCAATATTTCTGGGATTTAATTCCTGAGTTTTCCAGTGAAGTTGACCCTTTTAAACCATGGGTCTTTAAACTGTGGCCCTCCAGATGTTGTGAAACTACAAATCCCAGCATGCCTTGCCACAGTTTTAACACTCCCTTATAGCAAAACTGTGGCAAGGCATGCTGGGATTTTTAGTTTCACAACATCTGGAGGACTGCAGTTTGAAGACCCATGCTTTAAACCATTAAAAACACTATTTAAAAGGGGAATAGGCTTTAAGCCCTATGTGTGGGAACCTTTCCCCTGTCCCATTTCTTGAACAGTTACTTATAAAGTGGGCTATAGCTGGGGCAACGCTGGTGCAAGCTTGGTGTAAAAATGCACAAAACAGTGGGGAAAGGTGCGAGCCCCATTTTCTTAAAGATCTGCTCATGCTCAGTTTGAAATCACTGTGAACTATGGCCGGTGCCATATTTACAGCCATCTGTGCATGCACAGTAGACTGGCACAGTGCTGGAGTCTACAAAGGACATGGGGAGAGATGGGGACGCTCGCATGGAGACTGGGCATGGACTCCATGCACTGTTAAATCACCCTTGATCACCCACTCAATAAGACTTTAATCCTACCTCCTAGCCTTAAAATGTGCCCTTTAACCCATGTTTACATTCAGGCTACCTCGGTAGCCTTTGCTTCCCACATCTCTGTTCTTTCTTTGGGGGTCGATTTAATTACCCGCAAAGAGTACGAGTTGTCCTTGCATCGGAATTTCCATATTCTACTTGCATATGCTAAATGCTATGACTTTTAAGATGAAGCTGGCATTTGTAACTCTCTAAACCTGCCTTTTTTCTACTGGAATACCCGAGAATTGAAAATATTTCATTGTTTTAGGAGATAGAAAAGCTTCAGTTTTAGCAAATATTCCAAAACACATACGATGTTATTAATGTTTTTTTTTTTTCCAGTAACAACATACTGTTCTTAATGACCTATTACAGAGTTACCAGTTGTTATAAAATATATAAATATGTGTTACTGTGACCTGCCGTAAGGCAGCATGAAATCAAGACTTCATTTTTGGGCAGCAGAATCATGGTATGAAATGATCCAGTGTCGGGTGCGAGAGAAGCCATTCTGTCTGGGAGAATGAGAATGTTGCTCAGGAATTTGCCCTGTGAATAGTGTGGGGGATAACAGTGCTGCAACTCCAGCTGTGGATTGAATGTTCATGCTCATCAAAATGGAGATGCCATTCATCTAGCACTGCAATGGTGGGGGTTTTTTGGCAGTACTACTGGGACCCTATTTGCCCTGTCATTTGCCAAGTCAAATTTTATGCATTTCAATATACAGTATGTGTACTAAAAGCACCATGGAATGTGCATTTATTCTATGAATACTAAATATGTTTCAGTTGTATGTCTGAATAGACATTCTCGGTTTTGGATATGCCATAGGATGCATATCCTATGTGCAACCTATGGCATATAATAATAGCCCTAGTGTATAATATACACATTGACAATCATGTAAATTCAATGGGTTAAATGCCATGGCAAGTTTTGTGATGGGCCGTTTTCATTAGACGCTGGACTCGGAGCCAGGAGCGGACAGGGGAGCCGGGACCACAGACAAATCCTCTGCGGGTCCCTGGCTCCGACCACAGGTGAGCTCCCGGCAGGTGGCAAGACAGGGGGGGGGGTTTGTTTAACTGGGAGGGGCGCTGCCAAAATTTCGGCGGGGGGCCCATAATTTTTAGTTAACGCCACTGTTACCATCTTTATAAGCTGATAAAGTAGAGATAGATAAACTACCAGCTCTGTAAGTTTTCAAACCAGACTGTAACATGGCAGTTAGGAGCTGTTTGGCTTGAGGTTTATCACTCTCAATTTTTTCCCTTTTTGAAGCTTGGTACATCTCGCCCTAAAAGTAAAATGTTGCAGTACTGCCCAGGCAGTGAAATATCTGTTTTAGTGGGGAAGATATCAAGTAGAAATAAAGGTTACCTGAGGAAAGGTGAAGGGTGAAATTAGATAGGGAAGACCCTTTAGAGCAGTGTTTTTCAACCACTGTGCCGTGGCACACTAGTGTGCCAAGTGTGTCCCCAGATCTAGAGATGCCCAAATCAGTTTACAGCCACCCCCAGTTCAACTGTTGTTACTGGTCTCTTCTTTGTAAAGGGCCAATGTATTTTACTTTTGTTACCTGTGGGGACCAGTGTGATTTGTTTTTTTATATGGGGCCCAATAGGTTTGTTTTTTTTCCTGTGGGGGCCAATGTGTTTTGCCCTGTGGAGATCTCTGGTGTGCATTGGCAATATTAAAATCTTATTTAGTGGGCCGCAAGGTAAAAACGTTGAAAATCACTGCTTTAGAGAGATCCATAGGACCAAATGTTTATTATATTTTTGGTGCTTGTGTAATAGCATGGCGCCCGTTACGTAGTTAGCATAGCGTCCCTGTCAGAATCAGCATAGTGTTCGCGCGGCCAGAGTAGTTAGCATAGTCAGTCAGAAGTAGTGTAGTGTTCCTGCGGCCGCTTAGCTTAGTTAACGTAGTCATAGTCCCTGTCAGAAGTAGTGTAGTGTTTCCGCTGTCCAGCCTAGTCCGAGTTCCTGTCAGATTAATGCTGTCATTACTGTCTCAGATGCATGATATGGCATGTGTTCCTGAAACACCCCCACTATCCACGCCAGCCCGAAGCGTGGCAAGCGGACGCGTTACGCGTCCCCCCGTGGAGATGATTTTATAAAGTGTGGCGAGCCCCGCAAGGGAACGCAAATTACTTTACATGTATTCTGCATGACCCCACGGGGCTCGCTGCTCTCGCCACGCTTCGGGCACTTTATAAAATCAACTCCACAATGATAATACTAAGTGTAGTATTAACATTTTATAAATAAATTACACAATAAGTGCAATATTATAAATTATGCTGTACATTTGCAGTATAAATGCATAACAAATTTTACAGCACAATTCTTTTTTTAAGATAAATAATATACTAAATGCTGTTTAAAGGTGTGATACTTTTGTAACACCCCGTATGTATAGTTAGCATATTGAGAGGTGTGGGTTGCTCACCTGTTCTGGTCTTTCACAATTATTTCGGTACTTATATGTTAGTTGGGCGCCCACTAAGATATTTGCTTAGTTTTATGTGTCCCCTCGCGGGGCTTGCTACTCTCGCCACGCTTCTGGCTCGGTGGCTCGCCACACTATATAAAATCGACTCCATGCCGACATGGATAGTGGGGGTATGAACGTAGAGAGTCCAGTGGTCCCCAAAAGTATATGACAGATAATTGAAAAAAAAATTAAGTCTTTTTTTTATTTTATTACGCTGGAACTATCAGTAAAGTATGACTTTATCGAAGATACACTTTAAGAAAATGACTGTACTTGAAAGTAATCGGTCTTTCTCTTACAATATGCTACATAACAAATTACTAATGTTGCTAACAAAATGACATTACTATAGTAAGGATACAACTGAAATTGAGAAACCTTTTGCTAAGAACAGAAAATAAGCAACATCTTGCAAAAACAATAACTGAAAATATGTACAATAACTAACACATGTAAGTATAGTTCATCAAATGTATACACTACTACAGTATGCCCCAGAATCTAGGCCTGTGAATTTTCACTGGCCAGTCTTAAACGATGAACAGATCACTCCTTTAAATACTGTTGCAGTTGCTGAATTAATATATGGCTAAAATTCATTGGCTAAAGGTGCCCATACACGGTGCGATGATCGCACCCGTTATGGTCTGGATTGCATTGCAACGCATGCATTTTGCATGCAAATTGCATGCGATATGATGCGATCCGCGGGCAGTACAAAAAGTATGTGCAGCATCACATCGCATTGCATGGTACTATTGCACCATGTATGGGCACCTTTAGAGATGTTACTATTCTCCCTTGTTTGGTGCTGGGGTTTACTCCCTTGTGGAGAGAATTCATTAAAATCCTGGTTAAGGCTAGAATACTCAGCAATATTGCAATGTACTGTCCAATTATATTTTTCTCCAACTTGCGTTGTTTTAGTCTGTTAATTCTACTTTTCATTTATAATTAGCTGTAATTGTGCAGAGACTATCACTGAAGTGGTATCTTTTTTTTCAATAGAGTAATTTTATTATTTTAAAGAAAGGCATTTACATTTCAAAAAGGAATAATAAACAAAAACATCAAGAATAGTTATCTTATGGATAATTCAATGTTATCATAACAATGAACAATGTTACTGTAAAAAAAAAAAAAAAAAAAAAATATATATATATATATATATATATATATATATATATATATATATATATATATATATATATATATATATATATATATATATATATATATATATATATATATATATATATATATATATATATACACCCAACACAAAAAAAAAAATATATATATATAATAATAATAATAATAATAATAATGTATTAAATACATAAATAAATATAATATACTAGGTGATTCATCGCGCCCTACGGGCGCTCTTCACACCGTCGTAAGGGGCTGCGCCCCCTTAATTTGTGAATGTTTGTATATGAGAAATATGGTTAGAATTGTATGAAAGATGCTCTGTATTGCAACTTAGGTGTCCGCGAATCGCGGGAGGGGGGGTCGCGGAGGGTGCCGCGAATTGCAGGAGGGGGGGTCGCGGGGGGTGCCGCAAATTGCAGGAGGGGGGGTTGTGGGGGGGGTGGATGCTGCGAATCGCGGGAGGGGAGGGATTGCAGATAATCGCGGGAGGGGGGTCGCGGGGTGGGTTGTCGCAAATCGCGGGAGGGGGGTTACGGGGGCGGGGGTTGCGGCGAATCATGGTAGGGGGGGTCGCGGGGGGTGTGCCGTGAATCACGGGAGGGGGGGTCACGGGGTGGGGTGCCGAGAATCGCGGGGGGGGGGGTGTGTGCCGTGAATCGCGGGAGTGGGGGTTGCGGGGGGGGGGGGTGGGGGTGTGACGCGAATCGCCACAAGAAAAAATTAACACAGAAAGGTCAACACATGTAAATGTTGACATAAGTGTGGCACTTCATTGGTGTCCATGTCGACACATGAGAATGAATATGTAAACATTCAAAAAATGAAAAAAAAACCTTCAAAAACTCATGTCAACCTTTTTCATTGTCGACCATAGCCATGTCAGTGTTTTCCATGTGCAATTTAATTCTGGAGCTGCTGCGAATCGCGGGGGGGGGGTGCCGCGAATTGCGGGAGGGGGGGTCGCGGGGGTGGGTGCCGCGAATCGCGTGAGGGGGGTTACAGGGCGGGGGTTGCGGCGAATCATGGGAGGGGGGGTCACGGGGTGGGGTGCCGAGAATCACGGGGGAGGTGTGTGTGTGTGTGTGTGCCGTGAATCGCGGGAGTGGGGGTTGTGGGGGGGTGGGGGGGGTGTGACGCAAATCGCCACAAGAAAAAATCAACACAGAAAGGTCAACACATGTAAATGTTGACATAAGTGTGGCACTTCATTGGTGTCCATGTCGACACATGAGAATGAATATGAAAATATTAAAAAAATGAAAAAAAAAAAACTTCAAAAACTCATGTCAACCTTTTTCATTGTCGACCATAGCCATGTCAGTGTTTTCCATGTGCAATTTAATTCTGGAGCTGCCGCGAATCACGGGGGGTGCCGCGAATTGCGGGAGGGGGGGGTCGCGGGGTTGGGTGCCGCGAATCGCGGGAGGGCGGGGTTCACAGGGGTTCCGGTGGGGGGTTGCCGCGAATTGCGGGAGGTGGGGGGTCACGGGGGTGCCGCGAATCGCGCGGGGGGGGGGGGGGTTGCGGGGGGGTGTGACGCGAATCGCCACAAGAAAAAAAATCAACACAGAAAGGTCAACACATGTAAATGTTGACATAAGTGTGCCACTTCATTGGTGTCCATGTTGACACATGACAATGAATATGAAAACATTCAAAAAATGAAATAAATCTTCAAAAACTCATGTCAACCTTTTTCATTGTCGACCATAGCCGTGCCAGTGTTTTGCATGTGCCATTTAATCCTGGGGCTGCTGCGAATTGCGGGGGGGGTCGCAGGGGGGGTGCCACCAATCGTGCAAGGGGGGGTCGCTGGGGGGTTCTTTTTGCCGCGAATCGCGGGAGGGAGGTCGCGGGGGGGGTGTTTTTTCCGTGAAACGGGGGGGGGGGGCACGGGGGAGGGTTTGCCGCGATTTGCGGGAGGGGGGGGTCGCGGGGTGGTGGTTATGCCGCGAATTGCGGGAGGGGTCGTGGGGGGGTTCTTTTTGCAGCGAATCGCGGGAGGGGGGGTCGCGGGGGTGTTTTTGCTGCGAATCGCGGTAGGGGGGGTCGCGGGGGAGCGGGTGTTTTTGCCGCGAATCGCGGGAGGGGGGGAGGTTTTGCCGCAAATCGCGGGAGGGGGGCGCTCACCTGGTGGCTGTGGAGTAGCAGTGCTGGGCAACATGGGAAGGCAGTGGGTGTCTGGCACTGTCTGTGGGCTCACTGGGCTGGTTCTCTGTCACATACCTCCCAACATGACCCTCTCCAGGAGGGACACAATGCTCTGTTTCTAGACTTCCCCTTAATGTATGATTGCCATCACCTGTTTTAAACAGGTTAATTTCTCAGAAAGGTGTTCAGCACAGATGAAGGCAATCACACATTAAGAGGAAAGTCCAGGAACAGAGCGTTATAGACACAGACACCCACTTTGAGTGACAGATGTAGCCAAATATATAGGAGATACTGTCCCATCCAACCCTGTTCCTTAAAATGAGAAATATCATCAAGAAAGAATATTTTCCTAGTGAAGTCATATCGTTTTGTAACGACTATTTGGCATCAGTGGCTGCAAATTTAAATAGACAGTTGGACATTAGAGCCATTCAGAATGTATCGGCATAAATTGAGTTAATCCATCGATGCCATACTTTATCATATTTAGACAATTTGCCCCTTAACATATATATATATTTTTCATGCTGTAAAGTAGAATTGACCAACATCTTCCATTCTTTAAATAATGGACCTGACTGTGCCATCCAAGCGCGAGCTATACAAACCTTTGCTAGGGCAGTCAGGTTAATGACATATATAGTATCATCCCTATAAAGTAATTCAGCATCCCCTGCACCTAACAAACATACCCTGGGGGTAAGATACTCCGACGGGATTCCTGTGACTATCAAAGCAGTCTTAATTTGTTTCCAAAATTTCTTAACTACAGGGCATACCCATATAAGGTGCCAAAAGCCACAATCCGCCCCTCTACATTTCGGACATTCAGCTGAATCTCTACCACCAAATTTGACCAAGCATTTTGGAGTCAAATATGTTTTATATAATATAAATAATTGAATCTGTTGAGTCCTAATTGAAGAAGTGGCAAGGGATGGAAATTCCCTAGCAGCATCCCATTCATATCATTAAGGATACCCAGATCTGTCTCCCATCTTTGACGTTGAACCTGCATGGTATCTGTATGATATTCAGATATTAGGAAGGAATAGGCCACAGAAATACTCCTTTTCTCTCTCAAATTTAAAAGAAACTTTTTCAAAGGCGATGTAGCAATATTAGGGGGAGAATCTTCAAATTGAGCTTGTAGGGCATTTCTCAGTTGTAGATAATGACAAAAAAGTGTACTTGATAAATTAAATTCCGCCTGTAGTTGTTGGAATGTTTTCAAAATACCAGAATTATATAATTGACCTAATGTCTCAATTCCCCAAGGAGTCCAGACCTTGACACCAGAAATTTTCCTTAATTTTGGTAACCGACGGGAGTGCCAGAGAGGAGTGTCAGGGTCATAATCATAATATTTAAACAAGACTTGAATGTCTCGCCAAATTTTAAGGGCCTGTGTAAGAATAGGGGATCCTCTAATAAAGGTTTCACTACTCAAGAGTAATTGAAGCGGGGTTCTACCAGAAGCAGTATGCTGTATAAATGCCAAAGATAAAGGATCAGGTGATTCATCCTGTAACCATTGTCGAATAAGTGTCATTTGCGAAGCGAAGTAATACAATTTAAAGTGTGGTAAAGCTAGCCCCCCCTCTACTTTTGTTCTAGTTAGATTATCAAGCCTAATTCTTGGACGTTTATTTGCCCAAATTAAAGAGGAGATCAAGCCATTCAGTTTACGGAAAAAACTAGTAGGAATATACATTGGAGAATGCTGGACCACATATACAATTTTTGGTTGTACAACCATTTTAATTAAATTCACTCTGCCTGTTACTGTTAGAGGCAGTTTACCCCAAGTTTTTGTTTTGTCTTGAATATATGAAAGAATCGGTAGAAGATTCAATGAAAGATAGTCTTTGTAATTATTTGTTATATTAATTCCTAAATATTTAAACCGATCAGTCCAGCATAACGGTAATGACATTTTTGGCTCAGCTGGAGGACTACCTCTCAAAGGCATAATGAAGGATTTATTCCAATTAATTTCTAGTCCCGAAAATCTACCATAACTTTCCATAACCTTCAAAACCATGGGCATAGCGGATTCATAATCCTGTAAGAAGAGTAAGAGATCATCAGCATATAATGCAATTGTATCCATCCTTTTACCAATCCGCAACCCCACAATATCTGGATGGGCTCTAAGTATACAAGCTAGAGGCTCAATTGCCAGAGCAAAAAGGGATGGGGAAAGTGGACACCCTTGTCTAGTTCCTCTCTCGAGAGAGAAGGATGAGGATACAAAACCATTAACGGACAACCTTGCCGTAGGGGAAAAATATAATAGTTGTATCCATCTTAGATAATTAGGTCCAAAACCCATCGATCTCATGACCTCCCACAGATACATCCACTCAACAGAATCGAAAGCCTTTCTAGCATCAAGTGAAACAATAACTGAATGTTTTTCACTTTCATGCAAAGCCTGAAGATGCATATATAATTTCCTTAGATTTATACTAGTCGATCTACCTGGCATAAAGCCAGATTGATCTTGATGTACAATAGAAGAAATTACTGCATTCAATCGTATAGCCAGCACCTTGGCCAGAATTTTTGCATCAGTTGGGATAAGGGATATTGGCCTATAAGAATCTGGGAATACAGGATCCTTTCCAGGTTTGGGAATTACAATGATAATCGCCTCTGACATTGAGTCAGGAAAAATATCATTAGCAAAAATACCATTGAATAATTTTAACAATCGTGGTGCATGTATTTCCAAATTACTCTTATATAATTCAATGGGGATGCCATCTGATCCAGGAGCCTTACCCCCAGGAAAAGATCCAATGGGCGCCTCAACTTCATCCACAGTAAATACAGCATCTAAACTTTCTCTAGCCTCATTTGATAGGACAGCAAGGTCTATCCCATTTAAATATAACTTCAGTTCCTCCTTCGTATAGTTAATACGTGACTGATAAATATCTTTATAGAAAGATAAAAATATATTCACTATATCTGGTGTATTAGTGGCCACTGAACCTGATTTATCCATCAAGCGGGCTATTGTTGATGCAGGGCGGTCAGAGTGTACTAAATGTGCTAAATAGCTGCCCGTTCTGTCAGCATTTTGATAACTTCTATGTGAACTAAATACCATGCTTCGTAAGTTACAATCTTCCAAGTGTTTTAACCACGCGGCCTGTGCAGTTTCCCATAAAAGTTTGGAATCAGCCAAACCATCGTTTATATATTGAGCCTCTAGTCTACAGCTCTCTGTTTCGAGCTCAGTTCCCTTTGACCTGTATGCTAACTTAAGGGCAGCTATACGTTGAATAAGAGTACCCCTTAAATATGCCTTATAGCAATCCCAAACTGTTGCCTGAGAAGCAGAATCTTCATTATCTACAAAGTATCCATCCCATAATTTTTCAAGATCAGCAAGTGACCCTATTTGTGAAAGCCAAAAAGGATGAAGCTTCCAGTATGACTGACCTCTTTGACACTCCACGTCCACCACCAAAGACAAGGGGCAATGATCGGACACTCCTCTGGCCTCATATTTTACTGCAACAACATTGGGTAGAAGTGCAGGTGACACTAGGGCTAGATCAATACGCGAAAAGGACTGGTAAGATGTAGAGAAACAAGAGTATTGGTGAACATTAGGATGTTTGTATCTCCACACATCAACCCATCCCAGATCATCTACATATTTGGCAAAGGGAGGCTTACTGCAGTTTGAGCCTATACCAGTATTTTTCCTCCATTTATCTATATTTGGGTCTAGTAAATTATTAAAATCGCCCATGCATATTACTGGGGTACTCGGATTTTGTGCAGTAAATGCTGCTGCCTTTTTAAGGACATCATAGGAGAACGGAGGCGGTATATAAATGGCTAAAATAAAAAAGGGCTGAGAACAAATTTTACAATCAATAAAGACATATCTACCGAATTCGTCAGTTTTTACGGAGTTCAGGAGAAATTCTACAGATCTTTTGACCAGTACTGATACCCCTCTAGAATACGAAGTATGTGAAGCGTGATATGCCCAACCCACCCAGGACTTACGCAATGCTAACAATTTGTTCCCCTCTAAGTGTGTCTCAGTAAGACACACCACGTCGGAGCCATACTGTTTTATCAATTTAAAAATAAGGGATCTTTTTATCTTATTATTTGCACCTCTGACATTCCATGTTAAAAAATTAATGCGAGTCATTGATGCGAGAAAACACCACTGTGAAGCCACTCATCGTTCAAGGCATTAGGACTGGTAGGACTATCATGTAAACTAGCTAAATGATTCATGTTTAAAAAATAATATCCCAAAATAATAAAACCCATACCCCCCACCCCGTATACCATCCCCAACCTTGGCATACCTATATCCCGAACAGTCAACCTTATTGGATAAACTAATTCAAATTTAACCCGTTGGTGACAGCAAGAGGTGCCAGGATGCGTTTATACACCCAATTAACACCTCAATCTCCCACCACAGAGCCAAAGAGAGCAATGAATAATTAAAGCCACCAAAAACAAGGGGAACTCCCCGGTCACCCAAAAAATAATTAATATTAAACCTACAAGTATGCTTATTTTCTGAAAACTTCTTAAAGTAATGTAAAGGACCTCTTAGAGAAGTCAAACACAGTATATCATTTTAAATTAGCAATATTTCTTATCACTTATAATAACAATATTTTGAATGCAGAGTATTTAAGCAAATTATGTAGAACTGAATTCCAGAATACAGATTATATTTATAATCCTCTCAAGCGAAACATATATTATATTAGTTAAACTAGTTTTATAAAGAGCTTTTGAGAACAGACTAATGAGCTGCTTGTTCAATCAATCAGGGTCAATTTCTCTATCTCCAGGAATGTAGCAGTCTAACCAAGCAGCCGCCTCTTTTGGAGTGTTAAAGAACTTTGTCTCACCCGCGGCCACAATTCGGAGCCGAGACGGAAAGATCATGGCATATGCTAAATTTAGCTCCCTAAGGCGACGTTTTATAGGAATAAATTGTGCTCTGTCCTTCTGCACATCAGCTGCAAAATCAGGAAAAGCAGAGATCCGCACACCGTTCTTAATCAAGGGGCCCTTTGTGCGTGCCAAACGCAGGACAGCATCCCTGTCCTTATAATGTAGAAATTTTGCAATGAAAGTACGAGGCGGTGCTCCTGGTGGAAGTGGACGGGTCGGGATACGATGAGCCCTTTCAACTGCAAATTGTGATGTGAAGGAATCTTTCCCAAATAAATCAATGAGCCAAGCCTCAAGAAATGACTCTGGAGAAGATCCCTCTTCCCTCTCTGGTAAACCAATGAAACGAATATTATTTCGCCTTAGGCGTCCCTCCATATCCAGGAGTTTACCCTGCACTGTAGCCATTTGCTGATTTAGACTGTTGACCTTGCTCTTTATTGGGTTGTAAGAATCCTCCACATTTGAAACACGAACCTCTACCTCTCCCACTCTCTCTCTTATACGTTGTATATCTTGGCGTATCAGAGATATATCACATTGTACCTTCTCAATCTTGTCTGAAAGCCTTTTCTCACTACCAGCTAGGGCCTCCATGATCTGTTGTAAATTAATCGGTGCTGAAGGAATACCAGAATCCAGACCTATAAGTGGTATCTTAGTGGATCTTGCCTGACAATGGCACGTTGTCTGTGTAATCCGTATTAAAGTTCTGGAGGCATCTGAGAATTTCTGCACTATAATAATATATTTTGCTAAAGTCCGCTTTCTTTACCACGGACTTTTGTCTCTGAGACAGTATATTGGGTCACTGTCACCTTCCCCTGGTGCTCTCTAATACAATTTCTCCCAGTACCTTCCTACTGCTGGGCCTCCAATAGAAAGTTCAGTCTTATCCTGGGCACAATTACCCAGCCTCCTGACATCTCCTCTACACCTCTCACGGAGGAGTCCTAGTCACCATCATGCAGTAATGCTGGCACACAGCCATTTTGTCAGTCAGCACCTCAGCAGTGCAGCTCCTTTTTTCTCACTACTCATTGACCGACTGTCACACACTGCCACTGGTCCTCTGACATGCTCCTGACCTTCTGTGCAGCTGCAAAGACTGCTGGGAAAGATCAGCCTTGTAATCAAATGTGTTGTACCGCACTTCACAGAGTCACAAGTAATACATCACTTAGCAGGGTATTACTCTTTTACTGTATAAACTGAGAACTATCAAATGTTACATATTAGATTTTTTTTTTTTTTGCCTAAAGGTGCCCACACACTAGAAAGATCTGCGCATAAATTGGCCTTGAAATCTTTTGTCCATCCTGGATAAAAGATTTCAGCCAAGCGCACATCTTCACCAAATATTTCTCTTAAGATCCCATGTCAGTTCCTATGGATCTTTTGCTAAATCTTCTGATCTTTCATGCAGCCTGTGAGGTCAGAAGATTTAGCAAAAGATCCGCGGGAGCCCACATCCAATCGATATCGGCCGATTTGCAGCCGATTATTTGTAAAAATCAGCCGATCAACTGAGGTTTCTCCTAATATGAGCCCACGGTGAGGGGAAATCACAAATATCAGGTGATAATCATGTTGTTCTATAGCGTGCCTGTCAGCCACATGTGTAGCTAGCCAGCTATTAAGGCTGAGTGCTATGTAGCATATGTAGTATAGGTACCGAATCAATCATATACACAGTGGAACGCAGTTATCCCTGCTATCCTTATAATAGAACAGAGCTAATAGAACAGAGCGCTGGATGAATCAACAACAGAGTAACAATCTAACAGTGTATCGGTTCACTGCTCTCCTCGTTGATTCATCCAGCGCTCTGCTCTTGCAGCTCTAATAAGGATAGCAGGGATCACTGCGTTCCACTGTGCATATGATTGATTTGGTACCTATACTTTGTATGCCGCATAGTACTCGCTCCACTAGCCCCCAAACTTTCAAGCGTTCCCTGAAAACTCACCTCTTCAGGCAAGCCTACCATATTTAAGTATGCATAACAATCTGAGGCACTTATGCATTATATAGCTTCCCTTCGGGACTTGCAAATTGGTGGGACTGCTATGCTATTACTGGTGCCTGTCCTTGTGTTTCCCTCCTATGTCCCTATAGATTGTAAGCTTGCAGGTTACAATCTAACCTCCAAGTCTGTCTGTTTTTACCCAGTTTGTTTTATCACTATCTACAAATACAGTATAAAGCGCAACGGATTGTTCTGCACTATGTAAGAAATTGTAAATAAATAAATAATACTCAGCCTTAATAGCTGGCCGGCGACACACGTGGCTGACAGGCACGCTATATAAAAACACGATTATCACCTTATGTTTGTGGTTTCCCCTCACTGTGGGCCCATATTAGGAGAAACCTCACTCCCCACAGTACTTATTTTCTGATATAGCATTTAACAACTTATTACTGCTATTCACTGAATACGTGAGATAATTAACTTTTATTTTTATAAGGACATACTTATTGCATTTGTTTGTAATTGGGGGATATACCCATTTGCAATTTACCTGCTGCAACCATACAATAATACTTGCATGTAATTGTTCCTAATCAGTAAGGATACTGTTATTCAGGTGAGTTACATACTATATACCTGTCTGGGGAGTTATACTGTGCAATGGAGTTGCCTGTTAATACACAAAGTGTTATCACATGGTATGCTGTTCTGTGAGACGTCCTATATACTGAATTGCAGTATTTATATGATAGTATTGTGAATAACGTCAAAACATTACATATACTCACAAATAAAGACACAAATCTATGCTTTTAATTGCCGCCTCCGTAGGGCATTTATATATACAGTTGTCAAAATAAGTATATTTTGCATGTGGTAAACAATGTGAAAAACTTTCTGATATCAAAAATACTAGAATTTGAGCAGATAAATAACATCAAAAAAAGAAAATGTGGTTCTCCTCTCCCTCTATTATCCCCTTATATCAGTGCAGAACCTGTTTCACATACTTTATCAAATTATAAAAGGAAATCTACTAAATCTGAGGCTCCACACCCCTCCCTCCGACCTATAACTTTTAAAGGACAGCTATAAATTGGCATGGAGGAGATACTGTACTTGGGTGCCTTTCTTACAAGCCATTTCCGATGCGCATTCAAGTATCACGTATCATAGTCAGACTTGTATGCAAATCGGATGTGCCTTAAGATACTATCCACGATCCGATCTGACCGTGTGTACACACCATTAGTAAATTCCCCCCTCTCCATTATATGTGAGATTGTTTCCAAGACCCTGGGGTGAAATGTAATAGGATGATAGATTCAGAAAGTGAGAGATTTGGTAAGAAATCTCCAGGGATTTTTTAAAGCGGCAATCATTTACACTGCAAATTCAAACTGGTTTTGCAGTGTAAATGATTGCTGCTTTAAAAAACCCTGGAGATTTCTTACCAAATCTGTCACTTTCTGAATCTCTCATCCTATTACATTTCACCCAGGTGTTTATAGCACAAATGCATGAATCAAATCAAATTGACATGATTATATAAAATAAACCTGAAGAAGTTAGTTGATTACATCTGTAATTTGTCTCTGAGCTCCAGAAAGAGTGAATCATGTCAGATGACTTATCAGCCCCCCCAATATGAGCTACCTCTGTGGAGATGACCTGGACAAACCGGAAGCTTAAGAGAGCTTTCATAGTACACAGCAAACATAGTAGAGGGGAAAGACATGCCTGCTGCAGCTGCAAGGTACGAACCAACTCAAGCTGCAGCATCTCTCCGCTTTCTGCAGCCCTCACTTAAGGAGAGGTTATCCTCACAGAGCGGCCCAGACATTCACCTAAAAACTCTCCCACAGTGGAGAGTGGGCTCATCACCATAACACTGATTTACAAAGCTCCTGCAGTCCATTGTTTTTCATTTATTCCACATACGGGATGTTGACTATATATTAATATTGGAACGCTATAACTTATATAACAGCTGGATACATAATATATTTTTGAATTTTTGATCCACCTTGTTTTAGAATTGTTTTTATATGCACATATTGATGTTCTATCCTTTAAATATGTTAAATACTTATTAAAATCATTTAAATTGTTTAGATACTTACTGTGATTAATAGTATGTTACACATTTTTAATAATTTATTGAGATTTTGTATCATTATTTATATATTTATTTATTTACTTACAGTTTCTGTGTAAGTCTTGTTACAACATATAATGAAGGGACAATATTTAATTACAATAATAGCAATAGTTTGTTGTGAAATATATTGGCTAAATTACATTTGATCAGCATTTTATGGATGCATAATTTTTCTTTCTGAAATTGGCTATCTGTGCAGTTCACAGCTGTGAACTACGGTACACTTACTTGACAAGGATCATAAAGAGAACATTGTTTTATGTTCTCAGTTCTGTGAGATAATGTTGGCTTTATCTCTTGCAGGCGGTTGCTCACCTATTAGCTTCTGTGCTGAAAGAAAATTCTTCCTCAGAGATCATCAAACAGTCTTCAACTCAGGTAGGACTTCTATACGCAGGCTGCAGGTCACGTCTCCTTTTTCAAAGGGAAGTGTTGCCAAAGGATATTAAGGTACTTGTGTAGTTTCACGGCGGTAGTTACGTAGTCAGCATAGCGTCCCTGTAAGAATCAGCGTAGTGTTCCCGCGTTCAGCATAGTCAGCGTCCCTGTCAATATCAGTGTAGTGTTCCCGCCCATTCGTGGCTAGCCGGAGCTTACGTAATTAGCGTAGTCAGTCAGGCGTCCCTGTCAGTATCAGCGTCGTGTTCCCGCCCGTTTACTGCTAGCCGGAGCTTACGTAGTTAGTGTAGTCAGTCAGCGTTACGCAGTTAGCGTAGTCAGTCAACGCTTATTACATTGTGTGGGAACCATTGACGGTACTTATGTTAGTTGGGCGCCCACTAAGCTATTTGCTTAATTTTACACGTCCCCTCGAGGGGCTCGCCACACTTCGGGCTCGGTGGCTCGCTGCACTCGCCACACTATATAAAAATTGACTCCACGTGGACATGGATAGTGGGGATATGAGCGTACTAACTATAGTGGGCGCCCAACTAACATATAAGTACCCCATTGACCATTTTAACCTGCTTGACATGACAGATGTGAATGTGTTCCTGAAACACCACCACTATCCACGCCAGCCCGAAGCGTGGCAAGGGGACGAGGTAGGCGTCCTCCCGACTTCTTCATACCCCCACTATCCACGTCGGCGTGGAGTTGATTTTATAAGTGTGGAGAGCGCAATGAGGGGACGCGGAATACACGTCAAGTAATCCGCGTCCCCTCGCGGGGCTCGCTGCCCTCGCAGTGCTCGCTTCAGGCTCCGTGGTTCGCCACACTTTTTATCAACTTTAATCAACTTCACGATATGTGGATAGTGGGGGTATGAACAAGTCAGGAGGACTTTATTGTGCATGAGACGCACTTGCGCATTGCACCCCCCTAACCCTGTCCGTCTCCCTGAAGCGGATACAGACAGGGTTGTCGTACCCTGCTGCAATAATTACTGAGACTCACAAGTATCTGAGACGCTCCTCCCGAATAGAAACAGTACCAACTGTAGTGGATGGTGAGCTCTAGATGAAGACTATTATGTATGTGACAATTTTAGATCTTAGGTCCATTAGAGGAATATTTTTAATACTGTACATTCTTACCTAAATATTTACACTCGGGAAATAATAAAATAAAGTACATTTTAAAGTTTACTGTACTTGCTTCTAGACTCCTGCCCTAAATATCCTTTGGGAAAAGTGCTGCTGTGACAATGTGGTTGTGAGGACGGCCTGTTGTGAAGCCCTGGTGACGTTGGTGGAACAGAAACATGCAGATCTCACCTATGTTCTCAATGGGATTTTAAATCTCATCCCCTCTGCACGGTAAATTTTTATGGAAAATCCACTTTATCAAGAAATATTTGAAACAGTTTTTGTGTGTGTGTCTGTGTGTAATCCTATATAATAAAAGGCTAACGCTGCTTACCCTTCTATGTGGGGAATTCCAGTGCTTTGCACACCAGTGGCCACTAGATGAAACCTGATGGATAAATTCAATTGTAGCTCTGTTAGGCCTCGCCCTTTCCGATGCAGCGTCCCATCATTTGCGATGTCGGCTGGATACACATCATTAGCGTGTATCCTGCTTATGTTTTTTCCTGAAACATTACAGCTATATTACCTAAACAGATCATTATCATTATTATTTAATAATGATATAATGAAAGTTATATTTCATAAACTGAAAACATTTATATAATTGTACGAGGATCTGAGACTGGGAACTCTGGTAGATTATCCTTGTTTATTTTGCCCACCTACTATAATTGGATAATTTGGATGATGGATATTAAATTATTTTTGTGTAGTGTCACTGCTAGAGATATAGGGCGCTATAGCTATTAGCTCTGATGTTTGTTTTTTGGATGATAAAAATGGCTGGATATCACATTAAATAAGCTGTAAACATTAATGTGGTATCCTATTAGCGACCATTTTTATCGTCATAAAATGGACTTGCAATTGGGTGGAAACACATGGGATCTGGGATAAGCCCCCAATGCAATATGTTTTCACCTCTCTGGCGGCTGCCTATCGTGTATTAGGCTTCATGGGTATCGGAGCTAAGGGATGCTAGGCGCCAGTATAAAATGATAGCCTCTGCCAAACCTTTTATCAGCAGTAATGTACTGTTGCTATTAGATAGCGCCTATAATGTTGCATGGTCATCACACATAAACTTGTGACACTCAAAGCAGTTCAGTTTCTCTTTATATATTTGTTGTTTTTTTACTTAGGAATTTGCAGGGATTGGTGAAGTGTGTTTGGAGGTTGCTTCACATTGAAGCAAAAAATGCAGGAAAAGGTGAAGAGCGGACTTGCAAGAGCACTTATAAAATCTGGTAAGACTAGTATTTAATGTCAATTATAGATGGATTCAGTTAGCCTCAATATCTTACCACGCATAAGACATTTACTCACGGAGCTTTTCAATTGCAAACCCTTATTAAATCTGTAGCAAATCCTTCTTAACCCATGGATTCTGGGATCATTGCCTTTGTGGCAGCCATGGTAATGTAAGAAAGAACAAATCCAATGCGAATTTCTGTTTGAGCCTTAGTAGTCGATGAACAGATATCATCATTACGTGCAGGCCGATTGCCGCAGGCTGTAATTGAATAGATACGGGCACTGTACTGTATCTTGGATGCTTCCAACTTCAAGGATAATTGAATATGGCCCTGAATATTTTAGGAACAAAATATGTTCATGCTTATATTATTCCAGTATGATTTCTAGTAAAAGACCAATTCTGCTGTGTGAAACAGTGGCGTGACTTGGGGTCCGCAGCCCCAGCGATGGCGGGAGGGAGCAGGCTCCACCGGGGCGCAGGTTAACTTGTACACAGCATTGTACATTTGCCGCTTGGGATCCCGGAATACACAGCAGCGCTGCGCGCAAGCTGGAAGGGCAGCATGCATGGTGGAAGGGGGAGCGCTCTCTGGCTGTCTGTGTGAGGACGTAGTGACAGGTTCACTGAGTGTCCTCATACAGACAGCCAGACTCGCCAGAGAGCGCTCCCCCTTCCACCATGCCCGCTGCCCTTCCAGCTTGCGGGCAGCGCTGCTGTGTGCAGCGATACGGCGATTGTACAATGCTGTACAGGTTTTCCTCCTGCCTCGCCGCTCCTGGCCACAGCGATCAGATAGGCTGTCTGATCACTGTGGCCAGGAACAGCGTGGCAGGTGGAAAACTCGGTAAGGACCGGGCAGGACGCGGTAAGGAGGGGAGAGGGGGAGAGAGATCGCGCTCACCTCCGCTGGCTATTAGCCGGGAATGTGTGACATGTCCAGTGTGAAGTGTCCAGCTTCCCCTGATCCTCACTCCCCAGGCGGCGTTGCTTACTCCGCTCGATCCCCGGTGGCTGCTGGAATTTTAAAAAAAAATGAGGGGGGGTGGGGGGAGGGGGGCGCCAGAATTTATTTTGGCTGGGGGGAGCAAAATTGCTAGTTACGCCACTGGTGTGAAACCTTACCTTGCCATCATTCCTCTTCTGTAACTTGTTAGGAATTGTTTATTATACTTTAAGCTTTGTAAGACACTAACATCTAATACTAAAAATAAAGTGAGAAGCATGTGGTGTACAACATGTATCCCCATTGCAAGAATATTTGCCACTAACCCTGCCCATCACATATTCCCCACTACATCTAATGTTTTTTTATTATATATATATATATATATAGATATATAGATATATATAGATATGATTATATTACATTCATTGCAGCCTAATGTATAATATACTGTTTGCATTTGCCAATATTTTGAGAGGGAAAACATGTGATACGTATAAAAATTAACAATTGGCATATTTCAATACTGTATAATGAAGCTTAAATAAATATTGCTAACACCTTGCCAGATTGAATTGAAAACGACAGTCATTATAAATAGTGTTGATTCCTACAGCAATTTATTTTTCTTATTAACATCCTAGGGGGGTATTCACGTGGGTAATTGTGTTGCATGAGGCTATTCGTTCAGCCCCGATAAGCTGGCAAGAGCCATGGCTAATCTGAGATTTTGTTTCACCTGCCTCAGGCAAAGCAAATTACCCTAAACTTTCAGCTGAAAACTTTTTTTTTCTAGTGAAAACACAAAGGTTTCACTGAACCTGTACGTTTTCAGGTGAAAGTGGCTCTCTGTGGTATTTGAGCTTTTTTAAGCAGATTTATCTACAGTGAAAATATTTCTTTAAGTAAGCCTGTAACATGGTGTATGGTATGGCTCGTTATATTGCACATTCCATTTCATGAGTTCAGAGTGTCAGACTGTCACTGCCTCTACCCATTACAATAAAAAGACACAAAGAGTAAGTGCCCTTTTCACTGTGCTGCCCTTTATTGCCAGATGTGCACAATGAGGGCATGTATACCACAGAGTGAAATTACGTGACAATGGGGCAGATGTATTAAGCCTCAACAAGAGATAAATGCAAGTGTGATAAGGAGAGATAAACATCCAGCCAATCACCTGCCAACTGCCATGTTACAGGCTGTGTTTGAAAAAAGTCAGTAAGGAGCTGATTGGCTGGACGTTTATCTCTCCTTATCACACTTGAATTTATCTCTTGTTAAGGCATAATACATCTGCCCCAATGTATCTGCCAGCGTTACCTCTTGAAGGCCATTGTGTGTTTATCACATCCAGAAAAAGCAATCCATTCACTTTGACTTTTTTCTTCTAAATAATAAAGGTAAAATAATTTAATTTAATTTAGTGTGTTCTGCAGCCTTCTGAACACCAGCATAACAATACCCAAATATTTTTCCCAATTTACAGCACACAACTAGAAGGCTTTATATTATTTTCTCCAAAGTCACTAATCGAGTCTCACATCCTGTTTCCTTACTGTTTTATTTGAGAATTTCTTCCTTTTCCTGCATGGTTCAGTTCTATTTCTCCACATGAGGTGCTTTATCTGGTGGACACAGTAGCTGGCTCTATACCTGTGCTATGCAGTTATATGCTTGCCCTGTGTAGCCCCAGCAATGTGATTGCAGGATAATTTAGCCTGTTTGGAAAACACAGACCTTTTAGAGTGTTCTTTTAGCTGTTCTGCAATTGTTTGAGCCTTTTTAACTACTTCACAACACTGTGAATCACCAATAGTGTTTCTGTCTCCTCCAGGCTTTGGTATTTTTACATCATATCCATTTGTCAGCCAGTTCTAAAGCTTTACTGCTTTTTAGTTACAGTGGCTGAAGGGCATAATTAAAAGCAAGTAGGTGTTTCTGTAGATGATTCGGGCTGTCTTCAGCTGACTAATTAGCCTGTGTTTAGATGCGATTCTGGATTTTTTTCAATTATTGATTAATTTTAATATGTGGACCCAGTTATAGTTTACACCAGGGGTTCCCAATCTTTTTTAAATCACGGCACCCTAGGAGTATCAGAATTTTTTCACGGCACCCCTAGGCCAATAAAAAATAATTTGAAGGGGTTTATTTGCGATTCTTAGGGTCAGTTATGTGGTAAAGGGCAGGATTTGCTTCTGTTTGTACACATTTTATGATTGGCAGCTGCCAGCACTGGTTTGCTCATAAATAATTAACCATTAATAATTTGAGTTGGTCCTGGACCACCAACCCAGGGCACCCCTGCATGTGTCCCGAGGCACCCCAGGGAGCCACGGCACACAGTTTGGGAACCACTGGTTTACACACATGTATCATAAGCTTAGTTTGGAACAGACATTGATTAGTAAAAATATTGCGCCAGAGAAATGTCCCGTTAAGTCATACTTTGTCAAAAGATGATGCAAAGAATGCAATTATACTGCTTCACCGCTGAGTGCTGATTGCTCCACTAATAAAAACGACAGTACAGCACTGAATCGCTGTGGATGGTTATGGCACTACTGAATACAATGTACTGATACAGTACTTTATTAACTGTTTTTTTTTTTTCATATAATGCAGCATATTCCGTTGTGCTTTACAATAGGAGACAGTGATACAACAAACTGGGTATTTGCAGACAGTCATGGGTATGAGGACCCTTCTCACAATCTATAGGGAAATAGGCATTGATACACAAATATAGATATTCTTTATTTCATCAATTCCACCAGAATGCAAAGGTTCCTGTTGTGCTGTATGATACGGTGACCCAGCAGGTTGGCCATGGGTCAGGAGCAGTGTTCCCTCTAAGCTGTGCGCGTGTGCGCGCGCACACAACCTGACGAGCGTGCGCACATACATTACAACAGAGCGCACAAAGCAGCAGTGGTCCCTTTTTGCAGTTGTGGACTCAATTAATGTGAAAAAGAAGAGAGTGGATATGTGTGCACTGTATAGTGGGGATGTGATTAGATAGAAATGGTACAGTATATGAAGGTTAAGTGGCTGGTTCTGGAATTTGATAAGCTTGCCTGAAGAGGTGAGTTTTCAGGGAACACTTGTAGGAGTGAGTAATGAGTGTAGATGAGAGACGTAGATCTTGTAAGGAGCGAAGAGTTCAGGTTGGAAGATATTTTGAGATAAGAGAAGAGATGTATGTTGGTGTAGTTTAGTTCATGGCTTTGTGTGTAAGTAAAATAATTTTGTATTTAATACAGTAGAATACAGGTAACCAATGAAGTGAATGACAGAGTAGCTTTACAGAAGATGAACATCTAGCTGGGAAGATTAGCCTCACAGCTGCATTCATGATGGACTGTAGGGGTGGGAGTCTTTTCTTAAGAAGACCGGTAAGGAGGTAATAATGTGTGAGATAAGAGCATGGATTACAGTATTTGCAGTGTCTTGTGTAAGGTAAGGGTTATTTTTTAATATGTTTTTTTAATGTGACCTGGCATGATTTAGGGCAGTATTCAATGAAAATATTCTCCGTGCATGGCGAGCGTTTTTTTTCGCTCGCCGTGTTTTTGCGGAGATTCTCCATGTTTGGAGATTCTCTGCCACGGCACTTTAGATAGTAGTCGCGGCGAGTCTCAGCCAATCCAGCGTATGAGGTGACACTGCAGGGAGCCTGAGGATGGAAGTCTCCCTGCCTGCCCCAGAACGTATGTGGGGGGGAGGTGGGCTCCCCGGGAGCCAGGCAGCACAGGCTGCCCCCCGGGAGAGCCAACAGGGGGCCGGGTATTCACTGCACCCGATCGTGCATATGTAATGATCGGGTGCAGTGAATATATGAATATCTAATGAGCGGCTCGGCTCACGGCCCCCTGCTGGCTGCTCTGTGTAAAAAAAAAAATATATATATTTTTTTTTTTATTAAATATACAGTAAGCACATGAATTAAAATAGCATGCCCTTTCAAAGATTAAAATTCCTGATTTTTTTTACACCAAAATTAAAATAAACCTTTTATTGTAAAAGTTCATATGCCACTTCTCCATGAAAAGATGGAGAATTGCTACACGGCGAAAATCACTTAGAAAGACGAGAAGTGCACATTGAATAGGGTTGCTCGCTTTTTGAGAGCAAAAGTCTCCGTCCAACGCGAGAAAAGCACAAACTCGCCATAAAACACGGAGAATTTTTCTCATTGAATACTGCCCTTAGAGACCGATTGAATGTGGGGAACAAAGGAAAGTTCAGAGTCAAGAATGACACCTAGGCAGCAAGCTTAAGTGGCAGGAGTGATTGTCATATTCTGTACAGTGATGGAGATGTCTGGATAAAATGTACTGTATGCCTTCCTTACAAGCTGCCCAGTGCACATTTAATTAAAACAGGTTTTTAATACATTAATATTGTGTACATTGTTAAATTCGACAAACCCCGATAGTAGCCCCTGGCCCCGCTTACTGGCCGCCTAATTACAAAAGATTTTTGGATTCCTGCATCAGTTGTGAATGAGATGACAGACCTGTAGTACAGTATTTATTTATTTACAGTTTCTTATATAGTGCAGCATATTCTGTTGCGTTTGCCAATTGGAAACAACAGTGCAACTCACTGTTATCAGGGGACCATTTTCTACACCCCTACAGTGGTAAGAGATTTCCCATTAAACATGTATTGAAATCCACCACCAGGTTTGTAATATACCTGATTTACTGCCCATGTGGGTATATTTACATGGGCAAAACCGAAACTACGTTTCGGGAAAGAATGGCAAACCATCTGTTCGCAGTTAGGACAGCACTACAAACTGGGACTAGTGACCAACCAGTGGCATGACATTGTGCCCGGTTGGGTCACTCAGTATCGCGTTTACGTAGTAAGCTCATTGATCATGTCCCGCCCCTTGTTAGAGGCGGTAACAGAGGCAAGCCCCTCTTACAATTGGAGAGCCGATGGATAGCAAGACTCGATACCTTGTCACCAAGGGGACTCAATGAGAAGCTAGGCTAACATTGTTTTTTATAAATCCACCTGAGTCCCTCTCCATTATTTGATTATTGTATTGTTACAATTGGTTATATGTAGTTTTAGTCATATGTCTTATATCGTATTAGGTACAATTTTACACATATTGTTTTGTGATTGCTATGATAATATTACCTTATGGTGAGATTCAGCATTATTTTTAAATATTTATATGTAATTTTTCTTGTTTTGTATATTATGTCAATTTTTTATGTACATTTTTCTATTTTTTTTTTGCTGCCGAGCTCTGACCCCTGGAAGCATCTGTGCTCCTGTAGTTGCATTAACATCTGCAGGTGTGTTGATGTGAAGGTGTTAAAACTCAGGTGGTTTAATGATTGGAGTGGGTGTGTTCTGTATGCTATTTAAGTCTGTCTGTTTGCACTGTTTGGTAATTCCCTGATGACGAGTGTAAGGACTCGAAACATGTTGTAATAAACTTGTTCACATTTATTCAAAGACTCGTGAGTGCCGCTACTTTACTCTTTACTTTCAAGCTATATGTAATTGATTCGGTATGAAATCCCGAATGGGTCAAAATCCCGACATTTAATTAAAATCCTGACAAGGACAAAATCCCAACATTTAAAATCCCGACAAGGTCAAAATACCGACATATAGAATGTACAGGTGAAACAGTCAACATGACTTTGTGTCGACAGGTCGCGAGGTTGACATGGTTTTTTTCAGTGTTTTTTTTACCCGAATGTCGACATGGACACAGTTGGAAGTGAACCGCAGCCCCTTGCAATGCTCGCTATGCTTCGGGCAAGGTTCCTCGCTGCGCTCGGCACACTATTTTATTCTCCCACCACGCTCTAGTGGATGGTAGGGCATGAAATACCGCCTGTCAGCATATGTCGTGTCAAAAAACTGAAAAAAAAAACATATCGACCTCGTGAGCTGTCGACACAAAGTCATGTTGACTGTTTTACCTGTACATTCTATGTGTTGGGATTTTGACCTTGTCGGGATTTTGACCCTGTTGGGATTTTGACTGCATTATATATGTATATATCAGTAGTGTTATTTGTAATTTATTCTAAGTTCAAATGGCCACATATTGTACAGTATTTGTTGGTATTGCTAAATATATTCCCCTTGTGTTGTCAGCCTAGCATTACAGATTACTCACACAGCATGTCTCACCCTCCTCCCACCCAGTCCTTATTTTCCTTTTTTCTTATATCATTTCATCTCCATCAAGTAACATAAATATTTATTAACCTACACCTGCTATACTGCAATCACTATTGTATGTGCTGCATTTCTTTCTGATTTACTCAGGTATTTGTTATCCGGTAGAGTGCATTCTTTTTTAGCCCTTTGATATGACACAGAGCCGTATTTAACTGTACAAAGAGCAGAGTACAGCATTTTCATTACATGTAACAATGTGGGGTCATTACATGTAACAATGTGGCATAACGGTGTGCATCATATTATGTAATGGGCATAAATGTATGCAGCATTTTGTGTAATGGGCATTATGGTGTGCAGCATTTTGTGTTATTGAGCATTATGGTGTGCAGCATTTTGTGTTATTGAGCATTATGGTGTGCAGCATTTTGTGTAATGGGCATTACGGTGTGCAGCATTTTGTGTAATGGGCATTATGGTGTGTTCCATAATGTGTAATGCCTCCTTTTTGTGATTCCATGCCTCCTTTCCATGAGGCCACGACTCTTTTCGCTGCGCGGCTTTGCCGCTCAAGGGTCCCGCCTGCTTCAGGTGGGCCTGTGTGCTCAAAATGCCAGGGCCGATTACTGGGCTCAGTCTGGCCCTGGTCGCAGGACTGTATTCACAGCAATGTTGATGTTTTATCATTAATATATATCAAAACACTTACGAGTTTGGAAGCCTTTACATAGCTCAGCAAAGGTGTCAGGACACTAAGATTTGAGTGCAGCATGCTATTTTGCTGCTTGTACATGCATATGCTTAAATTGATGGTAACTATATGGAAAATATGTTTTATTCCCCTAAATGCAGATTTGAACACCTAAAGCAAAATAAAAAGCACAAAGTGTTAGTTTGGCTAAGATAAGGTTGCAACACATCATCTGGAGTCTTTACTTTTACAGTTTTATGTTTCAAATATATATATATTTTTTTTCAGGAATCCTCCGCATCCATTTATCAGCATGCTGGAAAACAGACCCAACTGCTGGCCAGTGCTTCTGCAGCAGGTCTCTGCTGTCCTTCCCTGCTGCCCAGATCGGTAATGACATCTAAAGACATATGTACACCAGTTTTAGCAACTTTGTGTAAAGGAATAAGTAAAACATTTAAAAAAATGTTGGATATAGTTGTGCATGTTGAAAATGTTCTATTACTATTTTGGGTTACAGACCAAAGGTCATAACAACCAATTCAGTAAAATAAAGGACCACAGGTAATGTGGGGTTTGAATGCTCCTAGGGCTGTTGTTTTTTGTCACTACTAATGGAGTTTTTGTCTTGGAAGATAGGTTGGCCATTTCTGACTTTCAAACCAAATGTGTTGATTGATGATTAAGGCCAAAAGACTGGTTGTGACTTAATTGTCCTTCTAAATTTTGGGCATGAACGCGAACAGAACCAGGTTTTAGAAGCAATGCTTAGTAGAAAAACCACTGTGTTATGATGACTAGAAAGATATCTGTGAATACTGGGCTTCCAGCTCTGAAGGTGTTCTCCTTAGTGGCCATACAGGCTAAATCAACATGGATGTTCCTAATGCCTATTAGTGGGCTTTTTCTGCAGAGAGCTTGTTCCTTCATACAGTATCTGTGGCTTTGTCCCAGAATCAAGTCTTTTTGCAGTGATCTTAACCCTTTGAGTGCAAAGGGGTAATGACAGAATATATTACATACCTTATATAACAATATGAACTCTATAAGAAAACGGCGGGTCATGAAGGTACATGTGACTCATACCATAAGGTTGTAGGAAATAAAGTTTAGTTGCAACATGATGCAACTAGGATGCCTCAGGAGATTGTGCAGATTAATTTGATATGATATGATACTTGATATGATATCTGTGTGTGACTGAGTCTGTATAAGGAGTACAGCAGACTCTGTATTGGGGAAAAAAACTGCGGATGGTAAATTGTGTCACTTTTGTGTACACATTCAGAGACTCAGTTGCACACACACATAAAAGTGTCTAGTATCAATCCTATTGTGTGTAACTATTCTTGTCAAATAATTGCCCAATGCTAGCGGAGTCTCATGAGACCTGGCACGCCAAGAGGGACTGTTTGGCACGACTGCAGCAAGGATGTACCGTGATGCCTCTGTAGCAAAGAAGCCTTCTGCATGATTCTTCCTCAGGAGAGATGCCTCCAACCAATCCATGTGAAATAGAAAGAACATTTTCTCCTCAAAATAAATCTAAATCTATTGGAGAACTCTGAATCCAAAGATGCAAAATACTTTTGTGGGCAGCACAAAACATATTGAAATTACAGTATAATACAGAAGTCCAATATTGTCCATTCAAGGGTCAAAGGAGTATAATGGACTAAATGGGTAAAGGCAAATACACTACTCCGCCGCCCCCTGATACAAGATGCGGGTATGCCGCCAGCGGTCCCTAGGGCCAACTCCCCAAAACCTCACACCGCTGAATGCGTCTCCTCTGCTCCCCACCCCGAATTGTATTTGAGCGATCGTATGTGGTTAAAAACCACATGCGACTGCTCCTGCAATTCAATAGATATTATGTGCAGCACATAATATCTATAGATGCGACATTCGACTGCATGCCAGCGGATCACGTCGAAAAGTCCCTTTAAAAATTGCATACAATCATTTGATTTATCGGCCAGAATTGGTTGAAATCGAATGATTGTATACAATATCTCACAGCATTATGGGCAGCATAAGTTTCAATTGTAATATAACAATTGATTGTAATGAAGCACTCTAAATTTCAGTTGAGGTCTGGTTTATTTATTTATTTTTGTTTTGCATGTACAGTACTGTGATTAGAAAATAATTTTTGTGTTATGCATACAAATCACTTAATTTGTATTGAGCTCGCTGAAGTCATATGAAAGAATCACCCACTGCCAGATATGCTAAGAAGCCTCAGTAATCTGTGCTGTCCCTAATCATTGCACAAATGATGGTACCAAAAGTGTAATCCATCATCTTTATAAAACATTGTTACAAATCTCTATGGATGACAACCTGGTGGGGTTGACAGCCATTTAACCTTTACAGATTGATTCTTTGCGGTACTGCCTAATGGTACATTTTCATTAGGCAGCACATGGGAATCCAGAAAAACAACTCACACACTCAAGTACTAATAGCCTGCCATGTTAAAATTCAATTGATGATTTGACTTTAAAATAGTATTTGCAAACATGTAAAGCTGGGTACACATATGTACAATTTAATTTTTCTTGCGACCGTTCGATCGACCGAATACACGTTCGGCCGTCCGAAACATACGACCGATCTGCGCGTACACATATGTACAATTTTACTTGCGACGTCCGATGTACTCCCGTCCAAACAATCGCAAGAAAAAGATTGTACCACCGTACACACTCTCCCGTTCTGGCTATTCGCACGATAAAAATGTACACAACATTATCATAATGGGCTGGATTTAAAAGAGCATACCAAAACGAGGCGTGATCACGGAACAAAGAATCGTTCGTGTAGTACAGTGAATAGAGCCGTGACTATTCAGATCATTGCTAGCTGTACTGGATATACGTACGTACGTTCGTTCGTCTATCGGTGCATTTGGGCCTTTTTAATCATGAGCTTGAGGAGAAGGAAGGCTCGTGCGTGCATTTTGGCTGCTATGGCCATTAGATTGCGGGCTATTAAAAAAAGAAAAAGGACCAAGAATCGGAGCTGCTGGACCAGAGACTGGCTTCTGAGGAGAGACACCTTCTCCCACATGCCATTGCTACAGGAGATACGGGAGAACAATCCTGATGATTTCAGGAATTATCTCCGTATGGATGACGCTACCTTTATGGAGCTGCTGACACTGGTTACCCCTTTAATAGAGAGAGAGGACACCTATTTCAGGAGGCCCATTTCTGCAGAGCAGAGACTGGTGGCAACGCTGCGTTACCTGGCAACAGGCAGGACCCTTGCCGACCTGAGATTCACCACCGCAATATCATCTCAAGCGCTGGGGTTGATAATACCAGACACCTGTGATGCCATCGTCCAAGTTCTTCAGGACAAATACATGAAGGTAAATATGGAAATTACATACATGTCCCCCATATGTATAGCTGTGCACATACCTGTACCCTATATGTATATCTTTACAATGCCTGTTGATTTAATCTTTTACACCAGTGGGTGGGGGGTCATTTTGATAAGGCGGGTAATAGCTTTGAGGCTGCAATGGGGGAGGGCTGATGGGTCTAAAATCAACCAAACAGATTATTAATACGCATATACTTTTATATTGCAGTTTCCATCGACCAAGGAGGAGTGGCAAAATATTGCACGTGATTTCCGTGATCTATGGAATTTCCCTAATTGTGGTGGAGCTATCGATGGCAAACACGTCAGGATCATGCCCCCTGCAAAGAGTGGATCTTTTTATTATAATTATAAGGGGTTCTTCAGCATTGTTCTAATGGCCATCGCTAATGCCCGATACGAGTTTGTATTTGTGGACATTGGGAAAAATGGTAGAGTTTCAGATGGAGGAGCCCTGGAGAATACCTTTTTCCACGACCAACTGAAAAAAAATGAACTGAATCTGCCAGAGCGGACTGAAAATGAGCACGGTTTGAACTTTGTTTTTGTGGCGGATGAGGCCTTTGCATTGCACCCTAATGTCCTTAAACCCTACCCACAAAGGGCACTGAACAGGGAACGACGCATTTTTAACTATTGCCTGTCACGTGCCAGGCGAGTGGTTGAAAATGCGTTTGGGATTCTGAGTAATAAATTCAGAATTTTTCACAGTCCCATCAATCTGCGCCTAGATAAGATTGACAAAGTGGTGCTGGCCTGTTGTGTGCTGCACAACTACATGCGCAGAAAAGCGGTGCACACACAACAACTGGGGGCTACAGTGGACGAGAGCCAAGTTGTTGACGAGCCTATTGGTCTGACAGCTTTGGCAACTAATTTAAACACCAGAAATGCATCAACGCAAGCAAAGTTGTCAAGAGACGAGTACTTGAATTATTTCAATGGTGTTGGGGCTGTGGAGTGGCAGAATGACATGATTGCTTAAAAATGTACCTTTTTGTCATTGTAAATATATTGTTTTTTGGTGTGTAATAATCAATATTTTGCCAATAAAATTTGTATACTCACAGTTCCGCACAAGTTGTCCTCTGCGTCTTCTTGCAGCAAGGAGGGGGAGGCCGAATCACGGCAAGTGAGTGGTAGTACTCAGGTGCCAGGCATTCCTGGAGGGCACAATGCCACGGCACCTGGAGTGCAGACTGTACCCAGTACTGGTGTTTATGTACTAGCAAGTAGTTGCTCCACCACACCTATTTCTATGCCAATTTCTCCTGGTACTTTGTACGTATGTATATCTGTGCCCTATAGTCACCCTGCATGGTAAATGATATTTTCACACGGACACCAACTAGATTACAGAATTTTTAATTTTTATATAAATTATTAACTTATAAACTTATAAAAAATATAACATAAATAACAAGTAAATAAATAATAAAGAAATACTTAAACATAAAAATATTTAAAACAATAATGCACTTAAATAAACTATATAAAATATTTACATATGGTGGTAAACTTGTCCCACCCCATAATCCCCTGTATCCATCGGTGGTTGGGAGGGAGATGGACTTTCCAATAAACTCTGGAAGGGGCCACCAGGTGGACCTGGTGGGAGCGTATTAGCCAACGTTGCCGGTTGGTGCTGCCTTTGCCCAGTTGGTGGCTGTAAATGTTGATACTGGGGATATTGCACCGGGTGAAATACCGCTTGTTGGGGTATAGGAGCTGGGCTGATGGGTTGAAATTCAACCCTAGGCAGAGGGGTCTCATCGGTGAGACGTGTGTGCCGGGACAGAGTCCCCACACGGGCCCGGTACAGCGTCTCATAAAATATGCGCTCTACCTCCACCCTTGTAGCCGGGTCCAACTTTCGCAAATTGTCAGCTAATACACTCCCCACCCGGTCCGCATCATCCTCATCCATGCTCATCAATCTGTTGGCAGACTCCAGGATCTTGGTGGTTGCCACGTCCGCAGCATCTGGAGTCTGCCTCGGCCTTTTGCGCCCTCTTCTTGATGGCGCTTCTGCTGGAGGTTGAGCGCTTGTTTGCGGTTCAGCGCTGGTCGTGGCGGTTGGTGTGGGGGTGGAGCAGAGGGCCGGTGAAGGCAGCTGTGATGCCACCTCCAGCGATGCCGAAGATTCATCCTCGGCAAATAGCGATGGCTGTAACAAAACAAGATGACAATGATGTATCACTATCGATTTTTAAGACTTCCATATATTTTTATATCTACGCAGAAGAACGCAGCCCATACACCACCATGTTGCTGCCATGGATGAAAGTGAGCTAGTTGAAGAGGCGTTATGACTGGCATCTCTGGAAACTAATTATTTAGATACCAGACATACCAAATACTAATTTAAACACCAGAAATGCATCTATGCGTGCTAAATTAACAGGGATGAATACATGCAGTATTTTATTGGTGTTGGCGCTGTGGATTGGCAGAATGATATTATTCCGTTAATTTTAGACAACAAAAAATATTACAATAATCCGTGCCAGAAAGACTACAACAGTGTAGATACCAGGGATTACCAATGCCAACCAAAAGTTCCAAATACAAAAAATGTGGTAAATGCACTTGCGATGTCTGAATATTGATCACTGTGTTCTCAGGCGGATAAGAGTATAGCTCCACCACTGAGAAGAACCAGAATTAGGGCCACAGAGAAGGTCAAATTGACGATGTATAACCAAAAGGGGGGGGTATCGCCCCCTGCAACTGACCTCTCTGTTGTGCCCAACAGAGAGGTCAGTTGCAGGGGGCGATACCCCCCCTTTTAATTGTACATGTTCACAATTTTTATACTGTACTTGCTGTTATATTTATCTGGTTTGAAAAAAATTTTTTAAATAAAATCCGTCTACTTACTGTGCCGCAAATGGTGTCATCAGAAACCTCTTGGTTGCACGCGGAGGTGGAGGGGGCAGGCTGGTTCCTTGAAGTGTTGCTGACCGAATCCCTGGGCAGCTCCTGGTCCACCGTGAAGGCCAGCAGGTCGTAGTACCACAGCCTGGGCACATAGACTTGGTCTGCCCCTGCCCCAGACCGCTTTGAGGACTCAACCTTATTCAGTTCTTTTTTAAAGACGGTCCTCATATTGGCAATCCGAGTCCGGACCCACTCTACATTTGCTGTGGGGTAGTATGTCTGGCTCACCCTCACCAGCTTCTCCAGAGCAGATAGCCTCTTCTGCCGATTGGAATGGTCTCTGGATTTTGTGTTCCAGAGACAATTTTGATCCCTGTAGGCCTCAATGAAATCCTTCATGAACTCGACATTTTTTTCTGCCATGGTTGAATTTCTGTTCCAAAAAATAAAATAAAAAGGCATATTATTTTCTTGATACACAAAGCACACCATAAACCATTTAATGTACAGGTGTTCAGTCTGTGGGCCACTAGATATACTGTAGCTATAGTACAGGAGTTGAAACTCTGTGGGACATAGGATACACGGTCACTACAAGCCCCAGCATACCCATGGCCCACAGATTGAAGTCCCTGTCATAGAAAACTACACATTTTGTTTTAATACTCACCGAAATAATTGTCGATACAGTCCGGAAAATTCGCTGCGCTGCTCCGATCAATCCAACAGCAACGACGGAATATTCTTTCGTGCTGAACGTGGCTTGAAACACAGTGATTGGATGAGCACACGAATCTCCGCCCCACTCACGTGCTTCGCGTCACACAGACACGGGACATCGAGGAGCCATGTCGGAGGGTCTGGCGCCACCGCATATGGGGGAGGCCAGTACAGAACCTACAGAACCTTTGTTTTCCAATTCAGCACTGATAACAACAGATAAAGAAATCGCTGACAACAAGGAGAAAAAAGTGACGCGCGCATCCGCCATGTCATCTGCAGAGGTGGAACTGATGGTCAAAATGCTGGATAGAAGGGACTACGATTGTTCGAGAAAAACATACCCCAAGACAAATTATAGAAAAGAAATTATTATGCAGCGTGTATGCAAGGAGATAAAGGAGAAGTTTGGGAAAAGAAGGTCCAAATACCAGCTCCAAAAACGGTGGTCGGACCTGAAGCACAAGGAGCAGGCCAAGCTCAAGAAAATTCGTGGAATTATTAAAAGAAGTGAGTCCAATGCCCTAGGTAGCTTTATTAATATACTGTCATGATCCATTACATTTTGTGTGTTTTGCTGACATGTTGCTTGTTTTTACTCAGAGGAAATCCATCCCAGGAGAAGACATGAGGAAGGCAGAGACAGGGCCTCCAACCTAAAAATAAAGAAGGAGAGTACAACAGGTAAGGTTTTGTACCAGCACACCAACAGAACAACACATGTTTTATACACACAACAAGGGGTAGTAATATGTCACTTTACCTTGTCACTATAGATGATATCCAGGCTGCGCAGCCGATGGAAGGGACCGCAGAGGGCCACCAAGTGATTGCGATCACCAGCAGTGTAGATGGTGAGTGTATACTGCAAATCATCTTTATGGGATAGTGACGTATCATTTGTGGAAAGGTAAACCTTTCTTTATCTGTACTTATTATAGATATCATCGAGATTTCAGATGTCAGTGCAGAGGGGGAGAAGAACACACCATCACCTGACACGTCCAGCGACGAAAGCACAATGCAAGAAAACATGACACAAGTCCATAAATGTCTACAAGAACTAAGCGGAAAAGTCCATACCGTAGCCCAAAAAATTTCAAAAATCCAAAAAGGCGTAGCAGTAGTACACTCTTTATATGAGAAAATTTACAACGGTTTGCATTGTAAAGTCAAAAAATAGTTTGTGTACTTTATTTAACTTTTTTTCTCCTTCTTGTTTATTTGGAGGCCAGAAGCATGGTGCATGTCGTGGCAAGCAGTCTCACGGCAGCAACGCATCCCATGTGAGCAGGCCGGGATGTTCCCATGTGATGCGTTGCTGCCGTGGGACCGCTTTCCACTACATACACCACCATGTTCAAATGTGTTTTTATGTTTTTTGGGTGGGTGGGCTTTCCTGCTACACCTTCACACGTGGCACTTATGTCATGGCAAGCAGTCTCACGGCAGCAACGCATCCCATGTGAGCAGGCCGGGATGTTCCCATGTGATGCGTTGCTGCCGTGGGACCGCTTTCCACTACATACACCACCATGTTCAAATGTGTTTTTATGTTTTTTGGGTGGGTGGGCGTTCCTGCTACACCTTAACGCAAGCACCTGTATAGAGAAAATATGTCCATTTGCACATTTAGATTTTGGCAGGTACCACAGCTGATATACTGCATGTTTTTTGGATGGGTGGGCTTTCCTGCTAAACCTTCACACGTGGCACTTATGTCATGGCAAGCAGTCCCACGGCAGCAACGCATCACATGTGAGCAGGCCGGGATGTTCCCATGTGATGCGTTGCTGCCGTGGGACCGCTTTCCACTACATACACCACCATGTTCAAATGTGTTTTTATGTTTTTTGGGTGGGTGGGCTTTCCTGCTAAACCTTCACACGTGGCACTTATGTCATGGCAAGCAGTCCCACGGCAGCAACGCATCACATGTGAGCAGGCCGGGATGTTCCCATGTGATGCGTTGCTGCCGTGGGACCGCTTTCCACTACATACACCACCATGTTCAAATGTGTTTTTATGTTTTTTGGGTGGGTGGGCTTTCCTGCTAAACCTTCACACGTGGCACTTATGTCATGGCAAGCAGTCCCACGGCAGCAACGCATCACATGTGAGCAGGCCGGGATGTTCCCATGTGATGCGTTGCTGCCGTGGGACCGCTTTCCACTACATACACCACCATGTTCAAATGTGTTTTTATGTTTTTTGGGTGGGTGGGCGTTCCTGCTACACCTTAACGCAAGCACCTGTATGTGATACTCTGTTCAGGTCCGACCACCCAAATAAACAAAGTGTTCACAGTATTTTTTGTCAGTATTTCTTAATAAATGTTAAGTGTTTATGCAGAACAATGAACATCACATATCTATCTATCTATCTATCTATCTATCTATCTATCTATCTATCTATCTATCTATCTTCTATAACTATATCTGTCAGGAATGCACACACAACGATTATTTATTTCAAAAGGAATGCACACACAACGAATATTCTTTAACCGCATGGCGCGGAAAGTACGGGGGAGAAGACTTCCTGTTGTTTACATGCTGCGCTGATGGAGGGATGACGCAGCTAGTCAACACCCACATGGGCGTGCTGCTTTTGGGAGGAATGATCGCAGGAACGGGCTGCATATCGATCGAACGTGCGTACACATGTCACTTTTCTTTCGATATGGAGCCGTCCTGTCGGAAGAATATTAAGCAGCAAAGAACCTGCGACCGACCGACCGTGGACGGCCAAGAGCGTTTTTGGCCGTTTATCGATCGCAACGAAGGGATCGGGACAGCGTACACATATATACAATCGAACGGCCGTTCGTCCGCAGATCGGAAGAACGGCCCGACGATTGTACATATGTGTACCCAGCTTAAGTTTACATGAAATTCTGTTGTGTATTTGCAACATATTATGGAGAAGACACCTGTCATAACGGTCAATGACACCTTTTTCCAGTCCATGTTCCGTCATACTGAATTTCTTTGTGCACACAGTAAGCATTTTCTGTATAATGCAGTACCTCCTGGGTCTGAAAAAAATTATTTATATATAAAATAATGTCTTTTAAACTTAAAAACAACAACTTTAAGATTAAATTACATTTTTATATGCTGAGCTACATTTTCTAAGCACAGCATACTGTATGTGTATTCTTGTACGGGTATGAAAATAGCCTGTACATTGGGTGACTCTAGTACTGTGACTGTAAGACGGTTTGCAAAGGAGTATAATAAGGAGTGGTATGATACGATAACACGTGTCTTTTTTCTGAGTGAAGAATTGTGGTCCTTCCGTGCAGGATAATTCTAGTCATTATATAGAGAAATAGTTACAGATGTGTTTTCATACATCTATCCTCTTTGCACTACAAGCCACATTACGCCTAACGTGTGAACACTATGGGCCTTATTTTAGTTCACTCTTTCTGACAAAATCCTTCTTAGATGGACAAAACCATGTGCCCTGCAGGGGGGTAGATGCAGAGAGATGCAGGGTAAATACTGGCTGCTTTATTTTTACACTGCAATATAGATCTCACTTTGAAATAAAATCCCACCCAAATCTAATTCTCTCTGCACAAGTTACATCTGCCCAACCTGCAGTGCACATGGTTGTGTCCATCTAAGAAGGATTTTGTCAGAAAGAGTGAACTAGAATAAGGCCCTGTGTGACTTAGTAGCACAAGCATCTTTGCATGCAACTTTCTCCATTAAAATGCATCTCATTAGCAAAACAGAGCAAATGGAATGCACAAGCAGCTTCTGCTGAGTGAAATTATACATGCCATGGCTATGTAAAGTGTGTGACTACCACCGTATCTGCATAAGAATGATGTTTTCCAGGAAACTGCTGCACTGTATCATCTCGAATGCAGCTACAGCTGCTGTAGTGCACAGAAGATTGGCGTGGTGTATTTCATTTTATTCTTCGAAAGCTGCTCCATTTTGCGAATAAGGTGCATTTTAATGGAAAAAGACAACTGGCAATACCGAATAGAAAAGCAGGCGTTAGTTCATACTCTGCCATCCACTAGAGCATGGAGCTAAAGGACATGGTACTATGTGTCTATGTCGGGACAAAAAACGTGAAAACCGTGACTGTCGACCTTCCCATTGTCGACCTAATGCTTGTGTCAAATTTCCGACCCTGTCAACCTTAGGCCATTTGACCTATTTCTTATGTTGACAAATGCCCTGTTGACCTTTAGCGGTCAACGTAATGAATGTTCACTTTAATACCGTCGACCCATATCCATTTACATTGAAATGAAGTGTGTACTTCTATTGACCTAATATACCAATATAAGTAAAGGGCAGGGAATCTTTAACGATTCAAATCACCAAATATTGCAGTCCACCATGTCATTATTACATCTGGACATTTAACAATGGTAGTCCAGATGTAGTCAGTAACATGTAAGAAATGATATAAATACATTTGGGAGCTTATCATTATGTATATTAGGAAGCCATATCGGTTACTGCTACTTCCACTTTAAATTTTCAAAATGCAATCATCCAGCAGTGAACATCAGTGTGTACATCCAATGAAAGCTTGTTGTACTCTGGTGTGTGTCTGAGGACCAGCGGTGTAGCTAGGTGCCATGGTGCCCGGAGCAAGGTCATATTTCGCGCCCCCCCCCTCCCCGGTAATGAATTGGGGGCGTGGCTAACATGTGTTGGCATGTTACATTTGAAATATATGACGCTGTGGCAGAATCTGCTGCGCTATATAAGACACTGTAACGGAATCTGCTGCGCTATATAAGATACTGTAACGGAATCTGCTGCGCTACATAAGACACTGTAACGGAAACTGCTGTGCTATATAAGACACTGTAACGGAATCTGCTGTGCTATATAAGACACTGTAACGGAATCTGCTGCTCTATATAAAACACTGTAACGGAAACTGCTGCGCTATATAAGACACTGTAACGGAATCTGCTGCTCTATATAAGACACTGTAACGGAATCTGCTGCGCTATATAAGACACTGTAACGGAATCTGCTGCGCTATATAAGACACTGTAACGGAATCTGCTGCGCTATATAAGACACTGTAACGGAATCTGCTGCGCTATATAAGACACTGTAACGGAATCTGCTGCGCTATATACAGTAAGACACTGTAACGGAAACTGCTGCGCTATATAAGACACTGTAACGGAAACTGCTGTGCTATATAAGACACTGTAACGGAATCTGCTGTGCTATATAAGACACTGTAACGGAATCTGCTGCTCTATATAAAACACTGTAACGGAAACTGCTGCGCTATATAAGACACTGTAACGGAATCTGCTGCTCTATATAGGACACTGTAACGGAATCTGCTGCGCTATATAAGACACTGTAACGGAATCTGCTGCGCTGTATAAGACGCTGTAACGGAATCTACTGCACTATATAAGACGCTGTAACGGAATCTGCTGCGCTATATAAGACACTGTAACGGAATCTGCTGCGCTATATAAGACACTGTAACGGAATCTGCTGCGCTATATAAGACACTGTAACGGAATCTGCTGCGCTATATAAGACACTGTAACGGAAACTGCTGCGCTATATAAGACACTGTAACGGAAACGAAAAAGAAAAATCAACCTAAGTTGATTGGGAGCGCTTTCCACCGGCTGTTCTCTCAAGAGATTAAGCAGCTGCTATGTAGGGAGTAGTCAGTTCCCTTGGGAAATTGCACAATAGAAAAACGGATTAGCAGAGCTGGAGTGGTTCAAACAATTAGCAACAAGTGAATCAATTAATAGAAAATAGTAACAAATTTAATGGCACATAAAAAATACATTTATCCGGATATAAAATTATATCATAAAAAAATGGTAGTTTAAAAAGCAAAACTTGATAAAGTGGATTTTGGGTGTATCATATAACCTGCATTAGACGATTCAGAGTCCCATGGAGAAGTCCAAGTGTGAACCACAATGATGGGAATGGCCGCTGGAGGTGGATATAAAGATGAAGTCCTTCTTTGAATTAGGGCAAAGTTTACCCACGGAAGGTACGACCTCAACAATTGAAGCGGTGAAGATTGTAAATCCCGAATGGTGGTGGTACTTTCTCCTTGGTATAGTAAACCTCTGGTCTCGAATGTTTGGCAGGCAGGTATTGGGCAAGAATCCACTAGGCACCTACGCGTTTCGCTGACCCCCGTCAGCTTTATCAAGGTGTCTCTTAGGTTGTGCCTTAGGGGTATTTATACCCATACTTCCTGTTAGGTAATTACCATATGGAATTGATTCACTTGCAATTACAGTAATATCAAACTCAAAGACATGCTCGGAGACAGAACTAAATTAATATACAATTCATATATATACATAAATTAAAAAATCGCAGGATAAAACAATATAAAGAAATATAAAACATTTGGATGGGCTGTAGTATAGATGGTAACCTGGTTACGGAGTTATACTTCCGGGTCATTTCCGGATCCATTAGATCATAACATTTCAAAAGAATTTCATCAGAAACACTACGAACCATTTAAGTACATTGCCCTTAATAGAATTTATTAAATCAGAGGAGACATGCATTACAAAACTTTGTATGGGACCTATTATGGTCATATACCCAATTTATCATAAGCAGGAAATGACGTTACGTTGTAGTTTGCGTCCCGGAAGTAAAACATTATTACTGAACACAATGGATAAGTACTATTCGGTCTATCTCAGTAGAGCCTTCGTAACACGTGGATATCCGGAACCCCTGGTTGAAGGGGCGAGGGATGAGGCCAAAAAACAGAATAGAGACTCTTTATTAAAGGGAAAAAAACGGAATAACCCTAATAGTGAAAATCCAGAAACCCAACATAATGATGTAAACAAAATTGCATTTATTTCAACCTTTAATTCTCAATATAAAGAGGTGAGAAATATTATCCAAAAAAACTATAATATTTTGAAACAGGACAACACACTAAATGAAATTCTCCCCCCCAAACCAACTTTTATTTACAAGAAAAATAAATCCCTTAAATCAATACTAGCACCCAGTGAGCTAAAAATAACCAAGAATATTAAAGAAACTATTCCAATAGAGTCACCTACGATGTGGCTCCCACAAAAAATCACAGGTTGTTACAAATGTGGGAAAACCTCATGCATAACCTGCGGGTTCATACAGAACAGAACCCTGAATATTTCACTTGATGAAGACTCTAAACCCACTGACATTAGGGGGTTCATCAACTGTAGTACGACCTACGTGATCTACCTCCTCTGTTGTGGATGTGGACTACGTTACGTAGGTCGTACTACAAGAGCTCTTAAAACCAGATTTCTGGAGCACCGTAAAAACATTTTAAATAAAAATCTCCTTCACAGCGTATCGAGACATTTTGCAGAATGTCACGATGGTAACCCAGAAGGACTCAAACTCCTGGGCCTTGAACATATAAAAGCAACAACTCGGGGGGGCAATAGATTTAAGACACTTTGTTGTCAAGAAATTTATTGGATATTTAAATGTAATTCACTGTTTCCGAAGGGACTGAACGACTCAATGGAGCTGAATATTGTTCTATAAATCACCATCACATACATATACTGCTCCCTTCCCTGTCTATATGTAGGATATTCACCATATATAGAAAACCTCTGTCTTCATCATAGATAACATCCCCGAATTATCAATGCAATGAATGTTCACAAATAAGTCTCATATTTACAGACCATACTTATGAAATTCAATCTCCCTTTTTCTCCTTCCTTTGTCTTTTATATTTATATTTATTTTTATTTAATGTTCTTTATGGAATGTCTTTTGCATAAATGTATAAATTTATTGGAAAGTGGTATGAGGACATCCCTTTGACGATATATTTTTGTCAAAAGTTTCCCATAATGTAACCTGATGAAAGATTAAACTTGATTGATGATAATTAAAAACTAAAAATTAAAAATGAAAAATAGCAAATGAACTAAGAAAATTTCTCTCTCTATAAAACAGTCTGATCTGAAACAATTGCTCTTGTTACTCTAAGATTAAGAAACTTGGATAGATGTGCTCCTAATTAAACGATTTGTTAATTTATACGTATATAAACAAATACTGCATACATCTGGGTAACACAAAACTCCTCCAAAGTTTTGCGTTCCACTCCTCACACGTTTCCGCGTTCCAAAGCAGGATCAAACGGAAATGAATATTTATAGCGATGCACCTAGTATGATCTGGCACGCAGGAAATAGACTGAGCAGTGAAACGCAGACATTCCAAGGCCAATGAAAAAGTGGCGGGGAATAGTTATTGAGACGTACAGACAGGCCGTGACATCTCTTCCGGCGCCTGAAACGCAAACATTCCCCGGCCAACGAAAAGGTGGCGGGGAATGATTATTGAAACGTACTGACAGGCCGTGACATCACTTCCGGCGCTTTTGGTCTCCGAAGTTAGTGTCTGAGAACGGACTAATACTAAAGACGGGGGAATGATCACTAAACAAAAGGTATGCACGCAACCACCCCGGCTAGTCCATAGATATTATAGAATATCACATAGACCGAATAGTACTTATCCATTGCGTTCAGTAATAATGTTTTACTTCCGGGACGCAAACTACAACGTAACGTCATTTCCTGCTTATGATAAATTGGGTATATGACCATAATAGGTCCCATACAAAGTTTTGTAATGCATGTCTCCTCTGATTTAATAAATTCTATTAAGGGCAATGTACTTAAATGGTTCGTAGTGTTTCTGATGAAATTCTTTTGAAATGTTATGATCTAATGGATCCGGAAATGACCCGGAAGTATAACTCCGTAACCAGGTTACCATCTATACTACAGCCCATCCAAATGTTTTATATTTCTTTATATTGTTTTATCCTGCGATTTTTTAATTTATGTATATATATGAATTGTATATTAATTTAGTTCTGTCTCCGAGCATGTCTTTGAGTTTGATATTACTGTAATTGCAAGTGAATCAATTCCATATGGTAATTACCTAACAGGAAGTATGGGTATAAATACCCCTAAGGCACAACCTAAGAGACACCTTGATAAAGCTGACGGGGGTCAGCGAAACGCGTAGGTGCCTAGTGGATTCTTGCCCAATACCTGCCTGCCAAACATTCGAGACCAGAGGTTTACTATACCAAGGAGAAAGTACCACCACCATTCGGGATTTACAATCTTCACCGCTTCAATTGTAGAGGTCGTACCTTCCGTGGGTAAACTTTGCCCTAATTCAAAGAAGGACTTCATCTTTATATCCACCTCCAGCGGCCATTCCCATCATTGTGGTTCACACTTGGACTTCTCCATGGGACTCTGAATCGTCTAATGCAGGTTATATGATACACCCAAAATCCACTTTATCAAGTTTTGCTTTTTAAACTACCATTTTTTTATGATATAATTTTATATCCGGATAAATGTATTTTTTATGTGCCATTAAATTTGTTACTATTTTCTATTAATTGATTCACTTGTTGCTAATTGTTTGAACCACTCCAGCGCTGCTAATCCGTTTTTCTATTGTGCAATTTCCCAAGGGAACTGACTACTCCCTACATAGCAGCTGCTTAATCTCTTGAGAGAACAGCCGGTGGAAAGCGCTCCCAATCAACTTAGGTTGATTTTTCTTTTTCTTTTTGTACCAAGTCCAAGGAGCAGCTACCATGAGCTGTTTTCTCAATTTTAATGATAGACATGCTCGCAGACAGACATATTTTTCGAAATGGGATAGACCTAATGATTGTGATGTTGAGATTGTTAATAATTTGAAAGATGATTTCTTTCTTCTGGAGGATTTGCTAAAATCCGAAACCAAACATTGGTTAGACGGAACAAACCTCCAGAAATATTTGGATAAAAAGATGGTCCCAAGAGGACTCCGTCTGTTCAAACCTTCCATCTTTAATGGAGACACCAGTTTCCAGGAAAGATGGGACGCATTATTGGACAGATGTTCACTGAATTTGGTTGAACTAGTTATTGAATTTAGAGTTCATAAAACCAAAATCCTAGAACAACAAATAGAGACTCTGAAAACCAAACTTGAGTCGTTTAAAAACACAAATGAATTCAAGGAAAGAGATCAGGCATTAATTGAAAAGGTTACGAAATTTGAACAAAACATTATTGACAATAAGTGCAATAAATTCCAACGAGATCTGGATGATTATAAAACAGGAAACATTAGATCCTATAGAAATAAAGGGAAAACAACCCGAAATAACACAAATGAAAAACAATCAGAGAGAATACAGAACATTAGGGTATATGACAACGAAAAAAATTGGGGCCCTAATAAAGATCGCCCCTATAGAAATAATTCCTTTAGAAAAAATTCATATAGACAACGGGAGGACCCTGAGAGAGACAGTAGAAATTATAAGAGAAATTATCACCATAACGCACCTAATAGAGATTTGGGAGCGAGACCAAAAAATTCCAGTCATAAAAATCGTAGAGACCATACTTATGAGGAGAAAAGGGATTCAGTTTTTTTAGATCCCCGCCAAAAAACAAGACCGCACTTAGAGAAGGACAACCAAGAAGGGACACCAAAGAGACGAAGGTTCTCAAGTGGAGAGGAAGAAGGGGGGGCAAGAAAATACAACTAAAAAGAAAAAAGAAAGAATCATCCACCTCCAACCATAACAAAATAATTTTTAACCTCTCATCAAGATTACTAAATCAAGATGAAATGAATCTGCTTAATAAAGGTTTAAAATTTTCCCCATCCACCCCTGCTAATCTGTTCACTCTCTTTGTAGAGTTGAACAGATTTGTTAGAACATTATGCCGACAAAAATATTTCGCCAATAAAAAACTCAATCAAAGGGATGAATCAGCGGCCCCCATATTACTAGATAGTACAGACGATGTGGCCCTTATGTCTTTAATGGATTTGCTCCAAGAAAACCCCTCACCAGCAAAAGCTAAAAAGATTTTTAACATAGACAAGTCATCGATTAGGATGAAGTCAGATTTTTTTTCCTATTAAATGCAAGGGGACTTACATTGAAAGTTTTTATAAAACTACATTAAATGAATTTAAATCCTTGTGTACCAAACCCAATAAAAATAAATCCACCTATAACAATAATCTTACAAGGAAAGAGAAAGCTCTACTTGAGGATCTTATGAAAGATACCTCAATAATTATAAAACAAGCAGATAAAGGGGGGGGGATCATCATACAGGACCAAGTGGACTATGTAAGTGAGGCTATGAGACAGTTAAGTGATGGAGCTATATACCGACAATTGACCTCGGACCCTACCACCAGGTTCACCAAAGAACTTAGGGTGTTATTGGAGAAAGCCCTCACTGACAATATAATTTCGAAGGATGAATTTCGTTTTCTTTATACCGAGCACCCCGTTATTCCTGTTTATTATCACCTCCCCAAAATCCACAAATCAATCACTGCACCCCCTGGACGTCCTATTATTTCGGGAGTGGGTTCTTTGACTTCTAATTTATCCCATTATGTAGACACTTACCTTCAAGCACGGGTGTCCACACTGAGGTCTCACATCAAAGACACGACCCACTTCCTCAATTTGATCAGGGATATTAAATGGAAGGAGTCATACTCATTCATGACCCTTGACGTACAAAGCCTCTACTCCAATATTCCACACAATTTAGGAGTAGAGGCAATCAAAAAACGTCTGGAAGAAGATGGAGACCTCAGTGAGGACCATACACGATTTATTTTGGATTCTATTTCCTTTATCCTGGGTCACAATCACTTTATTTTTCTTGATCAACATTATTTACAGGTGATGGGAACGGCCATGGGGACCAGATTCGCCCCCAGCTACGCCAACCTCTACATGGGGGAGGTCGAGGACACCCTAGTGTGGGGAGGCGGCTGGGGTGCGGAACTGGTCCTCTATGGCCGTTATATAGACGACTTATTTATTATTTGGGATGGGGATCACCACTCTGCACTATCTTTTGTTTCTCAACTTAACACTAACCAATTTAATTTAAAGTTCACCCACACTTTTCATAAAACCAAAATTGATTTTTTGGACATAAGTCTGGATATTAGGGACAACCAAATCCAGACTTCGAATTATCAAAAAGATACAAATACAAACTCATACCTGCACTTTCATAGTTCACACCACCCCAATTGGATAAAAAATATCCCCAAGGGTCAGATGCTTCGTTTAAGAAGAAACTGTTCCGAATTGACCACCTATGAGGAACAATCTAAAGATCTCAGTAGAGCCTTCGTAACACGTGGATATCCGGAACCCCTGGTTGAAGGGGCGAGGGATGAGGCCAAAAAACAGAATAGAGACTCTTTATTAAAGGGAAAAAAACGGAATAACCCTAATAGTGAAAATCCAGAAACCCAACATAATGATGTAAACAAAATTGCATTTATTTCAACCTTTAATTCTCAATATAAAGAGGTGAGAAATATTATCCAAAAAAACTATAATATTTTGAAACAGGACAACACACTAAATGAAATTCTCCCCCCCAAACCAACTTTTATTTACAAGAAAAATAAATCCCTTAAATCAATACTAGCACCCAGTGAGCTAAAAATAACCAAGAATATTAAAGAAACTATTCCAATAGAGTCACCTACGATGTGGCTCCCACAAAAAATCACAGGTTGTTACAAATGTGGGAAAACCTCATGCATAACCTGCGGGTTCATACAGAACAGAACCCTGAATATTTCACTTGATGAAGACTCTAAACCCACTGACATTAGGGGGTTCATCAACTGTAGTACGACCTACGTGATCTACCTCCTCTGTTGTGGATGTGGACTACGTTACGTAGGTCGTACTACAAGAGCTCTTAAAACCAGATTTCTGGAGCACCGTAAAAACATTTTAAATAAAAATCTCCTTCACAGCGTATCGAGACATTTTGCAGAATGTCACGATGGTAACCCAGAAGGACTCAAACTCCTGGGCCTTGAACATATAAAAGCAACAACTCGGGGGGCAATAGATTTAAGACACTTTGTTGTCAAGAAATTTATTGGATATTTAAATGTAATTCACTGTTTCCGAAGGGACTGAACGACTCAATGGAGCTGAATATTGTTCTATAAATCACCATCACATACATATACTGCTCCCTTCCCTGTCTATATGTAGGATATTCACCATATATAGAAAACCTCTGTCTTCATCATAGATAACATCCCCGAATTATCAATGCAATGAATGTTCACAAATAAGTCTCATATTTACAGACCATACTTATGAAATTCAATCTCCCTTTTTCTCCTTCCTTTGTCTTTTATATTTATATTTATTTTTATTTAATGTTCTTTATGGAATGTCTTTTGCATAAATGTATAAATTTATTGGAAAGTGGTATGAGGACATCCCTTTGACGATATATTTTTGTCAAAAGTTTCCCATAATGTAACCTGATGAAAGATTAAACTTGATTGATGATAATTAAAAACTAAAAATTAAAAATGAAAAATAGCAAATGAACTAAGAAAATTTCTCTCTCTATAAAACAGTCTGATCTGAAACAATTGCTCTTGTTACTCTAAGATTAAGAAACTTGGATAGATGTGCTCCTAATTAAACGATTTGTTAATTTATACGTATATAAACAAATACTGCATACATCTGGGTAACACAAAACTCCTCCAAAGTTTTGCGTTCCACTCCTCACACGTTTCCGCGTTCCAAAGCAGGATCAAACGGAAATGAATATTTATAGCGATGCACCTAGTATGATCTGGCACGCAGGAAATAGACTGAGCAGTGAAACGCAGACATTCCAAGGCCAATGAAAAAGTGGCGGGGAATAGTTATTGAGACGTACAGACAGGCCGTGACATCTCTTCCGGCGCCTGAAACGCAAACATTCCCCGGCCAACGAAAAGGTGGCGGGGAATGATTATTGAAACGTACTGACAGGCCGTGACATCACTTCCGGCGCTTTTGGTCTCCGAAGTTAGTGTCTGAGAACGGACTAATACTAAAGACGGGGGAATGATCACTAAACAAAAGGTATGCACGCAACCACCCCGGCTAGTCCATAGATATTATAGAATATCACATAGACCGAATAGTACTTATCCATTGTGTTCAGTAATAATGTTTTACTTCCGGGACGCAAACTACAACGTAACGTCATTTCCTGCTTATGATAAATTGGGTATATGACCATAATAGGTCCCATACAAAGTTTTGTAATGCATGTCTCCTCTGATTTAATAAATTCTATTAAGGGCAATGTACTTAAATGGTTCGTAGTGTTTCTGATGAAATTCTTTTGAAATGTTATGATCTAATGGATCCGGAAATGACCCGGAAGTATAACTCCGTAACCAGGTTACCATCTATACTACAGCCCATCCAAATGTTTTATATTTCTTTATATTGTTTTATCCTGCGATTTTTTAATTTATGTATATATATGAATTGTATATTAATTTAGTTCTGTCTCCGAGCATGTCTTTGAGTTTGATATTACTGTAATTGCAAGTGAATCAATTCCATATGGTAATTACCTAACAGGAAGTATGGGTATAAATACCCCTAAGGCACAACCTAAGAGACACCTTGATAAAGCTGACGGGGGTCAGCGAAACGCGTAGGTGCCTAGTGGATTCTTGCCCAATACCTGCCTGCCAAACATTCGAGACCAGAGGTTTACTATACCAAGGAGAAAGTACCACCACCATTCGGGATTTACAATCTTCACCGCTTCAATTGTTGAGGTCGTACCTTCCGTGGGTAAACTTTGCCCTAATTCAAAGAAGGACTTCATCTTTATATCCACCTCCAGCGGCCATTCCCATCATTGTGGTTCACACTTGGACTTCTCCATGGGACTCTGAATCGTCTAATGCAGGTTATATGATACACCCAAAATCCACTTTATCAAGTTTTGCTTTTTAAACTACCATTTTTTTATGATATAATTTTATATCCGGATAAATGTATTTTTTATGTGCCATTAAATTTGTTACTATTTTCTATTAATTGATTCACTTGTTGCTAATTGTTTGAACCACTCCAGCGCTGCTAATCCGTTTTTCTACTGTAACGGAAACTGCTGCGCTATATAAGACACTGTAACGGAATCTGCTGCGCTATATAAGACACTGTAACGGAATCTGCTGCTCTATATAAAACACTGTAACGGAAACTGCTGCGCTATATAAGACACTGTAACGGAATCTGCTGCTCTATATAAGACACTGTAACGGAAACTGCTGCGCTATATAAGACACTGTAACGGAAACTGCTGCGCTATATAAGACACTGTAACGGAATCTGCTGCGCTATATAAGACACTGTAACGGAATCTGCTGCTCTATATAAAACACTGTAACGGAAACTGCTGCGCTATATAAGACACTGTAACGGAATCTGCTGCTCTATATAAGACACTGTAACGGAATTTTCTGCGCTATATAAGACACTGTAACGGAATCTGCTGCGCTGTATAAGACGCTGTAACGGAATCTGCTGCGCTGTATAAGACGCTGTAACGGAATCTGCTGCGCTGTATAAGACACTGTAACGGAATCTGCTGCGCTGTATAAGACACTGTAATGGAATCTGCTGCGCTGTATAAGACACTGTAAAGGAAGCTGCTGCGCTATATATAACATGCTGACAGCTGTAAATAAAGATAAATAAATAAAGATAGATAAATATATATACAGCATAAATAAAGATATATACAGTACAGCAGGCCAGGGCAGCAGCAGAAGCCAGAGATTCACTAACCCCCCCTCCCCCCCCCCTCCCCACCCCTCGGGCTCCACAAAACCAACAAAAAAACAAGCTTACTATGTTTATTTTAAGAACGTTTAGCTGTAAAAAAAAAAAAAAATCCACCTTGAATTACTGAATAAGGCACGGGCAGCAGCCAGCAACACACCTTCTCATCCAGGCTACAGCCAGCGCTTGGGAAGGCTGGTGATGACGCTGCTGTAGCCAGGGAGGAGGGAGGGGGTCAGAGACAGGTGACTCTCTGGCTGCCGCAGTGCCGCTGGGAGGAGTGTGACATTGTTGTCACTCACTAGTGCTGCTACGCTGGCTGCCTGCGCTGCCCGGAAGCCAGACCGAGCAGCAGCAGCAGCAATTCACAGGCAGCCGTGGCTGTCAGCCCGCCGCCCGGCCTCACCGCCCGTGACGCTTGGCGGCGGGGACCGGGCGAGCAGGCTGGGCAGGAGGGGAGGCAGGCGCCGGGCAGGAGGCAGACGCCGGGCAGGGCAGCCGCCGGCGCTGCCCGCCCCGGGCGTACGCCACAATAGTGGCAGCCTAGCAGGGACCATTTGCGGAGGGGGGCGGGCCGGCGGCGCCAGCCAACCAATTGGCGCCCGGAGCAGGAGCTCCGGTGGCTCCGCCCTCCCTACGCCTCTGCTGAGGACGGGCTAATAGCCTCTGTCTCATTTTCGCACACTTCAATATTTCATTAAATATTGAAATGTGCGAAAATGGTTTCAATAAATTTCATATTAGTTGACAACAATACGTGTGTAGAAGTCGGGATTGGCTAAAGCATATTTTAGCTGGTGACCAGGTATTTTTGCTTTAAAGATGCCCAAACTTTCCCTGTTCAAACTGAGTGATGGTATTCTTATCTTAATAAGAGATTACATATGCCTGCAGAAGGGCCTTGAATTTCATATTAAAACTTAGAGTGGTAGTGATACAACTATCTTTAAAATACGTACAGTATGATCTATGCTTTGGCTCGATATAGTCTATTATTGACTCAGTATGTTATAGGGACATGGTCGCTAGGTCCACAGTAAGTATGAAGGTTGACATACATTCGGTCAACCACTAAATGTCAACAGGGTTTAGGGCTACACATGAAATAGGTAGACACGGTTGGAATGTCTACACAATCATTAGGTCGACAATGGGAAGGTCGACATGAGTTTTTGAATTCTTTTCTTTTTTAAATCAGATGGTATTTCATACCCTACCATCCACTTGGGCTTGGAGGGAGTATATAATAGTGCCTAAAGCATGGCGAGTCCAGCGGTACACTGATATGGTGACATTCGGGACAAAAAAAAGGGAAAACTCATGTTGACCTGTTGACTGTCAGCCTTCACATTGTCAACCTGTCGACCCTTGGTGGTCAACCTAATGTATGTCAGCCTTCATACTGTCGACCCTATGACCCATACCCATATTATACAGGTGGGGGAGGGGATTGACATGGGCAGTCAGGCTGTAGATGAAGGGGATTAGTATGCAGGAGGGCACAGTTCAGGTGCATACACACAGTGTACAGTATATGCACAGCGATGTTGGAGGAAAACACTGTTTTCACCCTTTCAAGCGATTTCCGCGGTGCTGGACTGCTTTCACCACCAGCAGATGAGCAGTAACGGCAAGGGAATAATGCAGGAACCGCGCATCAGTGCTCATTGCCGGGCCATACACACTGGGTGGCTTCTGAGCCCATAGCAACTCAAATGGTAAAAGTGAGCACTTTCAGCTAAAAATCTTGCAGTGTGTATGGGCCTTTAGACTGGGAGGATCATGTTTAAGTGTGTGTGTGTGTGTGTGTGGGGGGGGGGGGCGTAATGTTAAGAAGACTGTTGGAACCAAGGGTGCCATATTATTGATGGTATACCTGTGTTTGAATATTATATAGACCATGGGTCCTCAAACTGCGGCCCTTCAGATGTGGTGAAACTACAAATCCCAGCATGCCTTGCCACAGGTTTCCTATAAGGGAGTGTTAAAACTGTGGCAAGGCATGCTGGGAATTGTAGTTTCACAACATCTGGAGGGCCGCAGTTTGAGGACCCATGATATAGACAATACAGTAATCAGGTTTTAGTGTGCATGAGTCGCAAGTGCAGCAGAAAAAGCAGTGCGGATTGAATGACATCCGATAACATTCAGACAATTAGTGTTCATTCTAGCACCCGCCATCTATGAAAACCCATGCAGTTCCTGTTCCCTGCCTGGGGTATCGCTGTCTGCTGTGGTGTTTCTAGCACAGGTCTGGTTTGCATATCAGTGCTGATATACAGACCACACTGTGCTAGCACTACAGCAGACAGCGACACCCCAGGCAGGGAAGAGGAACTGCATGGGTTTTCAAAGATGGCGGGTGCTAGAATGAACACTAGACCATGGTGAAAACGTAAAATGAACAGCTTTTTTCAGGCGTTCCCAAGATGACCATGTGACACATCAATTAAATTACATGTTGCCACCATTTTTAACACAATGATTAAAAATGTAAATAATACTGGAACCTTTTGAAGTCATCGCTGATTACGGAAGGACAGTATTTGAATTCATATAGGCTGCAAGCGTTTGTCATTAAAGTAAAGTTTTTACAGTATTTTGGGGTATAGAAAAATTTATGAATTGATTTTTTGTGTCTTAATATTTTATAGAAGGTAGAAAAAAAACATTTTTAGCTGTTATCTGCAAGTTCTAAAATCCTCTCCCATAAATGCAACACCTCATTGTCCCATATCATTTAACCCATTATGGAGATTTTTAGAGAAATTTAATTGAAAACACACATCTCTTTATCAGCCAAAATAAGCTATTTACACCCCTCCAAGTGACTGATTATTCATTGGAAGGACTGCACCAAAGGTTCTGCATTGGTACCTTTTAAAATAAAGATTTGCCTACTTTTTCACCTGCTTAGGGGCTGAGCACAAATTAATGTTAACTTCCTCAGACAGGAGCGGTTTAGTTTTTTTGTTTAATGTGTTTTACATACTATCATACAATTCTGTTTTTAAAAAGACAGTATTTTATTGTCTCTTTTTTTACACTTTTACAGCAGTATTGAATTACTGTACCTGCGGCAAAGTACCCCTGGAGAAAATTGGAGGTAGCCTTGGGCTTTAATGCCAAGCACTATTCAACTGTTAGGTTCTGAAGGCTTAGTGGCGGGTGGCGCTCATGGAACAAGCACCAGGATGGGAGCAGGTTTAATCACCATTTTGCGGGTGTCCGCGGGCATCAGCGCTGAAAGCTGGGTGCAGCTAACTCTTGGATCTAACATGTGTCCTCTTTGCAGGAGGGCGCCATGTTGGAGTCCGGATTAATCTATTTTCTCCTGTTTCCTCTTGTTCTGAGCGGTGCAGTCCTTTTCCTTTTAAGGGATCAGGTTTCCAGTGCCAGTGCTTCTAGTTACTAATAGAGATGTGCAGGTTCTGATTTACTCTGATTTACTCTGATTTCAAAGCAGGATCTTTTTGGCTATCCCAAATCACATGACAGTTGTTGACAGTTGATAGCCAATAAGATCCTGCTTTGAAATTAGAGTAAATCAGAGTAAATCAGAGCCTGTACATCTCTAGTTACTAACCTTGGTTAGGTGCTGCACACCTGAGCTCCCAGGTTGAACCCTCGCTGCCCCTGTGGAGCTGCTTTCATCTGTTTATTGGACTGCCCGCTTCCCACTCACTTTTTCGCCACGTTGGTGCCAACCCAGCTTGAGAGGGTACTTCGGTCCTGGCAGCCTCTCCCCCTTCGGTACCCTGCATCCTCATTTTCAAGTCACAGCCAGCAGTCTTCAGTGTTTTTCAATCATAGCCACAGTGTCTTTTTCAGTACCCTCCTTGTTTATCAAGCCACAGTCCCAAAGTCTTTACAGTATTCTGCATCTTTGTTTTCAAGGCACAGCCGCCAGTCTTTACAGTGTCCTTTGTCCTCACTTTCCAAGTTACAGCCACAAGTCATTAAAGTACTCTGCATCCTTGCTTCTCAAGTCACCACTGTAAGTCTTTACAGTATCTTCCTTTATCGTTTTCCAAGTCACGGCCTCAAGTCCTCAGATCTGAGTTCAGTACAATTTTTTGGGGTAAATGGGCAAAACCATGTGCACTGCAGGTGGGGCAGATGTAACCTGTGCAAAGAGAGTTACATTTTGGTGGGGTGTGCTGAAACTGAAATCTAAATTGCAGTGTAAAAACAATGCAGCCAGTATTTACCCTGCACAAAAACAAAATGGCTCACACAAATCTAACTCTCTCTCTATACATGTTACATCTGCTCCACCTGCAGTGCACATGGTTTTGCCCATTTTCCGAACAAATTTGTACTGAGCTCAGGTCTGAATAAGGCCAGGGTTCCTTGTTTACTCTTTCTGAGTGGAATCCTCCAATACCGATCAGCCCCTCCACAGATCCAGTCCCCAAAGCTCCTTATGACCAGAGTCATTATCAGTAGTGCTGGTGTTTTTCTCTTCATATAGTTCCTATCCGTAATTAAATAAACTAAGCATTCTCGCGCCATCTCCTGAGAGTCTAGTTACGCCTGTTAACATAATGTGCTAAGTAGGTTAGCAATGGTTAATGGGCAATAACTCACGAAATTCATAAAAAAAAGTTCATGGATTTGTGCATTAAGATGGTCCTGGCACCCATTAACTTTTAACAGGGACTTTAACAGGGACTTTTTTCTTAAACGTTAAGGCAGATGGAAAAAACCCTGATAACTGTTTGCTTTAGATCTACAGTAATTGGGTAGCCTCAGGGTATCAATTAGTCTGTGGTTATCTGGCGCTGCTCGTTGAATTCCCCCCATATAGCCTATTAACATAAGGCATTTTTATTATATTACCTAATACAAGCATGGTAAAATATAGCTTGTACCTTTTTAAATGACTTGACATGGTCATCTACAACACAACTTATATCATACAAAGCACACGGCATTATCTTGTCTTTGATTTGACATGTTTGTGCAGGTTATAGGAGCATCATAGTTAGTGTTCAGTACCAGCTCTATTGCCAGACTTTCTGTCCAGGTAATTTAATTAATGAATGTGCACAGCCATTTCACTGGACCTCAGTTATAATGTGCCTATAATTTCCACCGTCATTTTTAACAGTACACCTTTATTCTTTAATATACCAATAACTTTATTTTAGTTGTGCACATGTGTATTGCTGATCAGTTATCTTTTAGACCTTTCTTATTTTTAAAGGCTAGTGAATTTGGAATTAAAATATTCACTTCAGACCACCCTGCATCTGAGTTTGCTGCTGGACTTTATCCTTAATTTTCCTTTCCAGAGGCTTCCCATGTGCAGCATAGAGTGACAGCAGGCCTAGTGTACACAGCCGGTGGATATCAAGGAGGGGCTATGAAAGCTGCTGAAGTGTTATTGTCAGTAGCTGCCAAAATCAACTTCACATATAGTGTACAAATTGGCACACACTACAAAGCAAGCTGAGCGCTGTCTTGGGATCTTCCTTCTCCGCATAACAATATGTGAAATATTATAGCTGAAAAAATTCAAGGAGTTTAGTGTTACCAAAAGGCTGTAAATCAATCAAGTTATACTATTAAGTAACACACGTTTCCTCTTGAAACCTTTTTAAAAGGAGAAGGTGACAGAGCGAAGGTGTGCTGCCATCATTACACTTTCTAGCAAGTCCACCAAAAGAGAATATCCGTAGAATGACCATGGATCTTGAACTACCTAAATTGTAGAAGATTGTAATCCCTGTGTCACTGGTTACATAAGAATGTATAATTGAATGTTGATTTGGTACGCTTCTTTGTTTGACTGTCAAGGTGCTACAGTATGGTGCTTTATGCGTTAAAATAAGTCTGTATTTTCTTTGAAATAGTTAAGGGACAATTACATTTTGTTGTCAGATAATCAATCATCTGCAAACCATTTTCAACTATTCTCTTCCACATACAGTATGAGCATTTGTCGATATAGTCATGTAAAAACTGTGGAGGCCTTATAGCCTTTTATGATAATGAACTGAATTTATAAATGTGTCTAATAAAGACTTTTTGAAAAAACAAAACTACTTTCTTACCTAAACCACTTGTTTTTGAATTGAGGAGAGACTGTGATCAACGTTTTTGTGTAAATAATTGTTTATCATCAGTACAGTAGATAATAATTATCGATGTGCATGTTCTGATATCTTTTGGAAAAAGTTTTACCAGATGGAGCTGGCAGTATACCTACATTGAATCATTGATGTATGACTGTCTAGGAGTTCATAGTCACAGAACAAGCTCAGATTTGTCACAAGAAAAAGGGACATCATCTTCCACCAAAAGGGTGAACCAGGGTCATAACCTTATTTGTCAAAATATTTTGATTGTGAATATTGGGAGATCTGTTTCAAAACAAATATTTTGTTGTTACATTTTGATATAGTTATAAACTGTTTATAATTTTGAATCCTAATCTCATATTGTATAAACAAATTATTTAAATAAATTTTCAGCGTTATTTTCTTTTAAACTGCAGGGACCAACCATCCAGCATTCACATTTTGACGCCTTTCCTGAAGTACCTGTTCTGTGAGCCATCACAGCTGCAGGAGTACTCTGCTTTCCGCTTGGGCATCAGGAAAGTCTTACTTAATTCCGATGCTCCTAGTAAGTCCGAGAGGCCTTCAGCTGCAGAAGAGCAAATCCTGCGCCTGTTGTTTGACTTGATAGGCTATATGCAAGTGAGTGGAATTTTATTTGTAATACTTCTAGATGCTACTAAAGCCTTGTTTATTGCTTAGCTTTGTATTGTAACCCTATATCGGTCATATTGCCCTCATACTTTAAAATATTTTTTTTTACTCATGGCTGCAGTATTCCAGTTTCACCATCAGACAGTATTGGTCAGTCTGATATTTCCAAATGGCCACAACATCTGAGTTTTAACAAATATACTGCAAGATGACATAAAAAAAATTCCTGCTGTAGGTATAGCCATTTGGCAACAATATCTATAAAGGTTTAAAGCATATATTGTCTGTTATTCATCCCTGGATAACGCTGTCCTCATCTTCAAGTCATGTACATTTTAAGTTAAATGTTATCTAGGAAGCTGTTATGTAAGATATGCATATAATATGAAATTGCAGCTGCTCTTTCTTCCATTAGCCAATATCGGGCTACATATTGAACGGCATTTAATTACATACAAAAAAGTCATAGGCTCCTGGAACCTCACAGCCCTGTTTCAATGTAATCTGCACGAGCTGCAAACAAAATAAAACGGATGTATTTTTTTTTACTGTCTGGTGGTTGTGCAAGTCTTAATTTTTTGTGTGTGCCATTGGGCCAATGAGGGTTTTTGGTAAAGTATGCATAGCATGTATTCTAGATTTCCCATGAGATTAGTTGATCCCATACAGAGCAGTCCAAATTGGAAGCAGAAGATCTCCCAGGCAGCATATTGGTCTGTCGGTTGTTATTGCCAAACATCTTCTTGGCTGTTCTAGTCTACCACCAATGCCATAAACATGCACAGCTCTCGACAAAGCAGCTCTTTCTGTCTTATGTGTGCAGCACAAACCTGGACTTCTTGGATTACAATAGATGGAACTAAACCAGAGTATTTTATGATAACGAGTGACTGTCTGTATTCAGCTGTTCAAGGATTAATATACCAGGATATATTAATGGTACATGGTACACATTCTTGCTTGCTGACATATTAGGTGATCAATATATGTGTTATCACATTTTACAGCATCAATTTGCACAATAAATATTACACACTGACAGTGGGGGTAAGTTCTTAGGATATATTCAATGTTTTTATTATATGTGGCTAGGGTTGAAAGCCTACTGTATCCACAATGACAGATGACATACTGTACACATACACCCACTGGTATAGAATATGGCATTCTTACCAGTTAGATTGTATAACTCTTTGGCAATACTAATCAATGCTAGGGTGAAATTAACACCTAGATGCACAAGGGTGTGTGTCTATACGCACCTGTATCCCAATATATACATACTGAGTGTAATCTAATCATTTAGGTGCTCGTTCTCTCCAATAGACAAGCTCTCTGTTTTTAACAAGCAGACGACTAGAGGCCAGATGGTAAACCTTGGATAAATACGTTTGCATATCTGTACAAGTGCAAGGAGAGAAGAAGAAGCTGTGCAGTTGCTAACAGACATCATTAGTGCTTTCTGACATCTGCCTGTGTTGCCCCTGACATCTCACATCTGCTTAAGTTAAACAGAGAACTTTTCTTGGTCCCCTTGCCTTGTGCTGTTGTCATTTGCAGCTGGTATTTTAAATGGTAATGGATATGTCTTCAGGACTCTATGTTTAATTAACCCCTTAATGCAACATTGCATTTACAAATGCCATACATATACAGGGTTTGGGATTGTTTGGTCTACAGCAAGTTGGTCGACAAGCATTAGATCGACATGGGTCTAGGTCGACATGGGTTTAGGTTGACAGGTCAATAGGTTGACACAAACATTAGGTCGGCAGTGTCTAGGTCGACAGTCAAAAGGACGACATGGTGTTTTCACTGTTTTTTTTTTACCAGAATGTCGACACAGTTTCCAGTGCACCGCATCCCCTCGCATCGCTTGCCATACTTCGGGCATGGTGCCTCGCTGCGCTCGGCACACTATTTTATTCTCCCACCATGCCTAGTGGATGGTGGGGCATGAAATACCGCCTGTCGGCATGTCGGCTCAAAAAAACAGTGAAAAGCCCCATGTCGACCTTTTGACTGTCGACCTAATGCTTGTGTCAACCTAATGACCTGTCAACCTTGACCCATGTCGACCTATCCCCATGTCGACCCAATGCTTGTCGACCAACTTGCTGTAGAGCCAATGACCGTATACCATATACTGTAGGTCATCAACAATAATGAGGTGTAGTGATAGGAACGGTTTTCTTTGCATATGGATTTCATGCATGGATCTGGTTGTACTAGGGCTATTGCAATACTGCAGATGTGCCCACAAATGTCTCTCCTCCATGCACTGACACATTACGCACAAGTGCCGTGAAATTTTGTAGCACTTTTTATACAGTGGGCCAGATACACTAAGCTTCAAAAATGATAAAATGGAGAGTGATAAACAGTCGGCCAATCAGCTCCAGCCTGTAACATGGCAGGTAGGAGCTGATTGTTCGGCTGTTTATCACTCTCCAGTTTATCGCTTTTGAAGCTTATACCCCTTTTCCAGTAGCAGAAATAACCTGGTAATCTCCGCGGGGACGCCCTTCTACCCGAGTTTTTCTGCTAGTGCTCCCTGTCAAATATCCGGGTTTGGATTCACCAGCAATCCTACCCAGGTAATGATCAGGGTAGCACCCGGTTAGCGCCCGGATTCAAGGGTACTGGAAATTCTCCCTAACCGGGTTATTTGACTGGCAGTGTTAAAATCTTCACTGATTGGTGCTGCTGGGGCGCTGGTGAGTGATGTCATCACTCAGAGCCCCGCAGACAGCGCACATGGTTTGAAGGACAGTGTTCTGTGCACATGTTCTGCATGTCTGTCCTGCTGACTTTCCCCTGCGGCATAAGAGGCTGCTCCATCAGCCACCTTCCACTCTGCCGCCAGCACCACAGGCTTCCCCAGCGGACACTGATGTTCATCCCACAGCACAACATCATTATGGCTGCCAGCAATTTGTCTGATTCTGAAGTCAAGGAGCTGCTGCTCATTAGGGCAGAGGAGGAAATCAAGCACCAGGTGACTGGTACCGTAATAGACGCGATTGTGTACAGAAATATCGCCCAGATGCTGGAGTCTAGGGGGATACACCGCTCTCACCAGCAAGTCCTTAACAAATTGAAATAACTGAAGAGGCAGTTCACCAAGGTCTATGACCAGAACAGGAAAAAAAGCGTTGCCACACATGTCGAGTGGGGCCATTACGATCTAAAGAGGACCCAGTAGCCATGCCCCCAGCACAGCAACTAGCTACTACCCAACCACTGGTGCTAGCTACACCCCCAAAACTTCCACTAGCTATGCCTCCAGCACTGCTACCAGTGCCCCACTAAACCCAGAGTATAGTAAGGCAAACACCACTAGTCGTGACAACACGCTGCCAAACCTAGACTCCCCTGAATTTACGGTATATCGTGATTTGCCATAAGAAATACCTGTTATTTTCTTTGGTATACTTTTTGTTATTGCATTATTGCAATAAGAATGCTGAAATGCATCTATTGCATTCAGTCGCCTTGTGGGCACAGTTTGGTTAAACCCTACACCTTGCACTTTTTAAAATTTTGTGGGCACTTGTTTTTTTAACATGCGTAGATGCACTTTTTTCATTTTTATGTAAAGGCTCAGGTATACGGCAAACATTTTACCCTAAACATGTCTTTTCTTGTCTTGTGTGAAGACACTTTTGAAAGTTCCAAAGATTACATTTTTGGCAGTAAAATAAAAAAAAATGTTATTTTAAAAGATATGATAATCTTTTTAATGGTGGCCCTTTTGGTGTAATGGTAGCCCTGTTTTGTGACCTCCCCTGGTAAAGCCCTTTAAAAAGGCTTTTTCTTATGTAATCTATAGGGGGAAAAAAACAGGCCTTACCTGGGGTAAGTGTAAAAGGGGCTGATCAGGCAATTTTCCCGGGTACCACTGCAGTGGAAATGTGTCTCTTACCCATGTCCAAACCGGGTTCGAACCGGGTACAATTTACCGTGTCTGACCCAGGTTGCTAGTGGAAAAGGTGTATTAGTGTATCTGGCCCAGTATATATTTTCCTGTTAAAATTCATCTTATTTGCAAAGTGCATAGAATGCAGAAGCAGCTAATGATGCTTAAAATCTTATGCGGCATGCCTATGTTCTGTGTGTGACTACAGCTATAACTACAGTATATACAAGATACGACATTATAGTGTTACAGGCTAGATGTATGTGGCACATCTGTAAATCCAGGGCAGTAATATAAATAGGGTGGGCCTCCTAAAATCCCTGGTCTTTCCTAAAGTCTTCCTGGTTATAAAAAACACCATGGGTGACCTTTAATAGAGTCCGATTTTGTGTTTTTGGCGATAATTAGTAAACAAAATGGCGTTATCGCATTTTTTCCACAAATTGTGCATTTAATAGGGTGCGCAGAGTCCCGTAAATCGCATTTTTTTCCTCGGAAAATCGCAAAATTCTCAATGTGTGGGAAAAATTTGCATTTTTTTTTCACATCCAGATCTTTTCGCACAGAAAAGTATCCAAAATGCATATTTAATGGAATGCGCTAACGGAAATCGCACTTTGGAGGTGTCTATAAATCGCACTTTTTTCAGACCAGGTTCTGATGTGCGAATTGGTCAGAGACATGCACAGATCACAATGTTTCTGGTGTAAAAATAGAGCTAAATAAAAAATTGAAAAAAAAAAGCGGTGTGGGGTCCCCCCTCCTGAGCATAACCAGACCCCGGGCTCAAAGAGCCGGTCCTGGTTTTATAAAATCACGGGGCAAACTGGTTTTATAAAACCAGCACCAGGCTCAAGGGCCGATCCTGGTTCCCAAAAGGCCCACCCACCAGCCAATGATGGCCCGGGAAAACCCCCATGCCGGACCATCATTGGCTGGTGGGCGGGCCTAAGTCCCGGTCGGGGGGGGGGGCGGGGCGAAGCCCCAAAAGCAAACAGAAGACAGGACCGTGGGAACAGCGTTGCTGGGCTCCCGGAGAAGCGCAGAAGACCTCTGGTAAGTATGTTTTCTATCCACAGGTACCCCGCTATGGATTCTACAGGACAAGGAGACCGATCTACTATCATCATAGGTATGTATGGATGAATGGGCTACGTATGAAATAAAGTTTTACTGTAAGTGAGTATTTGTGTATTTTTTTAACTATTTGTACTGCTGGGGCCCCGCATGCTGGGACTTGTGGTTCTCCTAGTCCCTGCATGTGGTGCAGGCTTGCTGGGACTTGTAGTGCCACAGCAATACACAATAGTTTTTAATTTTTTTTACACCAAACATCAGCTCGATGCCCACATCCCCGGGCTTCAGCATGGGCAGGTAATTTCTGGAGGGGGGGGACCCACTTCTTTGGAGGGGTCCCCACTTCCCCAGGACCCCTGCCCATTATGACCGGTCAGGGGGATGAATGCTTTGGCCGGGGGGACTTGTATAAAAAGTCTCCTCCCGGCTGTGGCATTACCCTGCTGGCTGGTTGGGCCTGATGCTGGTTCTTGAAATACGGGGGACCCCTACTCATTTTGTCCCCCGTATTTTGTGAACCAGGACAGGCCCTTGAGCCTGGTGCTGGTTTTATAAAATCCAGGGGACCCCTATTTGGTTTGCCCCGTGATTTTATGAAACCAGGACCGGCTCTTTGAGCCCAGGGCTGGTTACGCTCAATTTTTCGCGATTTTTTTTTATACCAAAAATCGCATGTTTTGAAATGCGCACATTTCCATGACTTAAAATAGCCACAAAGTGCACCATATCGCAATTTTTCCGCATGAATTCTCATTTAATTAAATATGCGGATTACAAGGGAAAAATGCAAGTTTTAAAAGTGCGATTTGCGGTGATATGGTGCGATTTCTAAAAATGCGATAAAATCGCATTCTAATAAATGTCACCCCATAACTCTATTTCTGTTTTATTAATAAGGTTCCATACACGCATTTGCTGTCCTTGTACTTCTGACAACTGGATAAATAAACTGTTATTAACATGAAAATGTAAAAGCAGGTGTGGTAACTTTATGGAAAAGTACATAGTATTGTGATCTGTGTCTTGTTTGTTTAGCTAATGGATCTATAAATAAGTGATTAGTATTTTTTTCTCCCTATGCTGCTTTTCCTTTTATTGGATTAGTCCTTGCATCACCTACTTTTCTGTGTATACCTCCTCTCTGGCTAAACTGAGAGTTAAGGGCCCCATACATCAGCAATTAATTGTGACAATTTTCAGATATGGAGATGATTGCCACAATTTATTTTAGATGTGTGGGCTCCCCCTTATGGCAATACCAATCAAAATCACCAATCGATTGCTTAATCAGGTTTTTAAACATGTTTAATAATCTGGTATTATCTGCAGATCTTTTTTATATGTGTGGGCATTCCCAATTCGTCTTCTTCATCTATTTACATTATGAACAGCAATCGATTGGGCAATTTCCAGATATGAAGATGCAATCTTTAGATGGAAAAATCTCTGAAATAAATCTGTAATGTGTAATCAAATCCAATAGATTGTAGAATCCATTTATCTGGCCAAAAAATCCCTGGATCTGGAAATCAATTAATTGTGATTGCTGATGTATGGGGCCCATTACCATTATATATATAATTCCACTGACTTTGACAGACATCCGGTATTGTAGCCTTCTGTTGAACAGTTTGTAAGCGATTGTCATAGGTGAGGCGCTGCCCAGCTGGGCATGTCATTCAAACTGTTATCCCAGTCCACATTCTAGACAGCTGTGGGTGCAAGTGCCTGTGCCTGGTCCCCACATCTTACTAATGGTGTGTACACACTTGTGCAATGTGGCTTGTGATGTGATCTCCTCGGGATCACATCGCACGGCGCATGCGATCTGCATACAATTTGGACTATATAGTGCAGATCTGCACTATATAATCTATGCAGCCAAGACTTTCTGGCTGCGATACGGGATCGCATCGGAATCGCAAGGGTTAAAACCCTTACGATCTGCGTGCGTTACCGATGCGATTCTGACTATATAGTCAGAATCGCAGGGTGATTGTACAAGTGTGTACACACCATTACACTGTTATTGTCTGTACACACGGTGAGATTCCTTTACGATTCGATCCCAATTCGATCGATATGCTATTTGTTCTATTTGATATTTGCTTTTTCGACTTTTGCTAACTCATGTGCGATTTCTTTGCAATTTTAACTTTCTGTACTTTTGACCCCGATGCGATTTTGACTATGTGCTTGCGATTTGTATGCGATTTTGACTGTACTGTCAAATGTGAATAAAATGTGGCTGGGTGAATGCATGTGATTCATACTATCTCCATTCAATCTGCAATATATAGTCTTGGCTGCCCTGTCTATCTGCCTGTTTGATTTGTGCTGAACGGGAGCGCACATCAGCATCGAATTGGTATAGAAAGCTTAAAAACATTCTATCTCCAATCGATGTTTATGCAATGACGATTCAATTTTGACTATGTAGTTAAAATCGAATGGCAAATTGTAACGTGTGTACACACCATTACTCTGACATTGCTCATGCAGATTTTATTACTACTGTAAAACTAATATCTGATCTGCTCTTCATGGCTTTTAAGCTTAATGCTGGGGAAAATAATTGCTGAGTTGTAAAATGTAGAGCTTTCTTTTAATTATAACAATAATGCCTATAACAAACTATTTACATTTCATTATTTATATGTCTGAAAATGGAACTGGAAGTGTTTTTACTTGAATTTGAACATACAGTAGGTACTTTGCCAATGATGGGTTGTAATATACTATAATGTGTTATTTTTTCTTCCAGTTTACAGATTGGATACAAGTGACAGAAATTAGCATGTACATGAAGGATTTGTGTGCCAGGTTTCAACAGCACCCTGATTTCTGGAGACATGAGCTCTGTCTGCTGTCACTGCAGGCCTTGTGTGCTTGTGAAATCAGCTTGAAAATCACAGGGGATTGCTCCACATTTATACGCATACTGGAAGAAAACGTAACTTTGCTGGAAGACGTAAGTGAGGGCTGTGGTATATTAGGCCAACAATATCTATGTTGACGCCAAAATGGGAGCTGAGAGGAATGCCGAACCCCGGTAAAATGTGGGGGCGTGGCCTAGGTGGGAACTGCCCTCACTTAGGCCACACCCCCAAATGTTTAGAGGAGGGTGAAAGAAAACTCTAAAAACTGTAATCTCAGCAGCAGCACACACCTACAGCATGTGCTGTGCTGACAGCAGGCTCAGCATGACCTCTCATGCTGTCAGTCAGACACTCATGCTGAGCCTGCTGTCAGCACAGCACATGCTGTAACAGTGTATGCTGCTGTTGCTACCCGGGAGGAACGGAGGGTGAGGGGAGGGGTCGGACCAGGGCCAAAAGTTAGATATGCACACTGTCAACACTGAAACAAGGCAGACACATGAAGTAATCAGTGAGTTGTTCACATTTCATTGGTCGACACCTGAACATGTGGACCCCCAATTAGTGTACCACATCCCTTTTACTGAAATTGTAAAAAAAAAAATCATGTGCCAACCATAGCCATGTTGATTTTTTGCTTGTGTTGACCTTTTGACTTTGTCAACCATAAAGTGCTTACCTGTTGACTGTCAACTTAGAAGTTGTCTAGCAGCCACGTGGATACTGAAAGAGAGTAACAAACTGTTTTTTACCTTTAAACATCATTATTGTATATTGGATTATGTTGTTGGTACTTGTGTAGTTTCACGGCGGCACTGGGATCGCATAAATCGCATGTGATGGTACTTGTGCAGTTTCACGGCGCCCCTGCCCGCGGATCGCATCACACGCAAATCGCATGCGCACACCCCCACTATCCATGTTTAGCACACCCCCACTATCCACGTCAACCCAAAGCGTGGTGAGCGCAGGGAGCCCCGCGTCCTCACGACCTGTTCACACCCCCACTTTCCACGTTGGCATGGAGTTGTTTTTCTAAAGTGTGGCGAGCAACCAAGCCCAATGCGTTTCAAGCGGACACGGAATACATGTCAAGTAATCCGCGTTCCCTCACGGAGCTCGCTGTGCTCGCCACACTTTATAAGATCAACTCTACGCTGACGTGGATAGTGGGGGTAGGAACAGGTCGCGTCCCTTCGCAGCGCTTGCTGCACTCGCCACACTTCGGGGGTGGTAAGTGGGGGTTTGCATCGCATTGCACGCGATCAAATCGCATGTGATTTGCGTGCGATGCGATCTGCGGGCAGGAGCGCCGTGAAACTGCACAAGTACCATCACACGCAAATCGCATGCAATCTCTTAAACTACACAAGTACCATGTTATTTGATCAGAACGTAGTGATCACAGTATATTGCCAATGCAACCATTAGATAAAAAGCAATGGAAATATATCATGTTCTTTATGTTCTATAATGTTCTTTCCTTAACCCCTTGAGTGCCAACATCTGTGAGAGATGTGCAAAATATCCTCTCAAAATGCTGGTGTTGTTCACATTTGTTATATAAATTAAAATAGAACATGTTGTGTAAAAAAAGATAATATTTCCAATATTAAGGTAAACATTACAGGTCATTATGATGAATAAAAAATGTTTGCTGGGCAGTTTTTACTCCTAGTTTGACAAATTCACTTGGCACTCAAAGGGTTAAATACATTGTTGGATCTATTAACCGCAATTGATAAATACATAAATATTTCTGTTTTGTTTTCAGAGTTTCCCCATAGAGCAAACTTTAACTGGGCTCAGCTTGCTCCTCCTGGAGGCTCCAGCCAGTCAGCATAAACCAATCCTGAATTTAGGTAGGCTAGCGTAATCCTACTTCTGCAATGAATGGTTATATTTCCCTGGCACTATTATGTGGCTGTATGCTTTCCATATATGTTTAGGGGGAAATTTACGGATGTTGCTATGGGCAACCAATCAGACTCTACTTCTTATTTATTTACCACCTTCTAGAAGGTAATAGTATCTGATTAGTTGCCCATAGCATCATCTCATGTGAAATAAATTTGCAACTTTAAGATAGGAACAAAATAAAATCTATTCAGAATCTGTCATCTTCTGGAAAACTTGTGTCAGACCTAATGAATATGAACAGTATGGACCTATAAAACAAATTGGACCTTATTCAGATCGAATCGCAGTACAAATTTGTTCTCAAAATGAGCAAAACCATGTGCACTGCAGGTGGGGCAGGTGTAACGTGCAGAGAGAGTTCAATTTGGTGTGTGTGTGTGTGTGGGGGGGGGGGGGGTGTTGAAACTGAATTTTACATTGCAGTGTAAAATTAATGCAGCCAGTATTTACCCTGCACAGAAACAAAATAACTCACACAAATCTAATGGTGTGTACACATATATAGTCAAAATCTCATCTGGATCGCATGCAGATCGCACAGGTTTTAACCCTTGCAATCCCGATGCGCGCTCCCGTATCACAGCCAGAAAGTCTAAATTGTAGAAGTGTGTACACACCTTAACTCCTTATATTTTATTTATTTACAGTTTCTTATATAGCGCAGCAGATTTTATTGTGCTTTACAATAGTAGACAGTGATAAAACAAACTGGGTAACAACAGACAGACTTGGAGGTAGGAGGGCCCTGCTGCAAGCTTACACTCTATGAATTATATAAATGTTACATCTGCCCCACTTGCAGTGCACATGGTTTTGCCCATTTTGAGAACAAATTTGTACTGCGGTCAGACCTGAATAAGGGCCATTATGTAGAGTGTAAGTCATATTGCAGCTCATCTGTAAATGATGCTGTTGACTCATTTAGATAGTTATGTAGCACACACATATTCAACATTGGTTTTCCAGATACTGTAGTTTCCTGTCTCAGTGAAGCTTGCAGTCTCTATCAGTCTCTATTCCCTATCACATGCACACACACATACACTAGGGTTCATTTGTTTGTTACAATCCATTTAACCTACCTGTATGTTTTTGGAGTGTGGCAGGAATCCGAGCACCCAGAGGAAACCCATGTAGCTGCTGGAAGAACTTTATCGACTTCATAGAGATATGACCATGGCGGGAATTGACCCCAAGACCTTGGTGCTGTGAGGCAGTATAATGCTAGCTAGTATGCCAACAGTGCAGCTGTTCCACAGATTTAATCTGATGAATACACATGTTAACAAGTTCTCAAGTGGGCGCGAGTATAATATACTCTAAACATAAAATACAATACAAATGAGGTGATTTAAGTCAGATGCAAAGTGGCTGTTTATCCATGATGCCACACAAGCCTGATTTACTACTTTATGCTGATGTGAGTTTCCTTAGGGTAAATGAAGGCTCTCTGAGGCTTCAAGAGATCTGCTTACTGTGTTTCCATCCACAGTCACAAATGTCAACATTAGTATTCACATTTCCATCAGCCCCATGCTAGAAGTAAGCAATCTGTCTGAAACAGACTTCCCTTTCCCCATATGAACAACTCAGAATAGCGCGGGCCTCTAGCTTCACACCCATGACAGTTAACCTCAAGAAAAAAACAGCTTGTTGCATTGTCACTGCCCAGATCCTGCCCTAAAACCTACCCATTCCACTGACTGACAGATCCAGCCTAGTTCTGGCCTATTAGGGTGGATATAGGAAAAAATGGATACGTTTTGTTCATGCGCTGTATGCTAAAACTCGCTATTTGTGTCTGTCTGAGTTATAATCACCCGCAGTATGCACATGCACAAATTGCCTAGATTTAATTGGAGGTAACCCATGGAAATGGTGTTTCATGAATTAGGAATTACTTGTAAACATATATGCTTTTTATTATGGAAGTTTTATTATGATAGCCTTTACTTTATGTTATGTCAATAACCTATTTTGTCACAGCTGTAAAGATTTTGGTGTGCCAAGGCGAAAAGAAGGCTTCATCCATTGCTCAGGTTCTGGTTTTGCCATTACTGCAAGTGTTGTCATCCTCAAGCTTAGTTGATTGCATCAGTGAGAAGGATGGCGGTGCGTCCTTGCAGCACCTGGCACAGACACTTCTGGAAAAAATACAAGACCTAGAAAAGAAGGATAGTGAGAATATGGTAATTTGATTAAAGCAATCCCACTTTCTCCATATTAATGATAGTGAGACACTACCGAGAGGATACAGAAGCAGGCAGATACTGTCTGTCTTTTTTTGTTAAGCCCTCCACTATGCGACTTCTCCGAGGGGGAAAGTCGCATACGATGCCCCTTGAACGACCCGGGAGCTTCCCTGGTGGCAGGATCATATACGATATATTGTATGCGGTTCCCATTCCCCGCTGTTGGGAGGGTGTCCGGTTCGGAGGTCTTATATGTGCAGCGCATCCGATCTCCATGGCCGATCTGATGCACACGGGACTGCGGATCGGATGTCAAACACATGCACTTTGGCCACTTTGTACCCGATACATATGATCACCATTTGCCCACACAAAGCACGATTTATCATTTCAACCAGTCAACTTGTTGGATGGATGGTTTGAATAATAGTCCTTACATGTGTGGACAGCTTATGACATAAAAACATACATACCTGAAAAAAACTGCGTGTTTTTGCACTGGTTTAAAAATAAATGGGACGCTGGTGGGTGAGCAGTAGATGTTTCAATAGAACCTTACCTGGTATGGGTAGTATAGTGATGTATCCCTATTGTCTGTTTAATTTATACACACTTACTTTTTTCTTCTTTTTTTTTTCCTGCAAACTAGCCCTTTGTGATGCTGCACTTTCCTATGTCCAGCTGGCACTGCACAATGACTGTGACCTTGAACATGTTGAATACACTTAAAGAAAGTAGCACTGCTACATGCGACTGGTTGACTTCTGTGTCTTCGATGCTGCCTTTCACTGCCAATGTCCCCACACACATATCGCTGTTGCTGGGATACCTACTTGTTTGTGAGTCGGGACAGAATTTATGCAAAGTACTAAAGGTTATGAGTGGAGTTGCCAAGGCGGATTCTTCCCAGGTAAGCAATGCATTCAATTTAGTAGATTTCCAAGAACATCGATGTGTGTAAATTAGCATGAATCATGTGATGGTTTATGCTTGAAGATGTCATTAGACCACTTTAGCTGGTTGCAATGTTTTTAATTAGTAACTAGATAATAAATGGTACTCTTTACCTAGAACGGCGCCCATCGCGACCATCGAATGCACTAAAAAACGGGTGCGATGGCCGCGATTTCCCTTAGGGACCAATGTTAAAAGTGAGATTGGACGCGATTTTAGTGTTCAATGCCTCAATGCCCGCGATTTTTCCATAGGAAACAATGTTAAATGGGCCACAGAGCTCTAATAGTCCCCCTGAAGTCTGAAATGGCCCCCACAATTTTTAACGGCACCCCACGATCAACGTCAACCCGAAGCGTGGCGAGCGGCGGCGGTACGCGCCCTCCGACCTTTTCATACCCCCACTATCCACGTCGGCGTGGAGTTGAGAATAGAATAGTGTGGCGAGCGCAGCGAGCCACCGAGCCCGAAGCGTGGCGAGCGCACGCGGATACCTTCACAGGTAAACGCGTCCCCTCGCGGGCTTCACAGGTGTCCGCGTCGCCACGGACACCTGTGAAGCCCGCGAGGGGACGCGTATAACTGTGAAGGTATCCGCGTGCGCTCGCCACGCTTCGGGCTCGGTGGCTCGCTGCGCTCGCCACGCTATTCTATTCTCAACTCCACACTGACGTGGATAGTGGGGGTATGAAAAGGTCGGAGGACGCGTACCGCCGCCCCTCGTGGGCTCGCTGCGCTCGCCACGCTTCGGGTTCACGTTGATCGTGGGGTGGCGTTAAAAATTGTGGGGCCATTTAAGACTTCAGGGGGACTATTAGGGCTCTGTGGCCCATTTAACATTGTTTCCTATGTAAAAATCGCGGCCATTGAGGCATTTAACACTAAAATCGCGTCCAATCTGACTTTTAACATTGATCCCTATGGGAAAATCGCGGGCATCGCGTCGCACCCGTTTTTTATGTACCTGCGATGCCCGCGATTTTTTACCCCCGACGCCCGCGATGCTAATCGCGGGCGCCATTCTAGGTAAAGAGTACCTAATAAATAATGGGGTTTTAGGGTCTATTTCAGGTCTGTTTGTAGGACAAATTTGTTCTCAAAATGAGAAAATCCATGTGCACTGCAGGTGGGGCAGATGTGACATGTGCAGAGAGAGTTAGATTTGGGTGGGGTGTGTTCAAACTGATATCTAAATTGCAGTGTAAAAATAATGCAGCCAGTATTTACCCTGCACAGAAACAAAATCTAACACTTTCTGCACGTTACATTTTTCCCACCTGCAGTGCAGCATTGGTTTGCCCATTTTGAGAACAAATTTGTCCTGCGATCAGATCTGAATTAGGCCCTTAGTTCATGGATTGACCAGTACACTTAAGCTTGTAGCCCATTGCCAAGTGACTCCATTTCACCATTATTTATTTAATCAATTGTGTATTAAGGTGAGTGGGTTTACTATGGTGAGTTTTGAGCCCTCTGTTTTTTTACTTATTACAGTATGTGGTCACAGGTCACTGCACCCCAATGTTGGGGTGCAGTGACCTGTGAACACATACTCTGAAGAAGGCCCTAGAGCAGGGGTTCCCAAACATTTTTGAATCACGGCACCCTAGAGCATCAAAATATTTTCAAGGCACCCCTAGGCCAAATGCTTCATATCGAGAAATTCAGGGGAAAAAAATGTCATTAAGTGCATTGTGTTTATATGTCACAGTTATCTGGTGAGGGGCAGGATTTGCTTCTGTTTGTCCACATATGTTATGATTGGCAGCCACCAGCACTGGTTTTGCCTGGTACATTGCACATAACTAATATGAATTGATCCTGGTCCACCAACCCAAGGCACCCCCTGTAAGTGTCCTGAGGCACCCCAGGGAGCCTAGGCACACAGTTTGGGAACCACTGCCGTAGAGGCTGAAATGCGTAGATTGGAGGATAGCTACTACAGGGTGCCGGCAGACCCAGTACTCCCATTGGTGCAACCCTGCAAGGACACCTCCTAAGGACTAAAAAGTTTATTATTGAAGAAGGAAGGTAATCCCTTAATAAATCACACCAAGTAGGTGTAAGGGCGAGATTTACATCACGGGCCCACCTAATTCCCATTATACGGTTGAGCACAAGTCAATTTGGCCTTTCCCCGTGTAGACTCATAAGACTTAACTTATGAAATATTTGTAAACAAAAACTATTTCTTTTTTACGTTTTATAATGTATGTTGTACAATATGTCTATTTGTTGTCTATATGTGTTGTATTGATTAGGGTGGCCAATCCCGGGATCGGGATTTGAGGGATCCCGGGATTTGGCCCCCAAAACGCCGGGATTCCAATCCCAGGATTGGGGATTAGACTGCATATGCGCAGTCTAATGCCGGGCAGCATCTGAGCACTCAGACCTGGGAATCCAAACCGGGTTATTTGACAGGGAGGAAGCATTTTCACTACCAGAAAAACCCAGGTAGAAGCGCATCCCCGCGGAGATTACCGGGTTATTTCTTCTAGTGGAAAAGGGGTATAACAAAATTCATTCACTTGGATAAGGCCGCATCCCAATTCTTTGTATAATAAAGTAGCAAAGTGACAAGTATTTAACAACAAAATTGCTGAACCTGTACAGCCCTTAAAACTATTCAAAGAAACCTAAATAAATCATGATTCTTCTAAATCAGAGATGGGGAAGCTTTGGCTCTCCAGCTGTTGTTGAACTACGCATTCTTAGCATGCCCTGCAACAGTTTAAGCATGGATAAACAGCAAAACTGTAGCAGAGCTTGCTGAGATGTGTAGTTCAACAACATCTTGAGGGCCAAAAGTTCCCCATCCCTAATCTAAATTGAAACATGTGTTTTTAGCAATCCCTGTATTGTTACATCTGGGCGCACCCACAGTACAGGAGAGGTGAAACTCCTTCTGTATTTTTTCTTCAATCCTGCTGATTCCGGAGAGTATACCAGGGTTGCCGACCCTCCCGGAATTTCCGGGAGTCTCCCGAAAATCGGGTACCCCCTCCCGGCCCCCGGAAGGGTGGGCAACCCTCCCGGATTCAGGGGGGACCCCCGTTGACCCCCGGATTGCGGCATTAAAATGCCGCAATCCTCGGGTCTCAGAGGAGGGGGCGGAGCTAAAACGGCACATTCGCGTCATTTTAGCCCCGCCCCCTCCACGGAGATCCGTGAATTAGCTGCTTTACCAGCATGGGGCGGGCTTAGTGATGTCACTAGCAAGCCCCGCCCCCTGAGTGGCTGCTGAATCTCTCCTCTCCGGGCTTCTCCCAGAGAGGAGAATCTTAAAGTCGGCAACCCTGGAGTATACTCCGGAGAAGGTTAGCTGCTGCCGGTCAGGAAAACTGGGTCCTATCAGCCAGTGTTAGTGCACAGGCTGACACCTTTTCCAGGACCCTGTAGAAATGCCATTAGGTGTGCCTCAGCTATGTATACTTCTTTTCAACAGCCATGGGCTCCATTGTTGTGCATTATGTGGGTACTTATGTATTATCTGGGCTGCCGATTTTTTGATTGTATGCCTTAACTTAAGGCATACAATCAGATGCGATGCGATATCGCATCGCATCGCATACGACCATATCGCATGCGATGCGATGACCCGATTTTTCCATAGGATTCAATGTTAAAATGGACTGAGTCCATTTTAACATGGAATTCAATGGGAAAAAGGGGTCCTTTTCATACCCCTACTATCCAAGTGGGCATGGAGTTGGATATAAACCTGTGGCGAGCCACCGAGCCCGAAGCGTGGCGAGCGGACGGTATTCTGTGTCCCCTCGCGGGGCGCGCTACACTCGCCACGCTACGCTCGCCACGCTTCGGGCTCGGTGGCTCGCTACGCTCGCCACAGGTTTATATCCAACTCCATGCCCACTTGGATAGTAGGGGTATGAAAAGGACCCCTTTTCCCATTGAATTCCATGTTAAAATGGACTCAGTCCATTTTAACATTGAATCCTATGGAAAAATCGGGTCCATCGCATCGCATCGGATGCGATGCGATGGACCCGATTTCAAAATCGGCAGCCCAGTTAGTACATAAGTACAATTATGTGTACTAGATTACTTGTCAAGAGATGTGTCCCAGCTTTATACTCTATTCATGCCACTAATATGAATCGCTAACAGCTGTCCCCCCAGTGTTGTGCATTATGTCTGCTATGCAAAGTGTTTGTATTACTTGACTATAGATATGACACAGCTTTCTGCACTGTATATACTTTTTATATACTGGAACTTTTGAACAAATGTGCCCCTGTAAGGGCTGGCAGCAGAAATATTGGGGCCTGGTAAACTGATGTCTCTGGATCCTCCCCCAGTAACCGCACACATCCCTACCCGGTGTGTACCAGTACATGTATCCTACAGTAACGCTGTTTGTTTCACTGATCTGATTATCCGCTGTATGTCACAGAGGGGCAGATTTATTAAGCTTGGAGAAGAGATAAATTGGAGATACAGCGGAGAAAAAGTAAAAGGAGATAAAGCACCAGCCAATCAGCTGTGTTTGAAAAAGACAGTTGGGATTTGATTGACTGGTGCTTTATCTCCTTTTACTTTTTCTCCGCTGTATCTCCAATTTATCTCTTCTCCAAGCTTAATAAATCTGCCCGAGAGTATCTTAGGTCTGAAAGATACTCTGGCGCTGAACCACTGGCCTGCAAATTCTCAAGTAGACCAAATGTGACTTTCATTGACATTAAGCTTTTGTAGAGAAATTGCTCTTAAATTGCTCTTAGATTCCAGAAACAAAAACAGGAGCAGTGTTATCATGTAGGTACTTCTGCCACTGGTACTATGCTATCTGGTGCGCTGGCTGGAAATCATCCACCGATGGATGGTGCAGCGGTATGTGTTCCTTCTACAGTCGGCTCTGTGTCCTGCTCATCATGCACATCCAAGGCTGTCGCATTTGCATTTGATTTTTTACTTAACATTGCATGGCTGCCTCTTGTGGTTCTAAATTAAATTTATCTCTAAATTTAAGTAGTTTGCAGTCTTTAAGTGTTTTTGGCCCTTGCGTGCCTCAAAGCTAGGGGCATGGTCCTTGCATCGCCCACCCCGGCATTCTGCCTGGTCTCAGCATTACGTATTATGCATACTGTGAATTTCCATGGAGAAGGCAGGAAAAAGAAGAATCCTCTGGCAAGGAGACCCACTAAACTGGCAAGCCAAAGGACAGAGTTACAGTCTTATAATGAAATATCCTGCCTATGGCTGTGTCAAAATGGACTGCAATCTGTTACCTGCTTCTTAAGGCCCCCCACACACTAGAACGATTTTTTTGGCCGATTGTCCGATTTCCGACCGATCGTCCGATATATCGGCCTATTTTCCTCGATAATCGTCAATAATCGACCGATTATCGGTAAAAATCGGACGGTCGGAAATTGGACAATCGGCCAAAAAAACGTTCTAGTGTGTGGGGGCCTTCATAGTCAGTCAGTGATTGCCTGTGAGAGTTGTTCATTAAGAGATTCTGAGTATATGCAGCAGTTTGCAGGGGGTTGGAGAGAGACTGAACATCCAAAGATGGAAAAGCATTGGTAGAAAAATGCTGCCCCAGCGGCGTATCCTCACCCCAGTTGCCTGGAGGCAAGATAAATGTTGGTGCCCTCCTTCTGATGCCGAATATCGGACGTTGTAAATACAACAACACTTATTCTATATATCTTTATAACTGCATGTACCTCATTTTCATATCCCTTACCCACAAAGTACACACACCTTTTTATTTATTTATTTATTTTTATCTATTATTATTATTATTATATTTTATCTGACAAATTGTCATGCCCAATTTTTTTGTCAACATCCATTAACTCCATAGACAGATACCTGAGGTGAGTTGTACCAGACCGCCGATAAGAATCACTTTGCCAATTAATTTCAGCCACTGCCCCCCTGCTGCTGCTGCTTATCTGATGGTCTGCCACTGTGCTGTATAAATTATTTTGTCCTATAAACTAATGGTTCCCAAACTTTGTTGCCTCCTCCTCCCAAATGTACAGGTTTTAAGGCAGTTTCCCAAACTCCAATTTTTTTAAAGGTTTTAAGATTATCGAGGCTTGAGTCACTTATGCCCAATCATGGATATCCGTAAAATCTGGACTGCAATAACAGCAATTTTAAGTACCGCAGTCATTTTCATCTAACTATCTGTTCTCAAGCATGGATATATATGGCTAGTTTAATTCCATCAGGATAAAGAAGACACAGTTATGACAAGATGTTGTAGTGCAAGGTAACAGATTCACAGGTTTAGTTACAGGGCAGCAGAATAGTAAAAAAAAAACATTACCTTTACTTTATGTACACAAACCATAGCCCTTGTCTTGCAAGGTTGATATGCAGGTGGGTGCACCAGACAGCTGTGGTAGGTAGCACCAGCATGAGCAGAAGCTTAAACTGCCTACAGAGTTTCACTAGCAACCAAGGCATCCTGCTGGCATCATCACCAAGCTTGGTTGGGGGAGCCAAGAGGCAGGGCTCCCACGCACACTTTTTGGGACACATCAAGCCAAAGGGCCTGTCAGTGTGAGAGAGGCTCCCATATGTACACAGTGACAGCCAGAAGATGGATCACAGGGTAGGAGCGCCTTGGTGTTGACTATTGTCACTACACTGAGTGCCGTGCCTCATCTGCAATAGCAGGAAGGCACAGAAAGGAGAACAATAGAGGAGGTGCCCCCTTAAGGGCAGATGCCATTGTCTCCGGCACTTATACCCTGTTTCTACCAGCAAAATAAGCTAAGATTTATACTCCTCATCAACATAGGAGAAAATGGAAAATATATGTAAATATTAAAATCTGCAATATCAGTGAAGGAGTCAGGTAAGTAGTAGGTAGGGATGAATGCACAGAAGGTCAAATTAGCAGATCAGGACATTTAAATCACTATCTGGCCCACAGCTATATAGTAGTTAATGACAGAAGGTAGAGACAATGGAGCACAGAGATATGGGACACAAGGAGCAAAGGACACATATGTTCAAAGGCACTTGACAGTTAGAGAGTGGAGACTGCAAGGCCTCCTAAACAGCAGGTCCTACCTATGGCATGGGGTGGATTTAGGGGTCAGGCTCCCCTAAGCACAACAGCCCCCCCCTTATTTTAACATATTCATCATTATTAATACCACAGATGTGCCACTTATAAACATAATGCTACACACACTACTTCCCCTGTATCCCCCACATACACCTTATAACACTCATACCCCCCCCCCCCCACACACACACACACACACAATCATATACATACATAGTACCTGGTTGGTGACCTCCATCTTCCAGTTAGGCCAAATCTCCCACAGTAGCTGCACAGGGATGACATCCTCCCAGTAGCTTGTCCTCCTAGTGTGTGAGGCTCCCAGAAGCGGATGCCAGACTGGGCAGCAGGTACATGGTACCGGATATGGGGTAGCCATGTTAGGAGCCAGGTACGGAACATATATTGCTGCTTGGGCCGGAAAAGGTGTGCGGATGGAGGTGGAGTTGGTCCGCCTGCAATTGGAACTGACAGAACTCAGTTCCGTCCACATTCCGGACCACTAACCCTTGATTGCAAATAATAAAAAGTCAGTGACTCAGACTGACAGCTGCCGCGCATAATAGGTGCCCACCCTAGTTCTGTGACTCACGGGCCTAGTAACAAATCTGACCCTGACCTATGCAAGAGAAGTGATGGATACCAGAGGAGCCAAGATGGTGGCGATGGCGGCGATGGAAGGCTCTGAATGCCAGTAGCACAGAAAGATAGACCACACAGCAGGAGTAGAGATCCAGGAAAGGGTACTTCCGGTAGTTGTCAGTAGGAGGAGCACACATCCAGGAGGCAGAAATAGCAGACCTTCACATGTTCCAGAGATACCAGCACATCGCAGGAGGCCCCAGTGAGGAAGGAAGACACTGGTTACCCGCTGAAGAAATAAAGTGCTGCCCTCCAACCAACATAACTGAGCAGCAGATAATCGGAACCCCAGGCAGCAGCGTATAAAGAAAAATCATGGGGAAAAGAGGTATCATTCTTAAGAAATGCAGCACTCCAAAGCGCAGCCATGTTCGTAAGAATAGAGAGTGCCTGATGCTGTAATAGTACCGGTGGATCATGCACAGGAGTCTCTGTACCAGAGAGTCTTAAGGTTTTGCTGTAACTGCTGTCTGACCATGTCGGAGCACTTGCAAATATACAAAACATGCTTCCGCAGCACACCAAGGGGCACTAGCAATAATGTTTGAAAAACCACATGGTGGTAGATAATTCAGATACATATATTTGCAAAAATATGGTAAGCCTCCATGCCAACGTCAAGGCATCTCTGAATCTGGAGATCCCAGTCAGTGGTTATTTGTCATGTAGGTGCAAATGGTCTTCTTTCCCATAGTGCATTTTTTTAAATTTTTACACGGATCATATGTAAAATTATAACAATAATAAAAAGTTCTTACATTCAGCAAATCAAATTTTAAAAAGTACTGGTACAGTACCAATATCTTAAATGCATTTAGTCACTTATGCCACCTGAAAAGTGGCTGGACCTCATCATGAGGGTGACTACTGAGATGAGAATGGAACAGATAGAGGGTTTTAGCTTAGCCCCGATGTCGATGGTGACCGGAGATGACTTCTTTTGGTTATGTAAAGACCCTTGAAGCACCTTTATTATCTTATTGGTTTACGCATTGTTACGTCTGAGCGGTGACTTTGGTCTGGAGCTGGAATGTAATGGAAGCAGGGTTCTTTAATGAATTTAGTCCACATAAAGGGAAACCCTTAATGTATATAATGTTTGAGGCCCAAAGGCGTGACTGGGATGGAAACTGAATCTTAGGAGACTGGATGTAACTGGCAGGAGAGAGTACTGGACTGGTATAAGGAGAATCAGGTAAGTAAAGTGAACGACACAATGCTGGAGTCTATGGATGCTGAGATTGGTTCTTACTGATGTTGACCATCGATAGTGTATGGAAACATGTAGGAGCACTGCAGATTAATATAGAGGCGGTAATATCGATGTTGGGGGCAGTACGGATGGTGTAATGGTTAGCATTGCTGCCTCACAGCGCTGAGGTCATGGGTTCAATTCCCACCATGGCTCTAACTGTGCGTAGTTTGTATATTCTCCCCGTACTTGCGTGGGTTTCCTCAGGGTACTCCGATTTCCTCCCACAATCCAAAAATATACTTGTAGGCTAATTGGCTCCAAACAAAATTAACCCTAGAATGTCTCTGTGTGCGTGTATATGTGGTAGAGAATATAGATTGTAAGCTCCACTGGGGCAGGGACTGATGTGAATGTTCAAATATTCTCTTTAAAGCGCTGCGGAATATGTATGCGCTATATAAGAAACTGTAAATAAATAATAAATAAATAATGTTGACATTCTGAAAAGGTGGCTGGTTAACGTGGGTGCTACTGGACAGGTAGCAGATGAAGTAAGCATTGAATGCAGATGGACAATGGTACAGTATTGTGATGATGGTCAGATAACTGATGAAGCAAGTGGTAAATACTGTAGTTTTGGCTGGAACCAAGGTAATGCCCAGTCTGGACACTGGAGGGAGTCAGACTGTGCAGCAGGATGGAGAGTCTGCACTGATCCAAATAACAGGACACTGTAGAGTCCAAGGACACAGCTACTCTGGGGACATCATGGCACTGATGATTTTCCAAGTCTTTTTCCAGCATACTTATAGGGAGCGAGCACAGAGGTTTGGTCACTATGTTAGAATGGCATGGTCAGGATTGGTTGGAAAGCCCTTTGTGGATGAATCTAAAGGTGGCCATACATCAGAAAGAAATTGTACCCAATCATACAATCTCAACTGATTGTAAGATGGATTGTATGCAGATTGTGTGCACATCTTATGTACATAATCATACAATCAATCAGCAGATGGATTGTATGACTGATTGTAAGATGGATTGTATGCAGATTGTGTGCACATCTTGTGTACACAATCATGCAGTAGATGGATTGTATGATTGATTGTATGATCGATTGTGTGTAGATTGTGTGTCCAAAAACTGCCGGGGATTTCAAGGGAAATTGTACACAATCATGAGCGCAATCGATCTTAAGATCGATCTTTCTGATGTATGGCCAGCTTAAGATGGCCACACCCATGCTGAGAACAGTGCATGTGGAACAGTCCTGAGGCCTGCATGCCTGGTAGTGGTGACTTGCTGGATGGCACCGACTGGACACCGGGGGACCACAGCTTCAACTGCAGGAGAGAGTCTCAGAGAAAGTCTAGAGAAACACTTAGTTGGTAAGTAAGTGTTTCTCAGAGACCAGATCCTGACCCGCATTTTACTTTATTCCAAACAATTTGATTATTGCACTAGAGAACACTGTTTCTCATAATTTTCTAGCATACTTACTCCTGGGATACTACAATAGTGATTGCACTGTAGAACAATCAGCTGCCACCTGAAATATTGGAAGTGTTTCTGAGGTACATTATCTAAAGTACTGTATTCTAAAAGGACATTTTCTAGACTGCTAAATAATCCCCAAGCATAACTTTACCACATCTTATATGTTCCCTGAATCTCCCCATCTTCAGGAAGAAAATCTAACATACCGTATATACTTGAGTATAAGTCGACCCAAATATAAGCCAATGCACCTTATTTTACCACAAAAACTGGGGAAACTTATTGACTCAAGTATAAGCCTAGGGTGGAAATGCAGCAGCTACTGGTAAATTTCCCTGTATAATAACAAGACACCACAGGCTGCTCACCCTGCACAATAACAGGACACCACAGGCTGCTCCCCCTGTGTAATAACAGGACACCACAGGCTGCTCCCTCTGCTTTTACTGACCTCTTGCTTCCCCTGGACTCGGGGGGGGGGGGGGGGGGGGGAGGTTGCTGCTGCCACTTAACTACTCCAGGGAGGTAGGGAAGGTGCTGTGCCGCTGTCTGGCTCCACAGGGGTGGGAGGTAAACTGCTCAAGGGCGGTAGGGGGGTACCGCTGACCGGCTCCATGGAGGGAGGGGGAGTGGGGTTCGCGGCCGCCGATGACTTCCTTCTGCAGCCGGCGCTGCTTTGCAATGGCCAGACCTCCTGCACCATACATGTCTTCAGTGCAGGAGGCTGGTGGCCATGTTCCCGTAGATGCGGCCATCTTCCCTAAGCCACGGCTACATCATTAAAGCCACTGACTCGAGTATAAGCTGAGTGGGGCTTTTTCAGCAAATAAAAAGGGCTGAAAAACTCGGCTTATACTCGAGTATATACAGTACATAGAAAGGCTAAGTCGACGTTACCCCCTTGATTTGAAAGGAAGGAAATCATAATTGTAATACTCACTGCACCCCCAGAAATTGATGATATATCCTGCTAGTATGGTACACAGCCTAGCAGCAATTGAGGATGTTGATGATTACCATGTATGGCTGTGTGAGGTACAAAATTTGTTTACCCCTGTTCCCTGACCGCTTGCCTTATACCTAACAAATTACTGTTTCATGGACATTCACTATCTATATACTTATTTGTCAGGCCACGCCACCAATGCTTATATTTGCTGTTTTTAAAACTTTTCTTATTTTTCGAACTTTTATATCTTTGACATAAAGACAATACCATTCGCTCACACCAAGTCGTGAACATGAATGTGCATTTCTGATAATTCCATTATGTCTGGGCAGCATCTGTTTTTATGGTATATTTGAAGAATATGTAACACACCCTAGTTTATTTTTGAATAACCTGAAATGCTCTGGAATAAAATCTGTGTTGCTTCGTTCAAGTCCATCTATTGTTACAGAATCCAGGATTCTCTGTCAGCATTCATGTTATTATTACTTTCCCAGGGACAGCAGTTTCACACCCAATGAATGAAGCAATGGACAGTGGAAAATTACATGCAATTAAAAGACAGAGAAGAGAATATGTGGATAAAACACACTTTCACAATATTAATTAGACAGATGACCTAGCTGCTGAATATTTAGGGATGAGATGGGATGCAAAATGCCCCTAGTTGCTTAGCAACGTGTTTTACCATCTCCTGAGCGGTCCACTTATATCTGAAACTAATGATTCGTCCTCTGCACTTATCCAGCTGTTGGATAATTCAGGGTTTGCAAGTGTTTGCAGTTTACCCTTTCTCTTCCATGGGTAACGCTGCTTGTGTGAATGCATACTGTGTCTCTTCATTATCACCATGATTTCCTATAAAGTTTTTAACATACAGTGTTTTTGTTGCATGAAATACCAGTCTTTAAATAAATAGATTACTAAACATATAATGTATATAATTAGTATTTTGCTTTATTTAATTGATTTACTCTGCAAATCAATGTATGTTTTTATATACGTTTAACAGACAATAAATGGATTTTTGTGGAAAAAAGTTCCTTTTAGAAAGTGCAAGGAGACTCCAACGATAGTTAAATATGGATAAAATAAAGTAACAAGTCCGTTGTCCACAACAAATATTGAATAATTTAGCGCCGGATTCAGACTTGGTAGACTGCGCATGTTCGCGAACAGGTAAAGCCCCCCCACCGCTCGACTACCAGCATTTGCCTGCGAGTCCATGTCTACGATTACACATTCACTTGCATTCAGCCGCATGGGTGTAAAATCAAATGATTCCCCCCCCCCCCCCCCCCCCTTTCACTGATAAAAGTTTAAACTGACTTTTATGTTGGCCAGAGATGTCCGAATTCGGGGCGGTTGCTGACATCACCCACCTGCCACAAGCAAACATCGACAAGGCTGTCTGTCCCCATCGACACTCCTGCCCACCCCCATTCCACTCACAATGGAGCGAAGGGCTTGGCGAGTGTGAAACTCACCTAAGGCGTTCATTCCTGGGGTTTACACATGCACAAACCCTGACCGTAGGGGACAGGGCCGAATTTGGCTCGTTACGAACTAGTCTGAATCGGCCACTTTGTACAGGTACCTGACAAGCAGATATATGGCGGGACAAAAATGGACGAAGAAAGAATGTCTATTGTTGGTACACCAAAGATTAAAGATACAATAAGATTTAACTTTTATTAGGAATTGTTAAAAGATTGCGAAATAAAACACACAAACGTACATATAGACACAGACTGGTGAATAAAAAAGGATAAGAATCCTTGTTCAGTTGGACTCCCGATATACTCTTAATTTATATGGGCAAATCAATGTGTTTGTACAGATCCCCCAATGTATATCCAGCAATGTCCACGGGAAACCCCGTTGGTAATGCTGGAAGTCCCACAGTGTAAGATTTGATCTGTATGTTGCGAGTAACCTGCTAGATATCTCCCATTTAGTCAATCTACCATGAGAGGGGATTTTGATATCTATTGTGGGAACAATTCAGAGGCTAAACACGGCATCCTATGTGCAGTATTTTGACCTCTGGTGCTGAGTGCGGATAGTACTCTCCGTCACCCGCCCAAGGTCCAATGATTGCCGTTTTGGATTTTTAGCTGTGGTTCTCAATATAACCCGACAGCATCTGGGGATTGTATCCATGCGGCTTCTATTGAATGTGCCCGTGCAGGGCTTCTGAGACACAAGCTGCCTGTGTGCGGCGGGCTGTCAAGCGTTAGACACCACACCTTCCGGCAGAGGGTTCCATGTACAGCGGAGACCCGTCAGCATATCAAACATGAATCAAAATACATTGTAAGTGGGGAGGGGGTATCGGAAATCAAAACTGATGTGCGGTCGGCGCACGCTTCGCACGAGCTTCCTCAGGACCCTATGGCGGGAGCAGCAATTGTGTGTAGATTGCATTAAAAGAAAGGTATGAATTGGTCAGGAACCAGTTGCATGTGACTTTGTGCTTTCTTGTGCATTACCGGCTACATGTATGTATATTGGTAGTGTACAGTATAATGATTCCGCACATACATTGATTACCTTCGCTGTGATTATTGTTTTACACAATAATTGTTTTACATGTAACATGTTATTTTATAAGCCATCACAATAATACTTTTCTGTCTTCCAGGTCCCATACTTAGTTCCAGTTTTGATATACAGACTTGGCCATTTTCTAGAACCTGATTTAGCCCGGGAAATTCTGTACACTATACCCACCTTTGGTACACATAAGGTGAGTTTGATCTCATCTCTTTTTGTTTGAGTCTCCTTAACAAATACAGTTGTATGCAATACTTACAAAAATGCAGTTTACATTTATTGTATGTGTCTTCTCAATGAACAGGTTTGTGTGCCTCAGATCCTGCGGGCTCTACAGATGATAGGCAACACATCCAAACTTCAACCTATCACCCTGCGCTTGATGACACTATTGTGGGAAAAACAGGTACACGGATTATACTGAGGTTGCACATTTATTATTCTCACTCCACCGATTTTAAGACATTTAAATCCGTTTTTTTCCTTTTGCTAACTGGGAATAATGCAGTGGAGGTGGGCTTGATTATTTAAATCTATATTTAATTAACTAAGCAATTTTATTTTTGTGAGAGCTGAGAACTACTCACCAATTACAACTGCAGTTTTCATGGTTCAAGTGCCATTCCATAGGGCGTGTAATGTAGATGTGCAATTTTCTTGAATATCTTGAGGGAGTGGGGGGCACATCTTGCCTTTGACTTGTAAATTACAGCATAGCCCTTTTTCTGCCCTAAATTCAGTGGATTTAGTATATTTTTTTCAGTGTCCCCAAAGTTTACTGTATGCTGAAAGTTTGCAAGTTTACAATAAACTTTTGGGCTACCGTTAAATTTCAGGATACATCGAACTGTCGGTATGCAGTAAATTTGATGAACGCATTGCACAACACACATTAAATCTTTTTTTGGTTCAGTTTCGAATAAGGTAATATCCCAATATCCTGATTGACCTATACTTTCAGCTCTTCTACCAGTTCTTATGACGCACACTATAATTTGTGTTTTACTATTGTATGTTACAGGACAGAGTCTATCCGGAGCTGCAGAAGCTGATTGCCAAGGCTGACTCCCAGTGTCTGTCAACTGGGAAAGACATTCAGTGGGAAAAAACAATTGCAAAAGCAGCAACCATCAGAGACATCTGCAGGCAAAGGTATCTCCAAGATCTTAAATGTAGCAGCCCAGATTTATGTTAAGATCTGTAGTATAGTGTTCATTCTAGCACCCTGCACCATTCAAGACCCATGCAGTTCCTTTGCTTTGGTGCTTCTAGTACAGTCTGGTCTGTATTTAGATACAGACCAGACTGTGGCAGAAACAACACAGCAGACAGAGGCACCCCATTCAGGAAAGAGGAACTGTACGGGTCTTGAAAGGTGAAGGGTGCTAGAATGAACAGTAGTAGTGAATGTGTATCTTGCTAAGTGAAGATTACGTTAACAACTAATGCTAGTTGTGCACTTCAGTACACTCAACTAAAGAGATATTTTTTGTGTGTGTGTATGTATGTGTGTGTGTAATATCCTTTGGTAGTACCTCTGGTGCCTCTCAGCGTGTGCAAGCACACGAAATATACAGAGAAGCAGTTGATGGCACTCGGAGGGTTTATCAACAGGTACACGGGACACAAATAGTGTAGCAACGTTTTGGTTTTTAATAACCTTTGTCAAGCTCAAAGTAACAAGAAACAATCTTACCTATATAGCCAACAGCACCACAAGTGAAGGGGAGCCCGCGCCCCCTCGTCGGGCCGGATCCAATGACGTCACCCTCCGGTGGCGCACACCAGTCGGTGCGGCACGGCCGTCAGAGGGGTTGCTAGGCAACCCTGTGAAACAAAAAATATTTACATGAGTAACAGTGATCGTGATAAGTGCAGAGAACCATCTACTAGAACATCGCAACAAGACAAAATACATATAGAATACATGACATGATGGAAACATGACAGTATGTTACAAAGTACATAATGAAGCGGTCAGCTGACTCACGGACGTCTGTGCACCGGGTGAGCAGATATGTTCATAGAAAACCCCCTCTGACTTTTTTAGGGGGTGACAGAGATAAATTGCTGTTACAGCGTGAGACGTGGTGGATCAATAAATTGAAAACGATCCACCCTGCAGGGCTCAATGAAGCCTGCAGTTTTCACTGTTTTCTATGAACATATCTGCTCACCCGGTGCACAGACGTCCGTGAGTCAGCTGACCGCTTCATTATGTACTTTGTAACATACTGTCATGTTTCCGTCATGTCATGTATTCTATATGTATTTTGTCTTGTTGCGATGTTCTAGTAGATGGTTCTCTGCACTTATCACGATCACTGTCACCTAGCAACAGTGGATTCACACATATACAAAATGGGGTATCTCTCTGTTCACAATAAATGCAGTTTCCTTGGGGTGAAAAGATGGTCTCCAACACCAACAGTGGATTCACACATATACAAAATGGGGTATCTCTCTGTTCACAATAAATGCAGTTTCTCAAAACGTCTAAACAAGGTATCACGGGGTCTCCAGGAGCCTGCTCCTGGAGACCACTGTTGGTGTTGGAGACCATCTTTTCACCCCAAGGGCTGTATAAACACACCCGCTAGAACCTGAAGAATACCACACTGTTACTAATTTATCTGCTGATCTATGCAAATCCATCCTCTGGTCAAAGAAGACCACATTCATTCTGAGGCGGTACAAATCTTTTATTGTGGACAGAGCTTTTTAGCCTGAGAGACTTATTTACCGTAATAGGCAACTCTAATAAAATCCTCTAAAAAATATAATCCCACCCACAGACTGTGTAGGAGATTTCTCCTTATTAGATTGATTCATTGCCCCTGATGAAGTCCTAAGGGACGAAACGCGTTGGGCCGCGGATCTACAGTATATAAGGCATTTATCTGAAAAACTCTGAACGAATGAATTTTTTTTACTGCTGGATGAACCATTAATAAACGTTTACCTGTTTTTTATGAAAATAACTGTTTATTTATTGTATGTATAGCCACAAAGTGGTACATTTAGCGCACCCCTATTCTCTTTTTCTATCTCTTCTCTACCCGTACCTTTACTAACAGCAGGGTACTATAGAGGTGCTGCTCTCCTAAGCGCATTATCGGGGCCACGATCCTTTCTATATATATATATGGAAAAAAAGTACTTGTGAGCTGCGCTCAATATGTAGTGTCCAATTTTGGTCCAGCAAATGATCCTTAAGTAGGATTTCCAAATAAAGTCACTAAAGTCCACAATCAGACCTGCAGCTCCCTTTGAATAAATGTGGCATCCAGGGTCAGGATGAATAGATATCTAGAAAATACAGAGAACAAAGGGGCGCTCCATAGTGCATGTAAATGATGTTTTAATAGAGTATACACACTCCAACATAGATAAAAGCAGTTACTCGTACCATATAAAAAACTGCTGTGGGCTGGTTACCACAAGATGTTAAACAAATACCCGGGGCACACAGCTCCTGATGATATGCTCACCACCACCGATGGGAGGGATTCCGCACACGCTGGTTTGCGCTGCCGGGACTCCTGACCACTCGTCGGGGAAAACAGACACCAGGCTGGAGACAGGGTATGGCAAGAACGCAGGTATCACAGGCCACGCCCTAACGCGTTTCGTCAGGGACTTCGTCAGAGGGCGTGGCACTGTGAATACCTGAGTGCAATATAACAGGCAGAACCTCCAATGAGATTCATGCATAGCAGATGACATCACCCGCCGGTAACAGTGTACAATTAATCAAACCACACACAGTTTGCAACATAAAAAACAACATAATGACAGTATATGGCTACACAGCAATAATGCCAAAGAATACTGTACAGATACATATCAATACACACAGATAAAAACACAATTGATTAAAAAATCGAAAACCATCGATAAATCGTAAAAAATTCATTTTTGATACGAATATAAAAACATGTATAGAAAATATATAAACTAATTATACACGACTAGGAGCAAAAATTATCATTATAGCTGCCGTCTATTGATTGATAAAGGGAGTGACTTCAAAACCCTCATTCAATCCAAAAGGCACTAATGTATTCAGTGTGATAATCCAATGGGTCTCACGTCTAATGAGCAACTTATCTCTATCTCCACCCCGTAATGGGGGCGGCACATGTTCAATTGCTCGAATTTTCACCCCACTTGGATCTTTATTATGAAAGGTGTTGAAGTGCCTAGGGACACTATGATTAGTTACGCCATTTTTAATGTTTCTTAAATGCTCAAGTGCCCTAATCTTTAACGACCTTTTAGTTTTTCCCACATAATGCAAATCACAAGTGCAGGATAATACATACACGACATAGGAAGAATTGCAATTTAAGAAACAGTGTGTTCTAATCAAGGAGAGTTTAGGATTTTGTAAATCTGAACCACGAGTAATATGCTTACAGACTTTACAATGATTACATGGGAAACACCCCTTTAAATCCAAAAATGTGGATGAAGGTGGTCTGATGTTCACTTCTCGCAGTTGACTCTTTGATAACATATTTTTCAATGTTCTAGCTTTTTTATATACAATATTTGGTCTTACTGAGAGCCACTCTTTCATCAAAGGGTCAAGTTTGAGAATGTGCCAATTTTTCTCAAATATACGCTTAATTTCATGATCCTTATCATTGAATTGAGTGACAAAAGGACAATCAAAACTCTTATTGGAATTGGCTGCTGGTATAGCCTGTTTGTATTCCAGCAAGCTATTACGTTCAGTTGCACGAGCTCTTTCACGTGCCTTAGTAACAACATTACTGGGATATCCCCTCTCATTAAACCTATGAGTATATGTTGTTGCTTGTGAATCAAAAAGAGTAATGTCAGAGCAATTCCGTCTCAGGCGTACAAACTGAGAAAAGGGAATGTTCTGTTTCCAATTTTCTAAATGACAGCTCTCAAATTGCAAGTAGCTATTACAATCGACCGATTTAAAGAACGTAGATGTTTCAATTGAGCGAGACATGGGGAATTTGTCAACGCTCAAATATAAATCAAGAAATTCGATATGTTTTTCATTGAAATTGGAAGTGAACTTTAAATTGTATGAATTATTATTCAGGCCAGTTACAAAGGTATTAAATGATGATTCATCACCTCTCCACACTATGATGATATCATCTATATATCTTTTAAACAAAACAACCTTCTCCATAACTTCAGGAGTAAGTGTACTGGTCTCCCAGTCACCCATGTACAGATTGGCCAGACTTGGGGCACAAATCGTCCCCATCGCCGTGCCCCAAGTCTGGAGGTACCAAGTACCTAAAAACTCAAAATAATTGTGCCTTAATATAAACAGTAAGCAATCACAAATGAAATTGATTTTAGGTTCAGAGAACACACTGTTCTTTCTAAGGACCTTCTCAATAACATCCACACCTTTTTTATGTGGGATCGCCGTGTACAACGATGAAACATCGATGGTACCAAAGCTGTGACCATCATCCCATTCAAGATTTTTTAAGATCTGCAACATATGCGTAGAATCTTTCACATAGGTGTCCAGTAGTGGCACAAACTGTTTAATATATGAATCAACAAATTCTGACAGCCGGGCGGTCAGGGAACCAACTCCGGCCACAATTGGTCGCCCTGGTGGGTGGACCTTACTCTTGTGTAATTTTGGTAAATGATAAAATGTAGCCAAATTTGGCATCACATTGTTTAAATATTTGAATTCATCCATATTGATGGATTTATCCATTAAACCACGATTTAATAAAACCTGGAGTTCACCTAAAAATTGTTGGGTGGGATCTTTATCAAGTTTTTTATAAGACACTTCATCGTTTAGTAATTTATGAGCCTCATCAATATAAGCATCACGGTCTAAGATGGCGATACCACCGCCTTTATCCGCGTTCTTAATAACGACGGATGTATCCTCCATCAGATTTTTGAGAGCCTTTCTCTCTTTGAAAGATAAATTGGAACAATCTCTATGCGACAGGTCCAACCTCTCAAGGTCATTTTTAACCAGTTCTGAGAACATCTCTAAATAAGGGCCCTGCGACTCTACAGGGTAAAAGGTGGACTTTAGTTTTAACCCCGAATTATGAGTGTCCCCTAAGGATGGTGTAGGTGGGGAGACTTCTCCATCTTTTTTGTAAAAATGGCGCTTTAGTGTCATTTTTCTTACAAATAGATTTAGGTCGACCTGTAAGTCGACTTTTTTAGGTAAGGCTGACGGTGCGAACGACAACCCTTTAAGAAGTAAAGATTTCTCGTGGTTGGTAAGTATTTTCTTAGAGAGGTTGTAAATACCGTTTTTCTCCAGATCTACTGAAGTATTTAAGGTAGATAATCCTACAAAACTCGTTTTTTTGTTTGCCTTCCTGGTAATTCCAGATCCCCTCCCACCTCTAACCTTCTTTTTAACCTTATAGGGGTCCGGACAGGGGTTGGTTGAGCATGAGTATTTTGCTGGATACCTTGATCTAAAAAATGACGTCGGTCACTATTATCATTATTTGAGCGCAACCTCTCAAAACGATTATTGTGTATATAGCCCCGAGGTTCATCAAATACCGGTTTATCCCAGTGTTTCTTAGGGTCCCCAACAAATGATTTTTTCCTATATTTAGGACGTACAACCGTCCAATCATTTCTATGGGAAATGTCTACACCATTTCTGTCGACATAGTCATTTTTCTCATAGACCTGATTCCGATTGCCACGTGTGTAAGCCCTATTGGTAGGCCTCCGTGTATTAGATTTAGTGGCAACGGGAACAGGTCTATCAGAAATTACAACGGCAGTATTATCATTCTTACTTGACCAAGACCGTACCATATTTTGTTCATAATCAAGCTTGTCACGCAAGAATTTTTTCTGCTTGGTTTCAATTACCTTACACTCAATTACAGAGACCTTTTTTTCAATCTCAATTTTAGCCAATGCAATCTTCTCACTATCAAGAATTTTTTCTAATTCAGTGGCAGTCACTTGCAATTGCTTCTCAGTCTCAGTAAGCATCTTTTTCTTTTCTGAGACTAATAACCGCATCAGCTCAAACGAGCACTCATCAAGAATGTGAAACCAACTTTTAGAAAATTGCTCACAATCATTACCAACTGTGGGTGTTTTTAGCAGACGCAGGCCCCTCGGGATTCTCCTGCAATCAACATAATTGCTTAAACTTTTTATGTCCCACCACAGTTTGGCTTCCTTAACATGTAATTTTTCTAAGCTGAGTAGCAAATCAGTTTTTTGTGGCTGACTAACGTTTGATAATAAAGCATTACTATCTTCATTGAATATTCTACAACACTCAATGGACCTCTTATTTGTAAGGTCACCATTACGCCACATGATAAATATCAATTAGCAGAAAACCTGCAAAAGCAGCTGAGCTCACACAAATGACCCACAAACAAACACAGAATAAATGGAAAAAAAGTACTTGTGAGCTGCGCTCAATATGTAGTGTCCAATTTTGGTCCAGCAAATGATCCTTAAGTAGGATTTCCAAATAAAGTCACTAAAGTCCACAATCAGACCTGCAGCTCCCTTTGAATAAATGTGGCATCCAGGGTCAGGATGAATAGATATCTAGAAAATACAGAGAACAAAGGGGCGCTCCATAGTGCATGTAAATGATGTTTTAATAGAGTATACACACTCCAACATAGATAAAAGCAGTTACTCGTACCATATAAAAAACTGCTGTGGGCTGGTTACCACAAGATGTTAAACAAATACCCGGGGCACACAGCTCCTGATGATATGCTCACCACCACCGATGGGAGGGATTCCGCACACGCTGGTTTGCGCTGCCGGGACTCCTGACCACTCGTCGGGGAAAACAGACACCAGGCTGGAGACAGGGTATGGCAAGAACGCAGGTATCACAGGCCACGCCCTAACGCGTTTCGTCAGGGACTTCGTCAGAGGGCGTGGCACTGTGAATACCTGAGTGCAATATAACAGGCAGAACCTCCAATGAGATTCATGCATAGCAGATGACATCACCCGCCGGTAACAGTGTACAATTAATCAAACCACACACAGTTTGCAACATAAAAAACAACATAATGACAGTATATGGCTACACAGCAATAATGCCAAAGAATACTGTACAGATACATATCAATACACACAGATAAAAACACAATTGATTAAAAAATCGAAAACCATCGATAAATCGTAAAAAATTCATTTTTGATACGAATATAAAAACATGTATAGAAAATATATAAACTAATTATACACGACTAGGAGCAAAAATTATCATTATAGCTGCCGTCTATTGATTGATAAAGGGAGTGACTTCAAAACCCTCATTCAATCCAAAAGGCACTAATGTATTCAGTGTGATAAACCAATGGGTCTCACGTCTAATGAGCAACTTATCTCTATCTCCACCCCGTAATGGGGGCGGCACATGTTCAATTGCTCGAATTTTCACCCCACTTGGATCTTTATTATGAAAGGTGTTGAAGTGCCTAGGGACACTATGATTAGTTACGCCATTTTTAATGTTTCTTAAATGCTCAAGTGCCCTAATCTTTAACGACCTTTTAGTTTTTCCCACATAATGCAAATCACAAGTGCAGGATAATACATACACGACATAGGAAGAATTGCAATTTAAGAAACAGTGTGTTCTAATCAAGGAGAGTTTAGGATTTTGTAAATCTGAACCACGAGTAATATGCTTACAGACTTTACAATGATTACATGGGAAACACCCCTTTAAATCCAAAAATGTGGATGAAGGTGGTCTGATGTTCACTTCTCGCAGTTGACTCTTTGATAACATATTTTTCAATGTTCTAGCTTTTTTATATACAATATTTGGTCTTACTGAGAGCCACTCTTTCATCAAAGGGTCAAGTTTGAGAATGTGCCAATTTTTCTCAAATATACGCTTAATTTCATGATCCTTATCATTGAATTGAGTGACAAAAGGACAATCAAAACTCTTATTGGAATTGGCTGCTGGTATAGCCTGTTTGTATTCCAGCAAGCTATTACGTTCAGTTGCACGAGCTCTTTCACGTGCCTTAGTAACAACATTACTGGGATATCCCCTCTCATTAAACCTATGAGTATATGTTGTTGCTTGTGAATCAAAAAGAGTAATGTCAGAGCAATTCCGTCTCAGGCGTACAAACTGAGAAAAGGGAATGTTCTGTTTCCAATTTTCTAAATGACAGCTCTCAAATTGCAAGTAGCTATTACAATCGACCGATTTAAAGAACGTAGATGTTTCAATTGAGCGAGACATGGGGAATTTGTCAACGCTCAAATATAAATCAAGAAATTCGATATGTTTTTCATTGAAATTGGAAGTGAACTTTAAATTGTATGAATTATTATTCAGGCCAGTTACAAAGGTATTAAATGATGATTCATCACCTCTCCACACTATGATGATATCATCTATATATCTTTTAAACAAAACAACCTTCTCCATAACTTCAGGAGTAAGTGTACTGGTCTCCCAGTCACCCATGTACAGATTGGCCAGACTTGGGGCACAAATCGTCCCCATCGCCGTGCCCCAAGTCTGGAGGTACCAAGTACCTAAAAACTCAAAATAATTGTGCCTTAATATAAACAGTAAGCAATCACAAATGAAATTGATTTTAGGTTCAGAGAACACACTGTTCTTTCTAAGGACCTTCTCAATAACATCCACACCTTTTTTATGTGGGATCGCCGTGTACAACGATGAAACATCGATGGTACCAAAGCTGTGACCATCATCCCATTCAAGATTTTTTAAGATCTGCAACATATGCGTAGAATCTTTCACATAGGTGTCCAGTAGTGGCACAAACTGTTTAATATATGAATCAACAAATTCTGACAGCCGGGCGGTCAGGGAACCAACTCCGGCCACAATTGGTCGCCCTGGTGGGTGGACCTTACTCTTGTGTAATTTTGGTAAATGATAAAATGTAGCCAAATTTGGCATCACATTGTTTAAATATTTGAATTCATCCATATTGATGGATTTATCCATTAAACCACGATTTAATAAAACCTGGAGTTCACCTAAAAATTGTTGGGTGGGATCTTTATCAAGTTTTTTATAAGACACTTCATCGTTTAGTAATTTATGAGCCTCATCAATATAAGCATCACGGTCTAAGATGGCGATACCACCGCCTTTATCCGCGTTCTTAATAACGACGGATGTATCCTCCATCAGATTTTTGAGAGCCTTTCTCTCTTTGAAAGATAAATTGGAACAATCTCTATGCGACAGGTCCAACCTCTCAAGGTCATTTTTAACCAGTTCTGAGAACATCTCTAAATAAGGGCCCCGCGACTCTACAGGGTAAAAGGTGGACTTTAGTTTTAACCCCGAATTATGAGTGTCCCCTAAGGATGGTGTAGGTGGGGAGACTTCTCCATCTTTTTTGTAAAAATGGCGCTTTAGTGTCATTTTTCTTACAAATAGATTTAGGTCGACCTGTAAGTCGACTTTTTTAGGTAAGGCTGACGGTGCGAACGACAACCCTTTAAGAAGTAAAGATTTCTCGTGGTTGGTAAGTATTTTCTTAGAGAGGTTGTAAATACCGTTTTTCTCATAAATTACTAAACGATGAAGTGTCTTATAAAAAACTTGATAAAGATCCCACCCAACAATTTTTAGGTGAACTCCAGGTTTTATTAAATCGTGGTTTAATGGATAAATCCATCAATATGGATGAATTCAAATATTTAAACAATGTGATGCCAAATTTGGCTACATTTTATCATTTACCAAAATTACACAAGAGTAAGGTCCACCCACCAGGGCGACCAATTGTGGCCGGAGTTGGTTCCCTGACCGCCCGGCTGTCAGAATTTGTTGATTCATATATTAAACAGTTTGTGCCACTACTGGACACCTATGTGAAAGATTCTACGCATATGTTGCAGATCTTAAAAAATCTTGAATGGGATGATGGTCACAGCTTTGGTACCATCGATGTTTCATCGTTGTACACGGCGATCCCACATAAAAAAGGTGTGGATGTTATTGAGAAGGTGTGGATGTCCTTAGAAAGAACAGTGTGTTCTCTGAACCTAAAATCAATTTCATTTGTGATTGCTTACTGTTTATATTAAGGCACAATTATTTTGAGTTTTTAGGTACTTGGTACCTCCAGACTTGGGGCACGGCGATGGGGACGATTTGTGCCCCAAGTCTGGCCAATCTGTACATGGGAGACCAGTACACTTACTCCTGAAGTTATGGAGAAGGTTGTTTTGTTTAAAAGATATATAGATGATATCATCATAGTGTGGAGAGGTGATGAATCATCATTTAATACCTTTGTAACTGGCCTGAATAATAATTCATACAATTTAAAGTTCACTTCCAATTTCAATGAAAAACATATCGAATTTCTTGATTTATATTTGAGCGTTGACAAATTCCCCATGTCTCGCTCAATTGAAACATCTACGTTCTTTAAATCGGTCGATTGTAATAGCTACTTGCAATTTGAGAGCTGTCATTTAGAAAATTGGAAACAGAACATTCCCTTTTCTCAGTTTGTACGCCTGAGACGGAATTGCTCTGACATTACTCTTTTTGATTCACAAGCAACAACATATACTCATAGGTTTAATGAGAGGGGATATCCCAGTAATGTTGTTACTAAGGCACGTGAAAGAGCTCGTGCAACTGAACGTAATAGCTTGCTGGAATACAAACAGGCTATACCAGCAGCCAATTCCAATAAGAGTTTTGATTGTCCTTTTGTCACTCAATTCAATGATAAGGATCATGAAATTAAGCGTATATTTGAGAAAAATTGGCACATTCTCAAACTTGACCCTTTGATGAAAGAGTGGCTCTCAGTAAGACCAAATATTGTATATAAAAAAGCTAGAACATTGAAAAATATGTTATCAAAGAGTCAACTGCGAGAAGTGAACATCAGACCACCTTCATCCACATTTTTGGATTTAAAGGGGTGTTTCCCATGTAATCATTGTAAAGTCTGTAAGCATATTACTCGTGGTTCAGATTTACAAAATCCTAAACTCTCCTTGATTAGAACACACTGTTTCTTAAATTGCAATTCTTCCTATGTCGTGTATGTATTATCCTGCACTTGTGATTTGCATTATGTGGGAAAAACTAAAAGGTCGTTAAAGATTAGGGCACTTGAGCATTTAAGAAACATTAAAAATGGCGTAACTAATCATAGTGTCCCTAGGCACTTCAACACCTTTCATAATAAAGATCCAAGTGGGGTGAAAATTCGAGCAATTGAACATGTGCCGCCCCCATTACGGGGTGGATATAGAGATAAGTTGCTCATTAGACGTGAGACCCATTGGATTATCACACTGAATACATTAGTGCCTTTTGGATTGAATGAGGGTTTTGAAGTCACTCCCTTTATCAATCAATAGACGGCAGCTATAATGATAATTTTTGCTCCTAGTCGTGTATAATTAGTTTATATATTTTCTATACATGTTTTTATATTCGTATCAAAAATGAATTTTTTACGATTTATCGATGGTTTTCGATTTTTTAATCAATTGTGTTTTTATCTGTGTGTATTGATATGTATCTGTACAGTATTCTTTGGCATTATTGCTGTGTAGCCATATACTGTCATTATGTTGTTTTTTATGTTGCAAACTGTGTGTGGTTTGATTAATTGTACACTGTTACCGGCGGGTGATGTCATCTGCTATGCATGAATCTCATTGGAGGTTCTGCCTGTTATATTGCACTCAGGTATTCACAGTGCCACGCCCTCTGACGAAGTCCCTGACGAAACGCGTTAGGGCGTGGCCTGTGATACCTGCGTTCTTGCCATACCCTGTCTCCAGCCTGGTGTCTGTTTTCCCCGACGAGTGGTCAGGAGTCCCGGCAGCGCAAACCAGCGTGTGCGGAATCCCTCCCATCGGTGGTGGTGAGCATATCATCAGGAGCTGTGTGCCCCGGGTATTTGTTTAACATCTTGTGGTAACCAGCCCACAGCAGTTTTTTATATGGTACGAGTAACTGCTTTTATCTATGTTGGAGTGTGTATACTCTATTAAAACATCATTTACATGCACTATGGAGCGCCCCTTTGTTCTCTGTATTTTCTAGATATCTATTCATCCTGACCCTGGATGCCACATTTATTCAAAGGGAGCTGCAGGTCTGATTGTGGACTTTAGTGACTTTATTTGGAAATCCTACTTAAGGATCATTTGCTGGACCAAAATTGGACACTACATATTGAGCGCAGCTCACAAGTACTTTTTTTCCATTTATTCTGTGTTCGTTTGTGGGTCATTTGTGTGAGCTCAGCTGCTTTTGCAGGTTTTCTGCTAATTGATATTTATCATGTGGCGTAATGGTGACCTTACAAATAAGAGGTCCATTGAGTGTTGTAGAATATTCAATGAAGATAGTAATGCTTTATTATCAAACGTTAGTCAGCCACAAAAAACTGATTTGCTACTCAGCTTAGAAAAATTACATGTTAAGGAAGCCAAACTGTGGTGGGACATAAAAAGTTTAAGCAATTATGTTGATTGCAGGAGAATCCCGAGGGGCCTGCGTCTGCTAAAAACACCCACAGTTGGTAATGATTGTGAGCAATTTTCTAAAAGTTGGTTTCACATTCTTGATGAGTGCTCGTTTGAGCTGATGCGGTTATTAGTCTCAGAAAAGAAAAAGATGCTTACTGAGACTGAGAAGCAATTGCAAGTGACTGCCACTGAATTAGAAAAAATTCTTGATAGTGAGAAGATTGCATTGGCTAAAATTGAGATTGAAAAAAAGGTCTCTGTAATTGAGTGTAAGGTAATTGAAACCAAGCAGAAAAAATTCTTGCGTGACAAGCTTGATTATGAACAAAATATGGTACGGTCTTGGTCAAGTAAGAATGATAATACTGCCGTTGTAATTTCTGATAGACCTGTTCCCGTTGCCACTAAATCTAATACACGGAGGCCTACCAATAGGGCTTACACACGTGGCAATCGGAATCAGGTCTATGAGAAAAATGACTATGTCGACAGAAATGGTGTAGACATTTCCCATAGAAATGATTGGACGGTTGTACGTCCTAAATATAGGAAAAAATCATTTGTTGGGGACCCTAAGAAACACTGGGATAAACCGGTATTTGATGAACCTCGGGGCTATATACACAATAATCGTTTTGAGAGGTTGCGCTCAAATAATGATAATAGTGACCGACGTCATTTTTTAGATCAAGGTATCCAGCAAAATACTCATGCTCAACCAACCCCTGTCCGGACCCCTATAAGGTTAAAAAGAAGGTTAGAGGTGGGAGGGGATCTGGAATTACCAGGAAGGCAAACAAAAAAACGAGTTTTGTAGGATTATCTACCTTAAATACTTCAGTAGATCTTGAGAAAAACGGTATTTACAACCTCTCTAAGAAAATACTTACCAACCACGAGAAATCTTTACTTCTTAAAGGGTTGTCGTTCGCACCGTCAGCCTTACCTAAAAAAGTCGACTTACAGGTCGACCTAAATCTATTTGTAAGAAAAATGACACTAAAGCGCCATTTTTACAAAAAAGATGGAGAAGTCTCCCCACCTACACCATCCTTAGGGGACACTCATAATTCGGGGTTAAAACTAAAGTCCACCTTTTACCCTGTAGAGTCGCGGGGCCCTTATTTAGAGATGTTCTCAGAACTGGTTAAAAATGACCTTGAGAGGTTGGACCTGTCGCATAGAGATTGTTCCAATTTATCTTTCAAAGAGAGAAAGGCTCTCAAAAATCTGATGGAGGATACATCCGTCGTTATTAAGAACGCGGATAAAGGCGGTGGTATCGCCATCTTAGACCGTGATGCTTATATTGATGAGGCTCATAAATTACTAAACGATGAAGTGTCTTATAAAAAACTTGATAAAGATCCCACCCAACAATTTTTAGGTGAACTCCAGGTTTTATTAAATCGTGGTTTAATGGATAAATCCATCAATATGGATGAATTCAAATATTTAAACAATGTGATGCCAAATTTGGCTACATTTTATCATTTACCAAAATTACACAAGAGTAAGGTCCACCCACCAGGGCGACCAATTGTGGCCGGAGTTGGTTCCCTGACCGCCCGGCTGTCAGAATTTGTTGATTCATATATTAAACAGTTTGTGCCACTACTGGACACCTATGTGAAAGATTCTACGCATATGTTGCAGATCTTAAAAAATCTTGAATGGGATGATGGTCACAGCTTTGGTACCATCGATGTTTCATCGTTGTACACGGCGATCCCACATAAAAAAGGTGTGGATGTTATTGAGAAGGTCCTTAGAAAGAACAGTGTGTTCTCTGAACCTAAAATCAATTTCATTTGTGATTGCTTACTGTTTATATTAAGGCACAATTATTTTGAGTTTTTAGGTACTTGGTACCTCCAGACTTGGGGCACGGCGATGGGGACGATTTGTGCCCCAAGTCTGGCCAATCTGTACATGGGTGACTGGGAGACCAGTACACTTACTCCTGAAGTTATGGAGAAGATTGTTTTGTTTAAAAGATATATAGATGATATCATCATAGTGTGGAGAGGTGATGAATCATCATTTAATACCTTTGTAACTGGCCTGAATAATAATTCATACAATTTAAAGTTCACTTCCAATTTCAATGAAAAACATATCGAATTTCTTGATTTATATTTGAGCGTTGACAAATTCCCCATGTCTCGCTCAATTGAAACATCTACGTTCTTTAAATCGGTCGATTGTAATAGCTACTTGCAATTTGAGAGCTGTCATTTAGAAAATTGGAAACAGAACATTCCCTTTTCTCAGTTTGTACGCCTGAGACGGAATTGCTCTGACATTACTCTTTTTGATTCACAAGCAACAACATATACTCATAGGTTTAATGAGAGGGGATATCCCAGTAATGTTGTTACTAAGGCACGTGAAAGAGCTCGTGCAACTGAACGTAATAGCTTGCTGGAATACAAACAGGCTATACCAGCAGCCAATTCCAATAAGAGTTTTGATTGTCCTTTTGTCACTCAATTCAATGATAAGGATCATGAAATTAAGCGTATATTTGAGAAAAATTGGCACATTCTCAAACTTGACCCTTTGATGAAAGAGTGGCTCTCAGTAAGACCAAATATTGTATATAAAAAAGCTAGAACATTGAAAAATATGTTATCAAAGAGTCAACTGCGAGAAGTGAACATCAGACCACCTTCATCCACATTTTTGGATTTAAAGGGGTGTTTCCCATGTAATCATTGTAAAGTCTGTAAGCATATTACTCGTGGTTCAGATTTACAAAATCCTAAACTCTCCTTGATTAGAACACACTGTTTCTTAAATTGCAATTCTTCCTATGTCGTGTATGTATTATCCTGCACTTGTGATTTGCATTATGTGGGAAAAACTAAAAGGTCGTTAAAGATTAGGGCACTTGAGCATTTAAGAAACATTAAAAATGGCGTAACTAATCATAGTGTCCCTAGGCACTTCAACACCTTTCATAATAAAGATCCAAGTGGGGTGAAAATTCGAGCAATTGAACATGTGCCGCCCCCATTACGGGGTGGAGATAGAGATAAGTTGCTCATTAGACGTGAGACCCATTGGATTATCACACTGAATACATTAGTGCCTTTTGGATTGAATGAGGGTTTTGAAGTCACTCCCTTTATCAATCAATAGACGGCAGCTATAATGATAATTTTTGCTCCTAGTCGTGTATAATTAGTTTATATATTTTCTATACATGTTTTTATATTCGTATCAAAAATGAATTTTTTACGATTTATCGATGGTTTTCGATTTTTTAATCAATTGTGTTTTTATCTGTGTGTATTGATATGTATCTGTACAGTATTCTTTGGCATTATTGCTGTGTAGCCATATACTGTCATTATGTTGTTTTTTATGTTGCAAACTGTGTGTGGTTTGATTAATTGTACACTGTTACCGGCGGGTGATGTCATCTGCTATGCATGAATCTCATTGGAGGTTCTGCCTGTTATATTGCACTCAGGTATTCACAGTGCCACGCCCTCTGACGAAGTCCCTGAC